>NC_054411.1:13370000-13696500 GCF_017976425.1 Toxotes jaculatrix | reverse complement strand
GTTTTTTGTGTGACAAATGGTCACACATGCTCACTCGTAGCTATATCTCTCACAACTTTAATATGTCTCTGCATGAAGCTTGACAGCTGTTCAGCTATTTGACTTCCTCCATCTCATTTTCTGTTCCCTCCTAATGTTTAATCCCCGCTCTGCAGTTTTCTCCAGACTATCCTCGAAGCTTAGTTCATTTATTTCCGTCTTCCTGTCACCTATAGTCACTTTAGGAAGGAAACAGACACGACTTGCTACAAGGCAAAAACAACAAATTTTGATTTTCTCTTTCTATCATCGCGATGACAGTCGGCAGTACAAAGCACCATGTGGCTGTTGTTCCTCTCAGATCAAATTCTCTTTCAACGTGAGCCAGCTTTGTGCGGTTGTCTTGGCAGAGTGGCAGCTGCAGATATGTGGGAACTGTTACACAGCTAAAACTAGATTATATTTGTGATCCAGAAACACAACTCATTTAACCGTTTGACCTTTTTGCTTTGAAATCCTCCAGCGGTCCGGCTACATGCATCGAGAGGTCCTGCAAATAGCACAACAGTTCCCAAATGTGCGAGCCACGCCCTGGAGGATGGTCACCATCTGGGGGGGTGCCAGTCTACTGAAGGCCTACCTGCGCAGCATGCAGGACCTGCTCTCCATGCTGGACTGGAAATGGGATTTTTTCATCAATCTCAGTGCCACAGACTTCCCCACCAGGTCGGTCAACATTATATAGTAGCAGCCGTTGTGTTTGCTGAATGTACTCTGGTAGCAGCATTAAATAGATAGGTCATTGAATCACAGAGCTGGTAGTGGATAGTCTGGGGCAGATCTGACCCCCTATCAGCTGCTGAACCTTCCCAAGGGGTAGTAGATTAAATTGCTTGGATACACACAGTCAGGCCTGTTTCTACCAAATTCTGTCCAAAGTAAGATTTTACCTGTGGACATTATCAGCCAGCACTACACCCAACCCAGCCTTTTATTTCCAAAGAATCCAGTAGACCTAACCTTTCTTCCTTCAATTCTCACCTTGACACCCTCCCGCAGGACCAATGATGAACTGGTGGCTTTCCTGTCGCAGAACAGAGACAAGAACTTCCTCAAGTCACATGGGAGAGAGAATGCCCGGTGAGGATGCTGGCTCCAACACACACAACCCGCTAAAGAAACACGTCTCTGGTTGACATTTGGCTTAATTAAATCTGACACCTCTTAACATTTAATCCAAACCTTTGAAGTGTTTTTTTTTTATTAAATTAAAGGAGTAATTCTGATTGAATTTGTAGATACTCGGTGGTAATAGAAAATGATCCATAGGCATGAACTCACACTGTGAATCCTGTAGAGATATTCCAGCAGGTCGGCAGCAGCAAATGAGACCGATTAACGAAACATTTTAAAATCCATGGTTCTGATATCTGTGCAGACACACATGAAAGGCAAAAAGCAACATGATAAACGGATCTGTTAAATATATTCATCTGCTGTTATTAAATACAGCGTGGCAGCTCAGAGGGAAATGGTTCGTTTGATCGTTTACTTTGATCAATGCTGCACATTGGCTCTTCCAGCCATAATTTTCAACCGTGCTCTGTGTTCAAGGTTTATTAAGAAGCAGGGCCTTGACCGTCTCTTCCACGAATGTGACAACCACATGTGGCGTCTCGGGGAACGCAACATCCCAGAAGGCCTGGAGGTCTCAGGTGGCTCTGATTGGTTTGCGCTCACCCGCCGTTTCGTGGAGTACGTCATCAACTCCCAGGATGACCTGGTGTCAGGGCTCAAGCAGTTCTATTCCTACGCTCTGCTCCCCGCTGAGGTTAGTAAGCCTTAGGTGGTCTGTTTATCTCCCACAGTTGAGACAGACAGTTTGATATACAAGTCTGTCTCAGGCTTGTCCTCCCCTGCCAAGTCAGAAGAGCCTAGCAGCAGAGATAATGTAATACTTTAAGCTTTCGGGCGCAGTGTGCAGCAGAGGTGCCAGACAAGAGGAGGGTTCACTGGAGTTTATCTGACTGTGTGGTGTAATGTCTCAGAGGAGAGAACAGCGGTTTGTTCGCTGTTGTTTGGCGCTATAGAGGCATGACCTTTTGCAATTTGGAGTTGAGGGTTAGAAACTGTGTACGCATATCTTTGACAGTTCACGGTAACTTCACCCCCTTTGTTTTACCGCACAGTGCAGCAGAAATATTGTATTTCCTCCTGCACTTTCCTCCCCAGTCTTTCTTCCACACGGTGCTGGGGAACAGCCATATGTGTGACACCCTGGTGGACAATAACCTGCGCGTCACCAACTGGAATCGTAAGCTGGGCTGTAAATGCCAGTACAAGCACATTGTCGACTGGTGCGGCTGCTCTCCCAATGATTTCAAACCACAAGACCTCATCCGGATTCAGGTGAGAGAGCCAGAGGAGGGCAGTGTAGAACCACAACGTGTTTACTTTACCACCAGTTTGTTTCAGTGCCTCATTTTCTCTTTCTCTTCCACAGCAATTGACCCGTCCGACATTCTTTGCCCGTAAATTTGAGTCAACAGTGAACCAGGAGGCCATAGACATCCTGGACACTCACCTGTATGGCCAGTACGCTCCGGGCACCGTCGCCATCAAGGCGTACTGGGAGAGCCTGTTTGAGCAGCTGGATGGCGTTGGCTCACTCAGTGATGTAGCTCTCACTGCGTACACTTCTTTCTTTCGCCTGGGCCTGAAAAGCCTGGCAACTACTCAGAGCAACGTGGAGACCTGCAGGTAGACAGTCCGTTCTTGTACATGTTTTGTTTTTTTACCTGATATAACATAGTGTATTTCTTTATTAAAATGTACATGGTTTTCATATGTTATGTATGATTTTATTTATTTCCTCACTTCAGGTTTGAACCAGTGGGCCACCCTCTATCAGTACACTTGTACTTTTATGATGACCGTTTCCAAGGGTACCTAGTGCGTCAGGAAGCCCAGGCAGTGGGGTCAAAGGTCAGGGAGACACTGGAGATTTGGGCAGTGCCCCAGGCCTCCTTCGTCCTCGAGACAAACCTTAAAGAGTTTGAAAGGCTCAAGAATCTGGAAGTAAGTGCCCTCTGAGGCAGTAGCTTTTATTTTACACTTTACATTGTTCTGGGTTGTGTGCGACTTGTAATAGATGCTTATTCCTTACTACATTGTTAAAGTTTCTGCCTGGCAACTTTATAGATGAAGGTACCCCAAGAATATTGCTGCGAAGAGAGATTCTTTCCATGATATGTAAAAATTGGGGTGGCCTTATCGGGCCTCGATCTGACCACAACTGAACTTTGAAGTTTAATTAGTTTTAAAGAAAAATGTTAATATTGGGAGGAAGGCTAGTGCAAAAAAGTGCTAACATATTCATTTACCTTGTCCTTAAATCAAATATGAAAGTCAAAGACATAGGAGACATTGTTTTGCTGTATGTAGCCATTATTATTTGTTTCAGACTGTGAATCTTTTTGTCTTTGTCCCTGACAGATCGGCACAGAGTGGGATCCTAAGGAAAGAATCTTCCGTAACTTTGGTGGGGTGATCGGGCCTTTGGATGAACCCCTGGCAGTCCAGAAGTGGGCCCGTGGTCCCAACCTCACAGCCACTATTGTGTGGCTCGACCCGGCTCTGGTGGTGGCAGCGTCGTACGATATTACAGTGGATGTGGATGCAGAGTACACCCAGTACAAGCCGCCGCTGCAGCGCCCCCTGCGCCCTGGGGCCTGGACAGTACGGGTGTTGAAGCAATGGGAGCGCGTGGCAGAAGTTCACTTCCTTGTCATGCCACTAACTTTCAAGGATAAGGAGCCACTACGCAAAGGTGAGACATGGATTTAGAGCATTTGATTTTCATAGTGTCAGTTTAAAGGAAAAAGTTTGGGATATTCTACATTTTATTACTTATTTTGGTCCCATTAACCAAATTGCACTCAAACTGTGTTAGTGAATGTGCTTACAGCACCAGGAATGTGTATGTGGGATCAGCTCAGTAACATGTTCATGTTTGGACAGCAGTGTGTGGCACAGAGGGATCACCTACAGTATATCAGGCTTTGGACACACAGGCAGTACTTGTTATTACAAGTAAAGAAAAAATATAGCAGACTTGTCATTAATTAAAGGTTCAAAATTATGATAACAGATGTGTTAGCTCATCTGAATTTTGTTTTCTCAATTTTTTCTCTTTGTTTGCAAATATGAATGTCCACTCCAGAGGAGGACAGCTGGCTCCATGCAGGTCCTCCAGGGAACCTGTACCTGGAGCAGAGTTTCCAGCAGCTGAGCTCCATGCTGAAGCTGCCACCCCAGGAGCCTGCCATGCAGGAGGCCCAGCGTAATGCTCAGCTCGTGGGCCAGCCCCTTGAAGCGTGGCTGGACAACAGCGTGAGGACCTTCTGGGTTATAGGTGACCTGTGCACCACACAGGCTTCCTCCTGCCCAGCTTTGGGACATTGCTCTAAAACCTCCTGGAGTTCTCTGTCCCCAGACCCCAAGTCTGAACTGGGCCCAATCAAAAGTGATGGGCGGATCAGGTAGCCCTAGGGAAGGAGAGACTGTTGACTATAACACATACACAGGGAGACTGAGGTAGAGCTGGACCTACACTGGAGAGCTCCAGGAGAACCCATGTGAACCGGATATTGTCCCAAAGGTCAGCTCAGAGCTCAAGGGCATGTGAACAACAAGGCAACTTCCTGCACTGAGGAGTGAAGACATTACTAGTGAAGTGGTAATACAGAGAGGAGGATATGACTGCTGGAAATTTGCACATAGACGATAGCAATCACAAAGACTTGTGTCATTGTTTGCTGAATGGTTACATCAAATGCCAGATGCGTTGTAGTGTTATTTTGCTGGCACACAGGTTTTCAGTCAGGGTCGGAGAGAAAAAGAACCCCCTGCACATGTTTGAACTCATGTTTGCTTTGAAAGAATCAGAAAGCAGGCGTCAAAACTCAACTACAGCAGGCTCCTCTCTGGGCTTCTCTCTTCATTTCAAGGGAGAGTGGAACCTCTGAATCATATTATTGTGCTTATTTTAAAGCATAACTATGTAAGCATATGGAGCAGACAGAGGAAGTGCACTTTACTGGAAGACTATTATGTTACACAGAGGTCACTCGGTTACAGTGCGAGGAGCGGGAGTTAAAAAGTCATGGATAAGGTCACATCACTTCTTCATTTTACAGTAGACAAATACCTGCACCGTGACTCGCCGTTGCACAGACACATCGGTAAATACTCGGACTGTAACCTGGGTTAGGAAAAAATAAGGAAAGAGAGTGAGTGGGGTTCTTAGATTTCAAGTCTTCTTTTATTTTTAGCTCTGTTTACTGTGACATATCGTTCATTTTTTACGTATTTGTTAGTTCCCTGAAGTGGCAGGTAAAGTGTTAAGTCTTTGCAAAAAAAAAAAAGAAAATATGCCACTCTCAGTTGTTTTTCGGGTTAAAGGAAGTGCCTAGTGAGCTGCAGTAACAAGGCTGTAGATGGTGCGGTTGCATTCAGAACTCCTCTGAAAAAGCTGATAAAACAATGTCGGCTCAAAAGAGATGCACAGTGTCATGATAACTGGGCAGAAGAGAATGTGTAGTTTAGTCAAAAGCTTCAGAACAAGCGAGTAAGTGGACCTTGAGTTGAGTTTTTTATTTTTTTTTTTTAATGATGTGACAATGCTCAAATCTTTTGAAATAATTTAGAGCTGCAATGAGTAATCGGGTTTATCATTTTGTCTGTCAACAGAAATCGTCAACTATTTTGTTTATCGAATAATCATTTAAGTAATTTTTTAAAGAAAAAAAAACAGAAAATATTTACTGCTTTAAGGCTCTCAAATGAGAGAATCTTCTTGGTCTTACATTACTGTAAATTTTAATATTTTGGGATACGGACCGTTGGACAAAATAAGACATTTTGAGGATGTCAACTTGGATTTTTAAATGGGCATTTTTTTTTATTTTTATTTTTTACCATTTTTTGATGTTTCATTTACCTAGTGATTAAATTTACAGCAGATTAACTGATGTTAATAATTAGTTGCAGCCAAAAAAAAAATTACTTTTGCTCCTAAATTTCACTGAACTAAAGGCGATTTAGCAAGGTGAAGAGAATTTGGACAAAACTTTAAAGTAAAAAATTGATATTTTGGGAAATATATTGTGCACATGTAACAAAATGCACCTGCCTGCACCTCTAAAGCTTATTTAGTTGTTAAATCTGTGTTAAAATGACAAAAGAAAGTAACAGAAACATACTTGCCAACCCTGTGTGAAACAGTGACATTTCCTTTTTACACTACAGTTTTATTCACATTAAACAGACAAGGTGTAGTTTTAATTAGTGAGTTTTAAATATGCTGGTAGGCAGATTTTATCACCTTTAAACACAGAAAGTGTAGCTTTTTCCCTGTGTTTGCAGGCAACACTGCAAATAAGTGTATTTCCCGAAATGTTTCCTTCAAATGCAAGGCTCTCAAGCCGCAGACCTAGTCAAACGTCATATATTATACCCCCTGTGTACCAGCTTAAATGCAGTATTGTCACTCTTCTGTGTTGCTGTGCTCCGTTTGCCTCACTGGTTGGTTATACTCATTTCTTTTCTTAAGGTGCGTTTCATTTCAACTTGTCGAGTCCACCAACCAAAAACCGGTAAACAGTACACTGTATGTCTAGTATTTTTTATTTTAGCAATATCGAGAGAATCTGAGCTGCCTTTACTTAGCTGAAAAGGTGAATTGTTTACTACGGGATAATAGCTTCCAGAGACGTGCAATTAATGCCTTTTCAGAGGATAATGAACCCCCCTGTCTGTGTCTTAGTTTGCATTTTTACCTAGTTTTATGTGACTTTTTATGTACTTAAATAATAGTTGGCCACCATATGAGTTTTCAAGTGACCTTGTTTACCTTGCACAGTATAGCTGCTTCAGTGAAGCCCCACTTTTATTGAGGTAAGAGAGCAGAGTAATCGGCGTAACAGATGTTATTTTTCTACACATTTTGCGAGGAAGTGTGTGTGTGCGTGTGTGTTGTCCGTTCATCTCCAGTGCTCTGTTAAACTATTAAAAAACTGCTGACTACTTATATTGTATTTGACAGTCCACCTGTTCAGTGTCATTTGAAGCAGACCTTCAGTTTTGTTCTGTTTTGTTTTGTTTAATTTTTTCTGGGTGGGATGTTGAGGTTTCCGTCCACGCTGCTGTGATCACCAGCAGCAGTCCGGCGGCTGGTGAGTCATCCTGGCCTCTGTGGCTCTTATCTGAGTAGGAAACTGTAGCCTGTCACTGAATGCCTCTGGAAAAGCTCATAGGATAGGCACCTTGACTGATGACTCAATAAAAAAAACACTTATGTGAAGGTTTTTTTGTCATGTTACTTTCTTTTCATCTGTGCAGTGTAGTGGCATTAGGGTGTTAATTCGTCTTACTTTCTTTTAACTGTTTTCTGTTTCTACCTCAAAAGCAGATGGAGAAGGTGGGACACGTTTATGAGGAGGAGAGGCGTTCTCCAGGGTGCCGAACTCTTCCACCTTGTCACTTCCTTGTAAAAATGCTCAACATGATTTCACTTCATAAATACTGTAAGCTACACCTCCATGTTGGTCTCTAACCGGAAACCAGTCATATAAATATTTAGTCAGGTTTTGTGTGTGTCTGTGTTGATCCATGTGACCCTGTGTCGTTATGCGTCTTTGTTGAGGATATAAACCTGAGGCATGTGCAGAAGGAGCCGCGGCGGTGTTGAACGTCAAGCTGGGCGAACTAAGAACCGGACAATAACAGGAGAAGAGGAAGTCTAAGCCTTTGAGACGACTGACAGGTAGAATAAGCAAGATGGATGATACCTGTCTGATACAGAAGCAGCAGGAGGTGGGGATGGTTTGCTCGGACAGCGCGTATGGGTCATCTGCGGTGGACACGGACACAGAGGACGGACAGACGCCCACACCCATCACCTTTCCTTATAATGAAGACCTAACGCATAAGGTGATTACTTTTGCACTACTTTTGATCTGTCTACCTGTCATCTGTCTGTCTATCTAACTATAATATAATCTAGGTTTATACTATAACAGATCTCTGTGGTTTTAGTAATCCACTCCAGTAACTGTGCTCCATATAGTACCAGCTGAAATAAATAATATCATTATGTAAGTAAATAGTCAAATTAATAAACTGTGAAACAATTAGTGAGATAATTAAAGACACTATTGCATTTTATTTCATTATTATGGATATTTATTCAATTTTTTTATTAAATAATTTGGTTAAAATTTTAATGCTCTTGCTCAAAAGTCTATTTTTACTTCATTCTAGCTTTTTTTTTTCTCAACGCCACTTTTATTTTGTAAAGTCACTTTTCCTGACAGCGTTGTTGTCACCTCCTGCATCACTTTAACAAGCTCAGAAACTGTTACAAGTGTGGCCAGTTAGCTCCTGTTAATTAACTTCATTGCTTTATTACTCCATAATTGCAGATTTATTTACTTATTGCTTGTTGGCTTATTTATTTAATATTGAACCACTCATTTCCAACCTTTCTGGCTCATGTCCCATTAAAACACAGCAGCTTCTCAGTGTGACCCCTCATCACGTTTTATATTATTTTCCTTAGCAAGTCAATCCGGTCAAATTGTTTAGTTTAAATACTTATAGGGGTCCAAATGACAAAAGCCCCATGGTATGAACCACTGCAGTGAACCACAGATCATCTCTAAGCTGTTTATCCTGCCACTAATGAATGTTCTCCAGGTTATATGGCCTCAAAAATCACTACCACGCTGAATCAACACTATCATCAATCACTGTCACCAAAACTGATCATAAGAAGCTTCACAAAGACATGAAGGGCAGTTGGTTTGGGCTGTGTTAGATTGTAAAGTTGAGGATATAAGGATATGAGAATATGTTAATATACCTCACAGGGTAAAAAAAAAAATGAGGCAGAAGTTTTTAGATGATAAAACTTTAAAACCAAACTTATGTATCTCAGTAAAATCAAAAGTGATTGTTTCCAAATGACAGCTGCTTTCAAACATGTTTTTTTACGTTCGTGAAGAATAACACAACAGTTTGTTTACAGATGAATCTCAGCAACACTGAAGTCTGGTGATGTCCGACCATCAGCAGCTGTTAAACACATCTGTGTGAGTGGGTGAAAGAGAGTCTGTAGGAAATGCTTTTCTGTTTTTTCACATTAAAATCCTCACCTGGATTAGATTCACCGCTGTTATCTGTACACCACATCATTTAGTACATCATTGGTATTCATGACTAAAATATTGTTAATCCTCTGTCTGTGTGATCCCATGCGGCAAATCAGCCGACAGCTCAGACGCACAAATCCACTTATACACATGATACACACACACGAACACATGCACACACACATAGTCGTGTTTCCATCACTTGAGAGGATGTTCACCTTCCTAATCCACCACTAATTCAAACCTAAACCTAAACCTAACCTTAAACTAACCTTAAGGCCAATGTCTTCACCTTAAAATTGCTTGCTTTTTGTCCCCAGTAGGAAGGAAGAGTACAGTAGTAAAATATATGGTAACATAATCTTCAAATTACTGACAAGGCAAATAAAATCTTGCTTCTACAGACACAGATTGTGGATGTTATTGTTCAGCGCTGCACAAGTTCTAATTCTTTTATCCCCTCATAAACTTCAAGACCCTCAATAACTCAACTGTTCAGTATTTGTGAAGTAAGTAGTGAATTGCGTGTGAGCCTAGAACAGTGCTCCTGCTTCCTCAGTAATTAAATTTGTGGCTATGTTTGTTGTCTTGCCGAGTTAGGGCCTGCCAGAAACTACACAGCGTACTAGGTACAGATGGCTCCAGCATTTTGCAGGCGGAAATGAGCTTGTTGTCCCACAGTTATTTAAATATCTAATAAACTTTTAGGAACTCTCATGAAAAGCTGTCTCAATGAGAGTCAAGAGAATAAATAGAAATTCCTTTGAGGATACACTGTAATGTACAAAAACATAATAATGTGCATAAATATAACCGGCAAAAAAAAAAAAAGTCTAAAGTGTGATGCAATCTGTTTTAGTTCAATTATAATTTTTAATGAGAAGGCTTTATGTAAAGGAATCAGCATTTAAAAATATCTGCTGCATAATTATACTGTCATCTCCTGGCCTGGGAAAGACACTTCCTGTTCTCTCTTCCTGCTGTCTCTAAGTGAATCCACGCAGCACCGCTCACATTGTTTGTGAGGACAATACTGGCGTCTTCTTGAATGATAAGTTGTTTAAAATATCCTGGTTAGCGTGTGTGGACACGGGACAAAAGAAACATCATCCTTTTCATTCAATAATCTCTAGAAAAATTTAATCGCTGTTAAATTCTTATGTAAGTAAACACTGCTGTGTGATGAGTTCTCTCCTGTCCCACCAGGACATCCCCAAGGATGGGTACTTATGACTAAGTGAGTTAAATTACCTTCCACTGGATTCATTGGACACTAACATATATGAGAGTCTTGGGTTTCCTCTCAGCGGTTTTATGGTAGCTATCTCATTATGACAGATCTCTGGGGCTCGCTCATGGCCAACCCAAACAACATGGAGAAGTCTCACGTTGCCATGGATACATATTCAGCATCTGTGCCCCTGCTTCTCGGGTCCTCGCCACATTAAACCTCCACCTCCAATCTTTGCGTCCATGCGCACCAGCATCAGTTCCCGTGTGCTTCCTGGCGATGAACTACCCTCCTCGCCGCTGCTCGCTGCTTGCTGCTCCAACAGCGTTAGTCCTGAGAGCGTCTACATGCCAACATCAAAATTTGATGAAGGAAGCATGAAATAGTAATATGTTGATTACACACTGGCCTGCTAAACACTGCACAACTTCCCCTTCCCACAGTGAGTCATCCACCTAGCAGCTCGCCTCTGGTCTGCATTATTTGTACTTGAGAGCCAATTTGTGCTCCACTCCCACGGTGGAGGAGCATCTGTAGCCGACCTCAGCAAACACTTCTCTCCATGGTTGTTGTTCAAAAATAAAATAACCACATTCCATATACAGATTATTTATATCCTGTACACTTTGTTTGAAAGGTTCTTAGTTAATTTTCTGGATTTCTGAGGCTTTTTTTTTATGTATTTGCGGCAGAAAATTGTTGCTTCACTCAGCATTTTAGAGGGCTACATCTTCAAAGAGAGCTCTGCAAACATCCACTTTAAAGAACCAGATAGTGTCTGATTTTCATCCTGTACATCTGCTCAGACTGTCATGAAGTTATGTTTTTAATGGGAGCGCAAAATGTGCAGAACTTGTGGATGTCAGTGATTAAAGTGAACATATTGTGATACTGCACAGCACTGCACGCTGTAATGCTGCGCCGTATGTGAGCACTTTGAAACTGCAGATAAGAGGCAAACAGCGGGGCTGGCTGGCCTGCTGGAGGAGGAGGAGGAGGGTGGGTGATAAATGTCAATAAAAGAGGCAAGCATCTGCTGCCAGGGAGCTCCAGGCTGGACCCACCAGCTCCCAATGAGACAATAACCATGGCGACAAGGCCGATTGATGCCTACGTCCAGCACTGTGGTGTCACAACAGCAGATCCCTGCTGGGGTGACGCACTGGAACTGATGGTTTATCACGCCAGCCTCGACTGTTTGTTTGTTTATACTCTTTTGCATGTGAGGTTTGTGTCTGGTAAGAAGTGTTGGGATGAGTATAATATATAATATTTCCCTCTGAAGTGTAGCGAAGTAGAAGAATGAATTGCCATAAAACTGAAGTTAAAATTGTTATTTAGCACAGTAACTGAGTAAATGAACTAAGATACCTTTCACTACTGTTGGTGAACATGTGACATGGGTAAAATTAATATAAAAAAAAGGATGAAGAGAGATAGTTGTGGTTAATGCTCCCCTTAAGGGTGCAGATGGCCTGAGATGTGATAAGCCATCTCTGATGCAGGGATTTTCTGGCCCAAACACACGCACACATTCCCCCAGTACATTCCCAGTTCCCCTCTGCACACTGCACCCTTCGCCTCTTGAAGATATGAAGCCAACTTCCAGCTGTCACATTACATTACATTACAGGCCACAGAGCTGTGCACTGAGCAACAGATGAGCATGTACAGTAACCTACACCATGTGCCCACACAGCGTACTGGCCTCAGGCGATGAGCGAGCAGGCCGCAGTGGGGCCTGGATACATGATGTTGCCTCTGTCCGTGTCTCTCTCTGCAGACGATCCTCGTGGGAGACAGCGGCGTGGGCAAGACCTCTCTGCTGGTCCAGTACGACCAGGGCAAGTTCATCCCAGGCTCCTTCACTTCCACCGTGGGCATCGGCTTCACAGTGAGTCCACACTTCCTGTCCTCCAAACACCCATCCACCCTGAATTTGTTTGTGTTCTGTCTCGCATTCACCTCATCTGTTTTCTCCCCCACACCCACCACACCACCACCCTCCCCCTCCATTATGCTGTTGACTTCACCCGAGTGATGAGAAGGACACTGTCACAGCGATGGGCTGTTTGCACTGAAGTCGTGACATAACAACAAAGCAAATGTTCTCTGCTTCTGTGCCGTGGACTGTTGGACTCCCCTCAGCATGTCAGCGAAGTGCAGCATGAATCAGTGGTGATCTCCAGTGTGGGATGTTGCATCTTCTCACTGCATTCATTACGATCCTTAACACTCTGTGGGGAGGGTGGCTGCTTGATAGAGGGTGCATTATCTTTAATGATGCCACTGCCATGATTAAATTACTGTGAAGAGAGCACTACTAATGAATGTCATGGTGGCAGGCTGTTTGCTGCTGGATGTGTATAACAAAGCTGTTTTAAACAAGGCTGATTTTCTGCTTTGTGACATGCGGGGAGGAGGTTTTAAACGCTGCTTGGCAAGTGGAGGCAAAAACAGGAGACAAACAGGAAAGACGCTTGGCACATTCAGTGCATGATGTTTCTGATGCGACAGTGGCAACTTTGGCTTTGTGTCACTGCCATTAGAGCGGCACAGAGAGGAGGCAGGAATCTGTGAGAAAGTATAAAATTGGCTTTGTCGTTTTGCATCAGCATAGGTCTGTGGTACTGTGTGACTCAAGGTTAAAAAAATAAAAAAGTCATTCTGCTGCATACATTTACTGGATTTAAAGGCGAGGGTAAGATGGCACCTGAAAATACACTACTTTTAGCTTTTGTCTTCACTTTGATGGGGCTTGGCACAGATGAATGAAATAAATGCATACAAGGTGAAAATGTCTGTGGTGTTTCTTGAGCGTTTGTTTGCGTCCTGCAGCTCAAACTTCTCTGTGACCCTGTTCAGAATCAAATCAACCATCATCCAGTGGGCTCCACATGCCAGTTAATGTTTTACCATTATGTTCATGTCAGAGGGTGAGATGTTGCCCGCAGCTGCCCGTGACACAGAGTGATGAGTTCATATGTTTGAACAAGAGATTACATGTCACTTATATAACATAAATGATCTCTGACCATGTGTCATCGGGCCTGTCACCGCAGAGAGAGAGAGGAGAGGGGAGGACAGGAGAGGAGACGCGGCTCCTCTTCAGTTCAACACTGGGGGGAGACAAACACTGCAGGGAAAAAAAATATTCATTGCTAGACTTGATTGGGAAATTGAGTGTCTGTGAAACCATTTTAGACATGTTTGACATGTTAATTAAATGAATGGTATTGGGGGGTATTTATAGAATCATCTGTTCGTGACAAGATGAGACTTGTATAATTGTTAATTTGCGTGCTGATGTTTGTGTTTGTGTGTGTGGGAGGGGGTCATTAAAGAAAATAGGTTGCCAAAGAAGCACAAATAAAGGAAAGAAGCTATTTTATGATAATAAACATCTCATTTTCCTGACGTATTCTTAAAGGCAAAATGCTTGAGTAAGAAAAAGAAAACAAAAAGTTTGGTTTTTGGTGCAGGTTTGTGCGGCACCACCTGTGGCGGATGAGTCAGCCATACGCGCTGATTTAGGCTGCTCTCCCCCACCACCACCATCACCCATTCAGCTGTTTGGGAGGGGAACAGTGTCAGCGTGAGAGACACGCTGATGTGTCTCTCATAAGAAAATACAAGTGTCGCTGGAGCTGTCGCCGTCCTCACATAGGCTACTGAGTAACATCATCTGCCCACGCCAGGATGCACCGCTCCGCTCTGCGAAATCAGAGAAATGTTTCCGCCTGTTTGTCATTACTGCTTCTTGACTGGTGGTGGATGTAGACGCCGAAGCGCCGCTGACTGTTCTGCAAGTTTTGACCGCCGCTTCCGTCTTTTGACAGCGCGTTATTAAAGTGTTACTAAGGGGGTTTATTTTATTTCCTTGATAAGCGCTCGCTGATCATTTTGTGGCCACACGCAGTATGCGAGCAGAGGAGCCGGAGGCTGGCGGAGACTGGGACTGAGAGGCGGAGATCTCTCAGACACCGTGCGCGTCTTTCTTGGACACATCTCGGGAGACAACTGTGCCTTGGCTCTCTAGCCTGCACACTTTTCTCGGCATTTGCGATGTCCACAAGAAAGACATCGTTGACGGACAAGCAGACTAAAAACGGAACGTCAAAATATGTGTTGGAGAGATGCGCTTCTATTAACGAGTATTATGATATTGCCTTCAAGGTGTGTATTTCCGTCTCGCAATGTCTGTTGATTTTTTAAATTATAATTATTGTTTGTTTGTTTTTTTTCTTCTCTGCACTGCTGCTGGTGTTACAGGTGTTTGAATTTACTGCAGGTTTGACACGGAAACATCTGGGTGTACCTGCAGCAGCAGAAGCAGCAACATGAATACTGACTCTTTCACATGTTTACAATGAGCAGCGCTCGCACATAATTTAAGTGAAAACAGCAACTATCAGCTGAGGAGTCTGGCTTCATGCATCCTCCTCGTTAAACGGGCTGTTCTCACTGTTTATGTACTTAACGACAGCTCAGACACCAAGTCATCACCCGATGGTTTTAATGTGTGTTACTAAGAAATCTCTCTGAGCCCTGTAAAGCTCTCGAGGTTGCTTTGTCCGCCCTTTCTGATATGCAAATATTTGCTGAGGGTGTACTTGTTGCTCCTTAAAAAAAAAAACCCAAAAAAAACCCCCTCCCATTAAATATTTATAAAAGCTGCACAGGAGCACCTGTAACTGCTTTACAACGACTCGCAGATAAAAGGAGAAGTTAAATTGAAGTTTAATTGCTTGTACTAACTGTTCATTTGCACCGCATGTTTATGCTGCTATGACTCATTGTGAAACCACCGGGGCTGTGTGAATAACATATACGGTTTATCACATTGCTGCTGGATGGACTGTATAATTACACATCCTGTTGTTGTAATTATACTGATTGGTTTTGGTGAGGGATGCATGCTGCAAAAATGATGAGAGTAAAATTACAGAGTTGGCTGCAAAACATCTTGAATCCCCTCTCCAGTATTGGCAGCGTGTCACATGTTGGTGGCAGCTCAGCCAACAGTGGATCATAACACTATCTGTAGTGTACTGTAGCTGTATTTGCCATATCATTTCAGCATTTTAATGAGCTGACACATTAACTGAAAGCTTACCAATAGAAGATATTTTGCAACAACAATATCTGACTCAAGCGCCATGTTCCAGGTTGTGAAATATTCTTCATTTCAGTTGCAAAATAATTTATGCAACACATCCATCAACACCCCCCCCCCCCCCCCCTCTTGGGGACTGTAATTCCTATTCTGTCAGTTGTGGTTTTTTGTCCAGCTGTAACCTGTTGTCCCTCTCTCTGGTGGTGGATTTGTTTTAGGTGATGCTGCTGGGAGACTCGGCTGTGGGGAAGACGTGCGTCTTGGTGCGTTTTAAAGATGGGGCATTTCTGGGAGGCAACTTTATAGCCACCGTTGGAATAGACTTTAGGGTGAGAGAGATACTGT
Source organism: Toxotes jaculatrix (assembly GCF_017976425.1). Lineage (NCBI taxonomy): Eukaryota > Metazoa > Chordata > Actinopteri > Toxotidae > Toxotes > Toxotes jaculatrix. Next base: position 13,680,617 of record NC_054411.1, on the reverse strand, counting down.
CGAACAGTCCCAGACTCACAGAATGACTCATAATATTGTTCATTATGTCTGTATGAGCCATTAATGGTTTATCGTTTGTGTTATATCCCTGTTACACTTATGAGGAAATATTGAAATCTGAAAAACAATCTAATGATATTTACAAGGCGACAAGGGATCCACTTGTCAGAGTGACATCAGACCAATTATCACCTTATTTCCATGCCGAACACTTCATCACTCTGCGATGATAGCACCAAATGTACAAATCCTCTCACCAATCAGTCAAGTTCACAGACCACTTGTGCTGCTAGGCGTTGTGGATGGCTTCATAAATGTCCTGGCAGATGCCTGCCCACGTCCCTGTCTCCTAGAAAGATTGGCTGCAGCTCAGCTTGGTCCTAGAGGAGTCACACTGCTGACAGACGAGCTCTTACCTAGTCATATACACCTCATGCGCACATGGACGCAAACAGTGACTATTTCAGGACGTGGAGCCAATTTCCAGCATATATCTTCCTATAAAAATAGGCTGTTTGGAGAGAGTGGTCTGTACCCCCTCCACCCTACCACCCATTTCCCTCCAATCAAGGCAAAACACTCACACTAATGGCAAGTCAAGTAGAGGTGGTCTGAAGAGGAAATTGTGTTGCATTAGCTGGAGTGATGTATTGTCTTCTTTGGATGGCAGTGTAGACAAGGCTGCATACTGGATAGAGCTATATGGATGCTGTCTAAAGCACAGACATTTCATTTTGCCCCCATTCAAGCAAAAGCAACAGGTACTGTGGTTGGATGCCATTCATAAAATGCATTAAAAAAGGGAAGTGACACTGGTTTACACTCACATTCTTTTAAATAAACATGCTGCATTAAGTATCAGGCTATTTATTCTGAAGGATGGCTGTTAATGTCAGCAATTACCCTTTGTTTTCTCGCTTGTTTATGAAAGAGGGCAAAAGCTGCTTAGAAACAGAGTCATCTGAAAGAAACAGTTGAGTCAATATGCTGAGTTTGTCCTCTATGCATGGATAGGCAGTCAGGCTGCAGTGGCAGCTTGTAACATGGCCGGTCTATTTTAGGCATGCTTCCTTGTAGCAGTTACTCAGCATGCAGGCTCCTCTCACGTCATAATTGGGGGAAAAATGGAAACCCATGGCAACTAATGCAGGGGTTGAACCATGTCCATTCTGCCAAGGCAGAGGATTCAGCAGGTGGCAGTTCTAGCTGCCAGAGACGGCTTAGCACACATCGCCGAGGTTTCTTTTGTTATCGTGTAGCTTTGTCTGCATTTCTCGTGTGCATTTTTTTGTGCACTCACAGGAAAGGCAGGAGCTGTTTGTGATGACCTGTCACTGATACGAAGTTGAGGAAGTGCTGCATTTGCCGGTCGCGCTTCCTTCATCTCAGCCTTCCTCTCTTTGGTGTTTTTTTGCTGTACAAGGTTGAAATACAGTTTAAATGCAACCTGTGCTTGTTGCTGTGGCAGGTCACGGTAACACAACACTACTAAAACACGCCCTTACCCCCATGAAAAGTGTGTCAAAGAATGTCTGTTTTTGTCTTTACATGTCTGAGCATGCATATTATAATACTGCATGTTAGCTTTACCTTTATTTCCACTTTTACTTTTAATTCCTTGAGGCATTTTTTTTGCTTGCTTTCCCCTTTCAACACACAATAGTCACCACATTTAGTCTTTTTTAGGCAGTGTGTATAAACTATTTTAGGCCAATCTTTGCTCTACAGGAGGAAATCAGAGGGCACCCCTACGGGGCTACAGGAAATTAACGGGGGAGTCAGTTGTTATGCTGCCAATCGTCTTTCTCACTGTTGTGTAATTAAGTCTAATCCCAGGACCTTGTTGTTGTGTGGGTGTTGCAAATTACTTTCTCTGCCAGCATTCAAAGCCACTTTTAGTTGTCTTGTTTCTTTTGCCACATGCTGAGTCTCTGAGCTTTTTTAGTCTTCTGTGATGTTCGTCATTCTTTTCTGTGCAGTTTTCACATCACTCCCATCTCCGAAGCATATGGTGAATTGTCAGTCTCTCACGGCTCTTCTCGTTTCTGTAGAATAAAGTGGTGGATGTCGACAACCTGAAAGTCAAACTCCAGGTAAGAGCATGCACTTTTACAACAAACTTACATTCCAGCGCACCAAATTATACATCATCTTATGTTTCCGGCAGCCACATATAAACCCGAACTCATCTGGTAGAAATGTAGAATCAGAACGAATCCGAAAAGTAATTTACAAATAGTAGTTGAACCAATTTGTCATTGTTTGCACTGCCAATTCAATCAAAGTGGCGTGATAAGGTGTTGTATAGGGGACTCTGTGGAGTTATGTGCCAGCATGCTGGTAGTCTAAGACACGTACCCGTCTATCATCATAACCTGTTCATTCAACACTGAGTGGGAGGTGCCAAAATTAGATTCCTCCGCTTCCTCGAGTAAATCCTTCTCTTCTCTTCTCTTGCACGAGCCTTGCACATGATAAAATCCTGTCATTAATTCCAAAATAGACTCTTCCACCATGGGTCTATACTGTCTACAGAGGCAGAGAGTCAGTAATGTAAGGGGAGAAAAATGAGGGTTTAAAGTCTTAGGCTTACTGAAGAGACTGTGTCTGAGATACTTTAACTTTATCTCTTTTTGGGAACATTATTTTACAACATAGACCATTTTACAACGTAGACCATGCATTTTGGCTTTGTATGGTGGTATAACAGTGCCTTAGTTATTAGCTGTGCAGGCTTTGCTGCAAGAATTGTTCAGGATGTTCACTCTGCTAAGATATACTAGTTAGCCTACTCTTTAGGATCACTATTTGTCTTTATTGTCTATGACCGGATTTACCTGCCACCTGTTTATATGTGATTACCAATTAATGAGGTGTTACCATATCAAAATTAGACAAAACTAGACAAATACTGGGCTTAAATAAATTTAAACGGAATATGTTGTTATTGCATTTCAGATTTGTAGGGCACAATAATGTTATGTTTTTACTTTAGACGTTGGTTGTGCAGGATTTGCTGTGAGGACTATTCAGGATGTTCGGTTTCCCCACATTAGCTGCTGTGTAATTATGTGGTTTGTTATGCAGATCTGGGATACAGCTGGCCAAGAGAGATTCCGCAGCGTAACGCACGCCTACTACAGAGATGCCCAGGGTAACCTTTGTTTTTTATATTTCACTTCCTCATGCTCTGTGTGCCTGCGTGTGCGTGTGTGTGTGTGTGTGTGGGAAGGCCTAGTGAAGGTAAGGGACCAACCTGGCGAAGATATGTAGTTTTTATTCGTGTGCATACAAAGCCTGTGTAGGTGTTGATGTGTGTGTTACATAAGACGGTGTGCAGATAACAATAAAGGTGCAACCAAACTGCTCCTCTGTATTCTGTATTGCAGCGTTACTTCTGCTCTATGATATCACCAGCAAGCCGTCATTTGACAATATCAGGGTAAGACTGTCTCAAATTACTTTCCCCTCCCTCTTTCTCTCGTTCCCAGTTTCACTGTCTCTCTCTCTCTCTCTCTCTCTCTCTCTCTCTCTCTCTCTCTGCTCTCTTCATTTTCATTTTCTGCTCCTAAACCCTCTCAAGCTTAACGCTTCATTCTGTCTATTTACATGCAAAGTACTATGAAGGCCTCCAACATTTTCTCACAGCCCTCTTTGGAAATGACATGATGTTATCATTTGCTTGGCTACACAGTTCCCCTGTTTCAGTGATGAAAAGCAATAAAAGTGACTCAGTCTCACCATGATTGATTAGGGGATGATAATAATATTACACACTACGGGAGGGAAGGGAAAACGTATTATTTAAGTGGTGGTATTTGTTTTGTTTATAGACCAATCTCTCTTTCTCCTCCCCTATTGCATCTTTCTGTCTTTTATACTTCTGAAGGCTTGGCTGACTGAAATACACGAGTATGCCCAGAAGGATGTGGTCATCATGTTGCTCGGCAACAAGGTGAGCAAAGCTTCCTTTTTTGCGTTACATAAAAAGATCAGGAGGATAACTGGTCCCTTAGCACAATTTTAACACACTCTTATCACACTCAGACAGACATGAGAAAGCTTAAAAGCCAGAAAATGCTTCCACTGTGCAGCACATAGATGAATGCAAACGCTCACTCGCTTATTTTACCATTTACAAGTGAAACACCGTCTTAATCGTGGTTGTGTGTCTTCATTGGTTTATTTTTTTTTATGTGCACACTTGGCTTTGAAAAGAATTACTTACTGCGGTGAAAACAGTGTTGGTTCATTTACAGAATTGCTTGCTTTTGAAAACACACATGAATTCATTGAATTTTTACCCATCACCCAATGTTATATGATCATTCTGACTGGGAAGGACACACTGAAAAACAGTGTCACACAAATTACTGCTCTCTTGCTTCAGTCCTTGCCTCGCATGAAACCATTTTCTTCACAATGCTGCTGGTGATGAGGAGAGAAATTTTCTTGTCTCACTGCAACCAGCAGTCATTGCTGATACATCTGAAAGCTCCCTCTGGTGGCTCAGAGAGGACTCACCCTTCTCCAGGGTCATAGATGTCACACAGCAGCAGCTCAGATCATTTGCTGTGAGAGCAGCAGGACTGGTGGCATCAGTCTGAGGGAGCGATGCTCTTCTGCTGGAGGTGGAGTTTCTGACATCTCATCAGTCTAAAAGAGCTCTGGTTCAGCGGCTGGCGGCAAGGCTGCCAGATAAGGGGATGTGCGGGCTGACATGATGGTGCATCACTATAGCTAATGGCATGGTGAATCTGTGACCTTTCACCTCTGCCATGATGACTTGTTTTCTCTTCCCTCGGCTGTCTTACAGTCAGACATGGCTGCAGAGAGGGTCGTGAAGACAGAGGAAGGAGAGAAGCTGGCCAAGGTAATGTATAACAGCTCCATGTGGTTATATTTTCAATAACAGACACTCCACTTGGTGTTCTAATGCTTTTCCATCTTAGGAATATGGTGTACCATTTATGGAGACCAGTGCCAAGACAGGGGTCAATGTGGAGCTGGCCTTTCTCGCTATAGCAAAGTAAGTCTTGAGATCTTATTAAGTCTGTACACCACCTGCTGCCAAGCAGCAAACGAAAGAAAGTCCAAGTTAGTAACTACCTGATGAACATGGTGGAGCACTTAGCTGCTTAAGAGCCAGATGTTTACTTCTGGAGTCCTGGAGAGCAAAACAGATCTAAAAGGAGAGTGAATATTGGACTTACATGAATCCAAATGAATGCTAATGTTGCTGCGTGTCTGCTGGATGTTGAAGACCGTACTTGCTGACAGGTTTTCCATAATATTTTGATCATGATAGGATTTGTCATTGTTCTGACTGCCGCTTGTAATGCTGCCCCCCAATGGCCAAAAGACAAAGGGCTGAATATTTCTTACTCTATTTTTTTTGCCATTCATTTTCTTTAAAAAATAAAAATTAAAAAAGTAAGGGAATTGCTTCAGGCAATTTTTCCTATTGACATTCCTGGTTTGAGATAGGGCCTTTAATTCCAGTTTAGAGAAGTCTTAATACTTACAGCACAGCATGATATTTTAGATAACAGAGCTGTAGCAGTGTAAGGAAGGCCCGCTTTCTTTTTTAACATGACTGTGCCACCATGCGCAAAGCCCTGACCTCCAGCATATTAATGCCCATAGATTCAGAACAACATGTTGGACAATGCCATATGTGTTTGATGTCTGGACATAGGTGTACTTTAGGCTATGTAGTGTATTTCATCTTGTGCTCTGATTACAGAATTAAATGAACATATACAGATCAAAAAGTCAAACCTCCCAACCCCCGCCCCCCTCAAAAGTAATTTCTAGCATTTCAGGTTGCTCAACGCACAACACACTGCATGAAGAATTCTTTTGTAAATGTAAGTAATTAAATATATAACAAGACAAAGAAATCCCTGAAAGAAGCAGGTATGAAGTTTTTATTTTTAGAGACATGATTAGTAAATCAGTCATGCTTCCTTATTTTGGGCTCAGAATCAAGGCCTCTTAACAGTTTTGTTCATGTTTTGGTTACAAGATGCTGGAAAGAAGCAAAAGGTAGCAAGTCATAATGTAGACCTTTCCCTACACCCCACACACTCACCTGAACAAGAGAAAATTAGGAATAGAAAACCATTAACAGAGAAATGGGAGTGAGGAAATAACAACAAACACACCTGGGGATAATACAGAGAAGTTATTAGTGCTCTTCTTATTTCCAGAGTTGTTCCAAAACAAATATTTTACGCTTCAAAAGCTGCATCTCCTTTTAAAGAAAAAGTCCTCTGCAGCAAACAAATCAATTTACCTTTCACCTTTCTCTGTCTGTAATAGAAAGCCCCCCCCCCCCAAAAAAAATCAGAATTAATCCAGTTTCACTTTATTTTGGTCATGCATCTGGAGTAAACACTAAGATTTCCCATAAAGAGTTTGTACGTTATAACTTTTCTTTGACGTGGCATTGAGAGCTCTCACTTACTTACTCCTATAATGGGACTGTGCATATTCAGGGCTTATTGTGGATCTCAAACATTAACTGTTTTCTTTTTACCACATCAACTAATTTCTTTTTTTTATTGACTGAACACACGTTTCTTATTGAGTGGCAGGAAATATAAAAAGAATTGTTAGTTTTGCACAGTATGTTCCCAGGAACTGTGGAAGAAAATAATATGGATGATTTGCTGTCTCCATGTGATGGGTATTTTAAGTGCAAGTTAGATGAAATGAATCATGCCAGAGGTATTTTGATTAAATCTCAGCACAGAGAGGATGTTTCTCTCCCTCGCTCTCTTGCTCATTTTATTTCTCTCCCGTTATCATTTTCTTGGTTTGCTCACCCTGTCTGTGCTCCATCCCACACATCCACCCCCTCAGTATCTAACTTCCTCTCCTCTCTCTCCGTCAGGGAGCTGAAGCACAGAGTGACACAGCAGCCGAATGAGCCCAAGTTCCAGATACACGACTACATTGAGTCTCAGAAGCACAAGTCTGGCTGCTGTAGCCTCGTGTAGCTGACGCTGATCACCAGGCAGAGAGAGACATACAGAAAGAGAGAGAGAGAGAGAGAGAGAGAGAGAGAGAGAGAGAGAGGGGTGGGGGGGACAAGGTAAATGTCTGCTGTCTTACGAAAAGCCAATCTTACAAAAAGCCAATCCCAGCACCAAACCTGAGAAGAAGCGGACGCACCTTGACTTGTCCACTGAGCTTTTAGCTGAATGGAAGTGAATCTGGATTGGCCGTCATCCCTTATCTGAAATGTGAATTTAAATCTCTTTTATGTCATGCGTAGAAATGTTTGTGGTCTTTGTGGTGACAGTTGTATCGAACTACAAGTCAGGAGTTACAAATCTGAAATGCTATATCCATCTGCAGGGACAAAAAGAAAACAGATTTATCACTCTGCTCTTGGCAAACAGCAGTTTTATACGAACAATCAACACGACTGCTGATGTGGATATAGCATTTTGCCATGCAGCTCTTAGGTTGTTTCATCCCAGTTTTACCAGGCTGTGAACTGAATCCCTTTTTGGCCTTACAGTCTTCATCATTATCCTTTGATAATTTAGTGTGTTTGAGAAGTGGACTTCAGTCTCACAGTCAGATTGTAGCTACAATGATCCTGTCTGTTCACATCTGTACTGCTGTTAGATAGAATAAAGCCAACGTTTTGAGGGCGCTCGCCCACCGTGTGTCTGTCTGTACATTCAATTCAGGGCCAGTGAAACTTCCTTCAAAGTAATGTACATGTAACTGTGCTGGAGGATCATCCCACCAGGCTACACACACGCAGATTATTTTCATGTCTTCAGTTAGAGGCTCCTCGGCATGCCATCTGCATTTTACCATTCACACACAGAGATCCACACGATGCACTCCCAGACATTGCTGTGTCTCCTTTAACTATTGATGTTGTTGTCTAGGCTGTACCGAAGCTGTATCTGTTCACGCACCGCATTGTGCAACTCGTTTCTTTGTACAATGTTCATTATGAATGTTTGCTTGTCGAACTTGCTCGATGTCACATTTGTCCCTCCTCTGAGGCGTCACGGTGATCACAAAGTGCCATGAAAAAGTGCTTTGTTATCATATTATATATATCTATATATATAAAAAAGTATATTTTGTAATGTATGTGGTTTTGTTTTATTGAAGTCAGCCTCATCTGTATGTCTTTGTGCATGTTGGAGTTTGGGGGGGAGGTGAGGGGGAGGGGTGGGAGTGACGGGATGTGCTGAGGTTAATAAGCCACTGTGTGGCAGCAGCTGTTTATTCTCCAGTATGAAGCACTAGAAAACAAAAGTGTAAAGTGTTTTATCAGTTAGACAGGTTATAATATCCATGTTAATGTTGTATTTTAGTCTATTTCATGCCATTGTGCAGGTTTGCTGTTTTTTAAAAGATGCTCAACATCTGTACCATGAAGTTTTTGTTAATACTGTGGGTGCAGTGAGATTGCATTAATGTGCTTGATGAAGACAGTGGACATAATATACATGAAGCACATGCATGCTTCACTGTACTGGGCTGTACACCTGAACACAGCTCGCCTTCGCTCCCACTCACATCTATGCGTCACACTGCAGACCTGTACATTCTCTATCCTTAACTCAGTTCATTATTTGGATGTCTTCCCATGACCAGCTAAACCCTCTGCTCTCTGTGTCAAACACACGGTAGTTATCAGTGCTGATACTCTGGTGTCTTTGAATTTCCAGGCTGGATAGTGTTGAGATATCCTGTCACTGTCCTCTTATCAGGTCTGGAAGTATTCTCAGCTGAAAAGTCAATTCCTGTCCCTGAGTTTTGGTTCAGTAGCTTCCTGGCTCTATTTTTACAAGCCGTGTCACTCAAATCTCTGAATGGCCTGAAGGGGCTGTGGGCTGATTGTCTTCAAAAGATTGTGGAGAGTAAAAACTGATGCTGATCTTTGTTGTTAAATTAATCTTTAATTAGGGTCCGCAAAATGGCTAATTTGTGCATTGGAATTTAACCTGAAGACTGGCATTTCAAAAAGGTCACGGCTAAGTGTTCTCTCATTATGAGCACTGGGACAAAAACAACTTGGATATTATTTCTGGCAGAGGGAAAAAAATGAATACAAATCAAATGCTTTTAAATGTGATAAGGTCATAACAATCACAATGGAATATCACACTGACGCACTCTAATTTGTGTCCCTCTGGCCACATTAAACAGCCATACGGACACTAATGGATAGAGAGTATAAAAGTGTACAAAAAGTGGGCAAAAGAGTTGTAAGTAAAAAAAAACACTGAAAACATTTCTACTGGGCAAATACTGGTTATGGACAATTTGTTAAAAAAAAAAAAAGGTTGCTGCTCACAGAGGAGACAGAATCCAAAAAGTGGATAAACTACATCAAAGGAAAACCACTTTGAAGAAAAAACAGACTCTGAAGGAAATTTTTTTATTTAAGTTTAACAGGATTTCAAATTTTCAGATTGCATCGTAAGATTACATTTCTTTGCAATCCAAACACCGTCTAGTCCTCTGATCGTCTCCATCATGTGTTTTCCCAGACAGCCTCGGTTTGTGTTTACTCCTCCATTCGCTTTTAGTTTGCATGAGGCAGCCAGCTGGGCTGTTCCGTGAACGCACCTCCCTCTTCCTGAGTGGCTTTTTCTACTTTTTTTTTTTTTTTTTTTTTTTTTTTTTGGGTCGCAGCACTGAGAGGGAAGGGACCGCTGAGTGAGTTTAACCAGCCTCGTCTCAGTCCCACCGGGTCAGGACATCGTCTGCACACAGCAGAGTCTGACAGAGAGGACTCACACTGAGGATTACAGCAGGTGTGAAGACCAAATCAGACATTTACTTTGTGTTTGTGAAAGTGGACCGGAGAGTGGGACAAACACCAGCACTGTTTCCCACGCACTGATCTTCCTAAGAGGGCGGGGGTTGGGAGGTTTTTCTTTTCTTTTCTTTTTTTCCTCTGAGGGGTACCACTCATTCTTACACACACCCCTCCTCAGCAGCATCCTGAGCAGGTTTTCTCGTCATTTCCATTGTGGACGAGCAACAGGTTGAGAAGCAGCAGCAGCAGCAGCAGCAGTGTGAAGGCGAGTGAAGCCTACCATGCCGAGCAAAAGCCAATATCTGCGCCCCCGGCTGTGCACGCTGGAGAAGGGGGACAACGGCTACGGCTTCCACCTCCACGGGGAGAAAGGTAAGACGGGGCAGTTTATCCGGTTAGTGGAGTCCGACAGCCCGGCGGAATCCTCGGGGCTCCGCGCCGGAGATCGGCTGGTGTTCGTGAACGGGGAGGACGTGGAGAACGAGAGCCACCAGCAGGTCGTGTCCCGGATACGAGCCACCGTGGGCCGGCTGGAGCTCATAGTGGTGGACCCGGACACGGAGCGGCTGCTGAAGAAACACAACATGAAGTGTCTGAAGGAGTATGTCACCGACGGCGTCCCGTTACCCTTCGAGGAGGAGGAGGAGGCGGCGGAGGTGGAGGTGGTGGAAGTGATGAAGGAGGAGGAGGAGGAGGAGGTGGTGGTGGAGGTGGACGGGACAGAAGATGTCAAGAGGGACGAGGTGGTGGAGGAAGAGGTGGTGGTTGTGGTGGAGGAGCAGCAGCAGAAGGAGGAGGCACCCAGGGAGAGTAACGGGGAGATCCACGAGCAAGTCGAGGAGAAGCTGAGCATCAGCTCTGAGAAGGTGAGTCCGAGCAAAGTTCACATGAGTGCATGGGAGAAGAGTTTGTGCATCCAGTCACCTCTCATTTCCAGATTCCTTTCCTCCTGCTCCTGCACTTCTCCTCACAATAAGTTCTTTCACTGCAGTGCATTACTTAGGAAGTGTTCTCCTGCAGAGAATAGGTGCTCTGTGTCATGGTTAACACAGCACCCACATGGCCCTTTTGCTGCAGATGCTGCCAGGCTGGGGTCAGGGTCAGCTGGCTGGATATTTGCTGTGGGTGAGAGGACAAAAAAAAAATCCGGTTCAGTTTTGGGATTATGAAAACAGGGACCAAACTAGGCTGAAACAGACCCCCTGGTCAATCTGTAAACCTCAAACTGCTGCTCGACTGTCCTCTCAAATCACTGATTTTGTTAGATTGTTTTTTTTTTCTGCAGATGTTTTACTACCTCAAAGAGCAATGTCTTGAAAATGTGAGGCCATTCTGTCCTCTCTTATCACACTGATGCCATAAGGTTAAGCATTAAGTCAGCAACAATGCCAGGCTGCACGCTGTTGTGTCTTTGTGTTGTGTGTTGTAGAAAACAGCCATAACAAAATATCTGACATTGCTAAACATTACACAACAAACAACAGGAAATAGTTTAGTGTCTTTTTTTTAAAATCTCCTCTAAAGGAATCCCACAAAATGAATTTTTTCCACCTTTGATCTGTGTCTGTAAAACATTATGGGCACAGTCTCAGTCCGCAGTGGCCACTTGTTGCTGTGTCTGGCCGTATTTTCTCCTGCCACGCTGTGTCTGTCTGTCTGCGTGGCTGTGAACTCAGGACCAGGGTTCATTAGAAAGCACTTGAGTAGAAGAGGGTCTCTCCAGTCTGGAACATCTGTGCCCCCCCCCCCCACCCTCGCTGCTGCATCCTGGATGTTTACCCCCGAGGCTGTTTCTGTTTCTGTCCGTGCCCGACTCTCCTCCTCGGTACATTACTGTGGGTGGGGGAATGAGGTGGGAAGGAGTGCACAGCCGGCAGTGATCACAAAGATGCAGAGAAGACCCTGCTGTGGTCTTTTCTCTTCATATCTCTTTCCTTCTGGCTGTTGATCGACCTCTGAGTCGTTGTGTCGTCCTTGTATTTAACAACATGTAAACATAGCTTGTAGTTCATCCATGTGTTGTCCAACTCTGTCCAAAATCTCTTGCTCATGCCTGAGACACATTGCAGCCTTTCTTGATTGATTTTGATGGAGATAAAATAATTAAATTGTTCTCTATCAAGCTCCAAATTAATCTTTTCTACCTGATGTAATACTGATGGGAGCATTGAAAAGCAGGTACAGTGTGCTGCTGCTGCTCAGTGCACATTTTTGGTGATTTACTGAATCTGAGGTCATGGAGGTCACAAAGGTGGTGACTCCCTGAACGCAAAGATGAAGTGATGGCGAGAAGTCAAATGGGGAGACATACTGAAATAATATTCATTGGGAGGTGAATGTAGATGTTACCTGTTATTTTGGTTATCATAATATTATGACATATCTTAAATATACTTCTTTTCCAGGTATTAAAGAATAGTTGAACGTATTAGGAGATAGGCTTTCACTCTGAGAGTGAGATGAGAAGACTGATACCACTCTCATGTCTGTGATCTGTTTGCTCTTGATTAAATGATAAATAGTTTGGCCCATAAATTGTAAGAGGAAGTAAAAAAATGTTGATCACAGATTCACTGTGTCTAAATTGTTGTATTCAAATATCTTGTTTTGTCCGACCAACAATCCAAAGCCCAAAGATATTCAGTATAAAATCATAAATATTCACATTTTAGATTTTAACTTAAATAATCAATTGATTTTCATAATAGATTAAATTTCTTTGTGATTGTGACTGATTAATCATCACATTTATCATCACATCACGCTTTTGCATTAATAAAGTCTCTTGTCCATATTTCTCTGAACACCCAAGTGTTCAGAGAAATACATAAATGTCCTGTCTCCACAACTGAAATGTCACATTGTCATCACTGCGCGCACTATTTGACATTTCATCCCTTTTTTTTTCATAACAACTGTGTAATGACAGCTTTCACATGTCCAGAGCATGCAGGGCCTTTTGCAGTTATATTCTTGACATTTAAAAAACATTTTCTTTCCCCCTCACAAGGCCCACACTTGTGCACAGCACTTGAGCACTGCTGGGTTGTGTTGTTTGTCTTAGGAATATACAGCGATTGTTCCTGTGTTTACTCTCGATACTCTCCACAGATGGCCTAATGGAGCTGTGGCAGTACAATTCACATTGGCACGCAACCCAGGGGGAAGTGGCGTCGAAACAAACAATAGCACTCCTAACAAACGCATTTTCACCACTTGGATCTCCATTTCAACTGCCCCGAGTTTCACATATGGAGCAAAGAGCAGTTCAAACCATGCTGAGCAGGGAGTCCAGTTGGGAGTTTCCTTTTTTCTATAAAGGCTCAGTTCGTAGAAAACTAAGATTTTAGACACCAGGGAAGTTACTTAGGGACAGATGAAGACACAGTAGACTGTGTGAGAGTGTAAATTGGACTCAAGGGATGCAGTTTAGAGTCTGCTGTGTCTCTACGTTACAGTTGGAGGCACCTCAGGGTGTGCTTTGCAAAGACTCTGCTGTTTCTGGAATTTTCTCCCAACATCCTGTCCGGCATTCCTGTGCCCGAGCCCTGTGGCCCAGCCAATGACACACACAAACACACTCACACACTCACAAAACCCTTACAGCACAAACACACAGCCTTGTAAGACACACGCAGGATTGGTTTAGCAGTCGCACTGACGTCTGTGCACTGCCTGTCTGGCCCCGTCTTTGAAGCGACACAAAAGAGGGTTCGAAGAGCAACACCCTCTCCGGAAGCCGAGTAGCCTCGCTCAAGGTTGCCATGGTTACACTGATGCTGTGTGCGTGTGTTTGCGCAATCCATGTGGAGTGTATGTATGTGTGAGGATGGAGGTAGGCGAAAGTGAGACAGCGCAGGGGAGGTGCGAAAAAATGGATGAGCAGTGATGAAGGTCAAAACATGGAGCGCGGCCCGGGAAGAAAATAGGAGCCGCTGTCGTCATTGTGGAACAAAACACACAAAAACACATCATCAGTTCCAAAGGTCATTCTTTAGTTTACCAGGCAGTAAAATTTTTACTCTGCCATTGTGGCAGTGTGTGAGTGAAGCAGCAGCTCTCTCTCAGCTCATATTGCAGATCGAAGCTCATCCACTCTCACATCTGTGTTTGAGATGATTGTGTAACAGTTCTGATTGACAGAAAATTTATGGGCAGCTAGTTTGATTATTGATTTCTTTTTTGAGTCTCTTTTCAAGCACAAATGGCAAAAATCCAGCTTCTCAAATCCGAGGATTTTCCGCTTTTCTTTGTTTTATATTGTTAGAAATTGATCATCAATGGGTTTGAATCCATTTAAAGATCATTTTTTAAATCTGACATTTTATAGAACAAATAATTAATCAAGTAATCAAGAAAAAAATGTCAGATTAATTGATTAATTAATGAAAACAATCATTAGTTGCAGCTTATAATGATACACAGCCCATTAGGAGAAGCAAATGCTCATCAATGTGTTTGTTTTAAATATACACAGCAAAAAACTCTGTGTATTTCATACACAAATGCGCCTCGTTTTGCAGTTAAACCCAGTAGAATATATTTTTTCAGGAGCTGCGTTTGCTTAATCACACTGTTCTTGCTGTTTCTTCAGTGATTCATTCAGAGAGTGTGAGGGTGAGAAGCTTTTGGGAGTCTTCCTTATGACTGCTGGCTGCTTACATAAGCCAGTCTTTAAACACTAATTACAGGAGAGGAAGAGCGCTTGTGTCAGATGAAATTGACTGTGGCTAGATGAGATCTCATACGTAGGCAATTCTTTTTAAGACTGAGTACGCGTGTAAGACTCTCTGTAAGTATGTATCAGTGTGTATGGTTCTGCAGTGTATAGATAGAAATCACTCGTAGAGGCCTGAAATTAGACAGGGAGGCGACTTTGTGTTGATCTCAGTGTTGGTTGTCACTTCTCTCCTCTAATCTGCACTTTAACATAAAACCTACTTATTAAAGAGCTCAAGGCTTCCACTGTGTTCACCACACACGCTTGGCTCTTTTCAGTGACTTTACATAGAAAGTGTGGTTCTTCTAAATACATGGGGAAGACATGTTTTCCCTAAACAAATCATTCTCAAGCTGTTGTGTGTGTGTGTGTGTGGGGATTCAGCCTGGGTACTCTCCACTGTATAGCCGCCTTCTTTCCAGTAAGTGTGCATGCTTAGATTGCTTCTTGAAGCAAATCCTGAACTTAACCATGTGTTTTTACGGTCACGACAGTCAAATTCTCTGCAGGGATTATGCAGATAAGAGTTTTGAATATGTGTCTTTAATTTATGCCACAGGGGAGGTTAACATAACATCCCTGTGACATTCTGCGTTCTGTCACATCTTGTACAGCAGGGTAGAATCACTGGAGATTTGCCTTTAACTATTATCAAATCCACATTCAGGGGTATCTGATGTAATGCCTTCAGGAATAGCCTTTGGATAAGACTTTCTGTTAATAGAATGAACGTCAGCGTTGGATGGTTATTTGTCATTGCATTAGAGGCAGAAATGACCACACCTAGAGTAACTATTTGCGCCAGGATGGTCAGGGGTGTGTTTCTGGCCGTCTGCTGCTGTGTCTGTGAGAGTCTTGGCCTGTGCACAGACCCCAGGACGCTTCTGCTAGTTTCCTGTCATTGTTGTTGGAGGAAGATTCCCCCACTTCATCGTCTTAAACTCTTAAAACCCCTCCCTCGAAGTGAGAGGCCCAGTAGCTTATTGTAGGAGAGTAAACTATAGCATACAGGCTAGATGAGCTGCCTCATCATTGTATCTGAGCAAAAGTCAGCCAGAGGCCTGCAGCTAAAAGCAGCTGATATATAGCATAATAAAATGTAAGAGACACGAATGTCATGTCATTCCAGCAACAGACACTGAATCATGACTCAAAGTAAACAGTGTCTCCAGCTGATAGTTTGCTGTGTTTGCTGGTTATCATTGAAGCCATTGTGACAAAGCGAGGTATTGTTCAGGCTGTGTTGGGGTCATTGTGATTGTCTGACAGGATCAGATACACACCATATTTCATTCTGACTGGCCGCAGGCTGTCGCATGACGTTTGCATTTATATTTGCTTTGTGTGGGGGTTTTTTTCACCTTCATGTATGTGCTTATGTCAGTGTGTGTGTGTGTGTGTGTGTGTGTGTGTGTGTGTGTGTGTGTGTGTGTGTGTGTGTGTGTGTGTGTGTGTGTGTGTGTGTGCGTGTTTGCATTTACATGTACTTGCATGTGCGTGTGAGAAAGTTCGGGAGTCACCCTTCCCTTCCCTACTCTTTGTTGATTGTTGGCCTGTGTGTTTCAAGGGAAATTGTCCACATGACAAGACAGGGCGGAGGGTGGCATGGGCTTCATTGTGTTTCAACTCACAGATTTGTGAATGTGTGTAACGTGTGTAACGTGTCCTCATGCCTGTTTGTTTATGAGAAACTAGGAGTGTGTAACATTGATGAGTCGAGAGATGACAGAAATTTGTCTGCCATCTCGGATTTTAGCTTTACTGTTTATACAGAGGGTGTTACTTAATGCTGCAGCGATTAGACAAGCAAGTTTGTTGTTGTAATTGTTTGTTCAAACAGTCCAAACCTACAAACTATTCAATATATTATTATATATGACAAAGAAATGTCATAAGTTTGGTGTTTTTGCTTGAAAAATGATTATCATTAATTTTCTGTTCTTCCTTTAACATCAAAAATGAAAGTTATTCCTTTAATCCCTTTTACATTTAATCTATCTCAAAACACTGCAAACTCTGGCTTGCAAATCAATCACCAGCAGTATAAATGGAAATATCGGATGTAGAGGATATTTGTATTAATGTAATGAATTGACGTGTTAGGTATTTAATTCAGCCATAAACAGACATTTATATTTTATCCTTAAAATATTCTCAATTTGAACTTCATACCTCAATAACACAATGTAAAAATAAATATATATTGTAACTGAAGACTTTATTGATATCTCCCAACTTCCTGAGTCATACCAAATTAAATATTCCAGAGAAACACTGGGAACAAAAATAAAAAGACATACACTGAAATAATGTGTATCACTGCACTGTAGTGGAGGAATTTATATTAGGAAACTGTAACATACACATTGTGTGGCCATTAACAAAATCTCCACTTTCATATTCACTATTCTCTCAGTTATCCCAGTATATCTTAGAAGCTGCAGGCTGTGGCCTGATTCTCTCTGTTTAGTTGGTGCTATGAGTTTACTAACTGTCTCTCTAGACACACTCCTGTTGCTCAGTGACTTACACAGGGGTTTGACATTTTTGTATGTCTTATGGGTGGGAATTACAGGGAAACTCATGATACAATACTATCATAAAGCATTAGCCAAGATAACACTATTGTGAGACAGTCACGTACAAGGGAAAAAATTGTGTGTGTGTGAGTATGCGGGATAGATTTAGGATGCACGGTTTAATAGTTTTTAAAAGCTTTTAAGGCATTTTTGTCTTTACTACACAGCAGACAGTGGAGCGGTGACAGGAAATGAGGGGAGACACTAGAGGCAGAGGAGCATGCATCAAAGGCCAGACTTGCGGACATTGCAATTACATGGTCAGCATCTTAAACTCCCTAGGCCTCCAGGATGCCCTGGTCTCAGCCTTTTTTATACAAACACAAGCTCATACAGCATGTACTATTGTTTAAATGTCACACAGTCATTAACTGGCAAAAGGATGAACTGCCAGAAGGCACAACAGTTATGTCTGAAGTAAAGGAAAGATAAAGTTGCACCACATCACAAGAGAACATTATATTGCTCTATTGATTAGGGGTGGAACAAATAATCAATAGTGAGAATGTATTATAATGTATCGTCTTTTTAGATCGTCTTATGGTCTTCGCAGCACTTTCTCTGAAACATCTCGGTGACGTCAGTTCAAACAACAGCACCACTGTTCCGTCGCCACGGCCAAGGCCACTGTGGCCCAGGTCAGGGGTGGAACCTGAACCCTGTGTGTGTGGGTGTTGGGGTTGCTGGTCATTGGGTCTCGTGGGATACTGGATTGAGACTGCACAATGCCACATTCCATTTCCCTCTCCATTCTGCTGAAGGTTCACCACCCCAAATGGACAATGAGCCGGAGGGCCGCGCCCTGCCGGGGGGTGGAGGGGGAAATGAGTCTCTGTTCACCCTGAAATAGACTTACCCTCCCGCTGTCCACCTCCCTTCCCACCGTACAAGGCAGAGACGCCATACATGAGGCACGACCAAGACAGTGATTTAACATACATTGTTGGTGTGCATATTTACATTCACTAAAATGTTCCAAACTAAAGAAACGTGGGGAAAAAAGCAATCTCAAAGTACTTCAAACACTATTTGAAATCAACAAATAATATAGTTTGCTTTCCTAGCTCCAGTTTTTGGCCACATCACTTTCCCTCTAATAACATCAAAATTTCAGTTTGCGCAATACCCTGGTTAATGACTAAAGACTGAATGGTTGTGGTGCAGAGGGAGCTGAGCTGGAAGGCAAAGCTTTCACAGGGCTCACCTGTGGTCATGATCTTTGGGTAGTGACCAAACAAAAAAAAAGATTGCAGATATATCCACACGTCTGGGTGGAACTTGGAATAGAGTCACTGCGTCTTTTTGCTGAAGAGATCCAGTTGAGGTGGTTCAATCATCTGATCAGGATTTGTCCTGCGCACCTTCCTCTGGAGGCTTTCCCATCAGCCTCAGCTGCACTGTTTACCAGGCAAAATATTGTGCCTGCTAGCATGTCTGTAGACTCTTTTGGTCAATTTGGTCAATTCTTTAACATTGATATAGTGAGAAATCTTGCTGTAAACGACCGTGATTTTACTAAAGTCTTCTCTTTCTTCTTATCTTGTTCCAATTTCTGTGGATACCAAAAATCAAACATGAATACAGTAGATGACTGGCCATAATGTTCACGTTTCCTTTGCAGTCACAAATAGAAACAGACTCATTGTTTTGCATTTTGCATCCATGGATGAATGCAAATATATGCATGTACCAGTCACCCAAGCAGCATCCATCAGAAAAGAAAACCAATTAAATTTACATTAGATCAGATATATACATTTCTATATGGAGAGTAGCCTCAGTAATGCAGCACCACCGCAAGGCATGTTTTGAGTCAGTTCTGCTAACTATCAGTCTTTTTCCCCTGCTAATGCCGTTGCCATCTTTATTGCCCTCCACCTACATGTTCCATTAAAAGCTAGATGCAGCAAGTCAAGCCGAGGTAACTGGGTATTAAAAAAAAACAGTGGTAAATGTAGAGAATTGCTAAATTAAGCAGAAGTGCACAGAAAAAGAGCTACATGAGGGGCAATTTTTTTTTATTGCAAGATCAACATCCATGATTAAATTGAAAAGCTCAGATAGCGTTGGCGACATAATGAAACACTGCTCATACAGTGTGCCACAGGGAAAAATGTAATGTTGAGTGTGACCACATCATGTTGTCACTTCTGCTTGAATGTAAAACTGAGGTTCTGCTTTGTGAGACTCAGCCCTCAGCGTTCAATGATCTCAGTTTCAATGTTTTCAGTGTTGCCTTCCCCTCTTTCACTAAATGCATTTTCTTACATCAGACACTGTTACATCAGACTGTTTTTGTGTTTGAAAGGTGATAGAGGAACTTGTGCTAGAGGCTGTCAGCCCCGATGGAAGGCGCAGGTCCAAAAGGGTGGAGGGTCAGGGACAGGAAGACTGGATGAGGAGATAAAACTTGTTGACTCCTTATATTAGAGATAGGACTAAAATCAGCTTTGGGCCGATCTGATGCAGTCGTGAATTTTAAAAATGAAGACTCTTGAGCAAAGGCCCAACCTGCCAGCTCAGATCTTCCAGGCACGGTCAGACCTCTCTGGTAATCAAGACCACTCCATTTGTTCTTATCAGTGTCTGTGCCTCTGCTGTGATGACTGACATTACTTTTCTATTTTCAAACCTCCCCCCAAAAGAGACTATTGTAATGGGAACCCTCAGCAGAACCTTTCTGTGGTGTCTTTTGTAAAGCCAGTTTATCCCATCCTCAAATGGAAAAGGAAGGTGAGGGGGGGGGGGGGGGGGTCAGTACTGTGCTTTATTACCCCCTGTGCCTGCCTCGCAGCTGGTTCAATGGTCCAGCTTGAAACCCAACACCCCCGTCCTGCCTGAGAGAGTGGTGCGCTCCGTACACTCAGGAGGACAAAACTTGTGCTGTTTGTGGTTAAAAAGGAACCAGGCTTACATCAAACATTTATTAAGTCTGTCCCTGAGGCCGTTAACCTCCGTCAAAAACTACACATGACAATCACAAGGAGCGGGAGGCCAACGATTTGTCATGTCACTGAGTAACCGTGGTGCCTGGTGCTGTGTCACTTTAGTGGTTATTCTTTATGCTGATCAAAGAGGCCGAACTCATGAGAGAGCTGCCCTCTCTTATTAGAACGACAGGGGGGAATGAAGCAAGCAGCAGAAGGAGAGAGAGAGAGAGAGAGAGAGCGATATGGAGAGATGAAAGAGAGTCTGCTTTAGATGACATATCCACATGCAGAGCTCAGCTGAGTGTGACAGCTCTCAGTTGATGATTTGCAGCACTCGGGAGTTTATTGGATGTTATCAGCGGTCGAAAAACAGCTGAAATACATCAGTGAGGTGTTTGCATAATTACAGGACGTTTTCAGCTCATGACCTGTGTTTATGGGTATATGACAAAAGAAAAAGAGTATTTGAGTCAGAGACCAGGAGCTGTGCAAGAACTACACAAGCCTACAGTAAAAGATGTCCCATTTGTGTGGTTCTTTATTAAGGCCTTTAGTTACACATCAGTTGTCTGGCCAAGTATGGGGGAAAATATGAAGTAACTGGCAGGCAGTGAGTGGCAGAGCTGCAGCCTCTGGCGTCTGTCACACACACATACACATACACACACACACACACACTCTTTCGCACATGGACTGCTCTTTACACGCCAGAGAATAAATCGCTCGCAGCTACAGCGCTTCTCTGTCGCACTGAATCAGCAGGAGAGACTGGCAGATGCAGATCTCCAGTGGCTGAGTCAGAGACTGATAAACATGATGGATGATTATGATGGAGGTAGATGTTATGATGGAAGTAGATGGTTGCTTTTTAATGCTCCCTGAAGAGCTTTAGAGGATGCGAGTCAATCATTCTGGCTTGTCAGACACTCGCCCGCCGGTATCTTCGAGGGAAAGGCGATGACTCTGTCTGCCTGTGCTGTGTTGGAGCAGCGCTCATGTAAATACTGGTATTTAATGAATTTCAGTCAGTAGCAGCATGTCGGCCTGTCTATCAGTCCACCGCTTTGGTTCAGACTGAAATATCACAGCAACTATTGGATGGATTGCTATGAAATTTTGTGAAGACATTCATGGTCTTGAGAGGATGAATCTTGTTTATCATGGTGGTTCCCCTGACCTTTCATCTGACACGAGGTCAGCGTTTCAGTTTACCCAATATTTTGGTTTATTACCAAAGACTACAAATTTAATCACACTCCCATCATCCTCAGCTGTTCTTAGCAAGCTAATTAACTATCTATGGCTAAACTATAGATGGTGATCATGGTAAACATTTTGCCTGCTAAACATCAGTATGTTAGTGCTGTCACTGTGAGCATGTTAGCTATCTCACCACTGCTGTGTCTAAGCACAGCCTCAGAGCTACAAACTAGTCTACAGCATAATGGTTAATTTTTGTCTATATTACAACATAATATGTTGTAACAATAAATGTGAGCATGACAGAAGATTAGCAGTAGTTAACGATGTCATCCCTTCTCACATGACCCATTAAGTTTGTGTTTCATTCATATCTACAAAAAAGAAAGACCTCTTACATAATAGAAAATGACTTTTGGACTTGGATAACATTTTTAAAATATTCACTTTTGGTTACAACAAAGCAGTTTTTCAGAGCTATATTTGTGTTCTAATTACTCACTGTAGCATTCCAGTGTGGAAATATTTTCCAAAAATTGTTTTACATAAGGCTTTTGGTTTAGAGTCAAGAGACTTAGATCTTTTGCAAGAATGTGATTTGAGGTGCTGCAGTTTGGTCAGAGTGCCTGTTGAATTTTGTCTTGGTATCTTATCTCTTGGTTATTGCTGCTTCCTGAGAAAAACCAGAAACATGTCCAAAATGGGGTTAGATCAGCCTCTGTGTGTGGAACCTGTAAACTCTGTGTCTTAAAAACACATAGAGAAACAGGAGCTTGCAGTGAGTTTTGTGAGACAGCCGTGTGACTCAGAAGTGTGTTTTGAGAATATTAAAATGGGCCCCGGCATTGTTTTGGAGTGATTGGTATTCAAACCAACTGCTTATTTTTAGTTGCCAAAGTCTGTGCAGTGGAGATAGAAACTCCACTCATACATTATCCGCCTGAAAGAAGGTGTATCTTAATGAAAGAGGCCGCGATCTAACAGCAGCAGGCATTAGAGTGAAGTTGGTACAATAGCCTTTTGTCTCAGTGGAAACAAATATCACGCAATATTACTTTCAACATGAAAGAAACTGGTTTCATTTCATTTGAACTGTCCGGTGTTACTTCACTTTATATACACCCAAGTCATGTTGATACCATGTCAATAGTGGTAGCAGCTACTGGCAGCTGAATACCAACACCAGTGGCCAGTTTGAGACCAGTCAAAGTATTAATGACTCATTTGTAAACATTAGACAACCAAAACAAAGTGTTACTGAAAATTATGCCAGTGTTTTAAGGCTGGGAATCACAGTGAAATGAAATGCCTTTGGTTTTACAGATTACTATTAAATCTAAACTATTACAAACATTCATTCAGTACAAACAACCATATCTGGTGCCAGTACATTAACAATGTAGTGGGTTATTGGTATTGATAAACAATAATAATAATAATAATAATAATAATAATGGAGAAAATAAACGTCATACAAGTCAGGGGTCAACATTAATATGTTGTAACCTTTAGGATGAATCTAAATGTCATCTCATTTATTTGGGGGGGTTGGGGGGGGGCTGAGTTAATCTGTTTCATATTTATCTTGTGGTCATGCTAGGAAACATTTCAAAGTGGCTTGTTTATGAATGACTTTGTTTTGTCAAACCCAGTGATTTAATTCTCACCTCCTTAGGGAGATTAAAATGTCTTTTTATTTACCTTTTACAAAGACTTTATCCTCTATGGGCTAACTAATAAAAACCGTGTACGTGTGTGCAAATGTGTTTTTGTGCATATGTTTGGGTGTGCTTGTATATTGATTTCTCTTTCATGTCAGGAAGTTGAGCCAGCACAGAGGGAAGCATACTGGGGGAAGATGTGTCAACAGTTCCTGTTCAACACTTCCCTCCTCAAAGGGAAAGTTTGTGTCACTGAGACAGTATGTAGATCTTTTTCTTGGCTGAGAGGAACTTCTGACACAATAGAAAACTATGTGACTTTAATGTTAAAGTGGTACGCTCACTCAGAAATAGTGACAAATGTGAATCAGGAATCCCAAAGAAGATGTCATGTGACATTAAGTACGATTGAAATTATTTGCTTGATGGTCAGAGAAGCATACTGTAACTAAACTAAATCTGAGTTAGCACAAGTTCATGAATTAGCCTGTATTTTCTTTCCTCACATCATGTACTCACAGGTGCTTTAGGGTCTAGAAAATACTGTTTACCAAATGAAGAGCCTGAGAGGAACTGTACATGTTCCTCTCATGTTTCTGACTTAAGGTGACCTCAGGCCAAGGCTAAGCCTGTCTGAAACAAATATTTACTTGTACTTTCGGTGTAAATTAGGGAACACAGATTACTGTGCCTTTCAAGGCTGTTTAATATATTGTTTTGTTTTAGCTCCCAGCCTCAGAAGATTGTATGTGGATGAGTTATGATATCAGTTTGTGATTTACAGAACGTCCCCTGAATGCTCTGTGGCTGTACCCTTAATGTGCCCAGTTTATCTGCAGCTCATTTTGTAACTGTGTATATCTGATTTCCTACGATAACAGTAGGGGGAACTTACATTGTATATGATGATGTTCTTAACAAGTAATACAAGTGACATACAGCAAAAACACATGCCTCCACACAAATGCACATTTGACAAGTAATGGCCCCTTGGTTCCCCTCATGGCTTGTGTATGTTCAGCAGATTCCACAGATTTTAGACCCGCGTGGAGATTCTTCTGCCCTCCTGTCTTCACCCGACACAAACCCTCCTCTGTTGTCCCTGCCAGAGCCTCACTCACCCTCTCACCCAGCGCAGCGACGCCTAACGGCAGCCAGAGCACCCAATGAGAGTCCTGAAGATTCATAAAGCAGAAAAACCTTGTAATTACTTTTGTGTTGACCACCAGACTTTATGCAGTACTCTGCCATCACATTGCTAGGTTTACCCTAGCAGAAGGATGCTAAGTTAGTTAATTCCAGCCTTTCAGAGGAGGGAAGGTCAACAATAACAATCACCCTAATTCAGGCTCACTGCAGCAAAACTAACCATTTACTAAAAGAAAACAGAGGAAAAACAGTACTTTTCTGTTTGGTCTGTGCTGTTGTTTGCATAAAGAGCTTGCAAAAGAAGGTTTTTTTTACTTGAAGTTTGGGTGTAACACTTGAGAAGCTGAAGGACGAGCAATCAGAGACAACCATTTTTGTATAATCGTTCACCAGCAGGATGAAATGGCTACTGCAGAGCTCTTATCAGGAGCACATCTGATCAGCAGGATAAATGTTCATCACACTCTCCGGATGCTCAGCAGTCACTTGACAGACATAGACACATTGGCCAATCTGCATCAGTAATGAGAACAGACTGCTGTCTGCTGAACTGCCTTAATATTTCATGTTTTATACCTAAGGAGAAGTGTGTGACACTTTGTATTATTTTCCTTTATGTTTTTAGCTATGATAGCAGCATGGCTCTAGGGGTGGCAATGCTATTCTGTCAGTGAGTTCATGATTTTGGTCCTGACTGAAATAGCTGAACAACTACAAAACTATAGACTACCTGTCAAATTAGTTACATTGTGCTTCATGTCAGGAAGAACAAGCAACTAATAAATTAGTAAAATACACAGCAGTTACCCCAACAGTGATTCGTTGCGTTGTCATTGTGATCGTATTAGCGTGCTGACATTAGTCAGACCACAGTTCAGTTATTATAATGTCCACAGTTCATTTGTGACTGATTCCTTTAAGTGGCTTTAATCAATCAGCCTCCTGCCAGTATTTTCTGTAGAAAGTGACTCATTCACACTGACTTATTTATAGAGGTTGTTCATTGTCTTCCAGTGTTCAGTTGACAGAGGGCGGGAGCACGCAGCCACTCTGATGTGGAGGGAGTGTCAGGTCGAATTTGGTCACACTGACAAAGATTATCTTGACCAGCGAAGTCTCCTGTGCTCTCCTGTATGTTGCGCCATACGGTGTTTTGACCTCTTTGATGACAAATCCATTAAAGCTCCCTCTCCTAAATAAAGAAACTGCTTCATCCACACAGCGGAAGGGAGGTTCTGGGACTGAGCTGGAGTTTTTTCCTGGATGACAATACAGCTCTAACTCTTCCTGCCATCCCAGAGTGGGACTGGACGGGACAGGGCTGCAGGAGTTGGTCAGAGGTCAACGCCCAGCTTCCATTGTCCTTCTCGGAGCCTGGAGCAAGTAAGGCTGCGTACCACTCCGGAACCAGTCCCTTCCTCTAAAGCCCCCCAATTTCCCCCCTCCCCAAATTCTCTGCAAACCTTCCCAGCAGACCTCCAATCACATGCCTCCAAGCCCCTCTTCCTTCCTGGCGAGCAGCTGGAGTCACGTGGAGTCAAACAGCAGCTTGAGTTTATGTGTGATTGTTAAAAACACACTGCCCAACACATCAGCATGCAGCAGCCACCTGCATGTTCAACCTCGGCTTTATATTCATGGTTAACGATTCCTTGGAGCTCTCTGTTATCTTTGTGCCTCTTGTTCTTCCTGAACAGACACCCATGGTGGAGGTATTTTCAAAAGCTAAATGTTTTGGTAGACACTTCAATGTCACACACAGTGTATTAACATACCTGTTTTCTCTTCTGTGGCTTCTTTCAGGAGGTGTGTACTGAACTGCGGCCACGTCTGTGTGTGATCCAGCGAGGGTCCAACGGATATGGCTTCAACCTGCACAGCGAGCGAGCGCGGCCGGGACAGTACATCAGAGCTGTGGATGAAGACTCTCCAGCAGAGAGGGCAGGCCTGCTGGCCAAGGACAGGATAGTACAGGTACTTTAATGAGGTCATTGATGGAGTACTGTGAAACCATGCAGGGCTGTAAGTCAGTATGGTGGAGGAGGAGGGACATTCAGGAAAGTTATTATTGTTGTAGTACGATGACTTCTTTACTCTAGAAGTCCTCATACAGGTTACCACATTTTTGTCATATATATAAGTATCAAATTTTGTCTAAACCTGGGCAGTTTTAATGGAGTTTCCTTTTTATTTACTCACTTTCCTCCATTACCTGCCTTAGAGTAATCTTTATGTGAAATAACTAATTTGAGCTCTTATAGTAACCCAAAAAAATCCATGCAAATAGTGTATCCTGATTAGTCTGCCATACTTCCGCTTCAGGCAGCCTGTGGTGATTTTTTTATTGGGATAAAAATAGAGAAGAATGGTGTGGTGTGTAGTCAGGCCACACCTACTTCATAAACTATGAGACAGAAAGCCTGTCTAAGAGAAAAACAAAAGAATAATTCTGTGATCCAATAATTCATTTTACATGGATACAGTATGACATGATAAATTACCCATAGCACTTTCACAGCAGTCAAATAATTAAAAATGGTCACAAATCATATAAATTCTTTTTTTTTTTTTTTTTAAATGTGACTCTTGCACCTCACTTTGTAGGCATGGTCTAGTTGCTTTAATATCATCCTTATCTGTACATATATATTATTATAGTAAGACACTTTCTTCTGTTAGATAACAAGTTTGAGAAACTGGTTACTTAATAATGTTGTATATTAATACAAAAAGGTTAATAATCCACATCCATAGGTCTGGTGAATACTCTACACAGTGCCGAAGTGGTCAGGTCTTTTCCCAAAGTTAAGTGTGTGTTCAGAAGAATGTGATGTGGACTAATAGTCACTGTGTGGGGTCTTAAATCCCCCAGGGGACTTGGTTGTAACTGTCACTGCAAGCAGCCTCTCTCTGGAATAATCAGCTTCTTAACTGGTCTGGGTTCTGCTCTGCCTGCATCATTACAGTGTAGACTGGCCTAAAGAAAGTAACACCAATCATACTCTCACTGTTATTTAGCCAGCAGAAGCAGAAGCAACTCACAATGAACATCTCTGACTCTCTCATTGCAGTAGTTTTCTTTAACACATGGTCAAACCAGAGCAGCGGCGTGTCCACTGCTGTGGACCATCATGCACGCCTCTTTTCTCTCCCTGACTGAATGAGATTGAGTGAGATTGAGTGAGTGACTGTGTGGAAAGTAGAAGAAATAGAGAAAAATGAAGAAGATGAATCAGAGGAAGATGAGGACAGAGAGAGTGTGGAGGGATTAAAACAACCACAGAGTTTCGGGTCTGTGTTAGAGTCTTATGAGGGGTTTCCAGTCCCCCAGAGGGCCCCAGACAGCCACACCACCCACTGAGGAGCAGGGCTTTGTGGGGAGTGGGTACTCATTGTTGCTGCTGTTACTGGCCAGGCAGCCATTGTCCAGCTTCCTCTGTGGGACTGGCTTAGACGTGCCGACCCACCCTATGACCTAAACACACACACATACACCCTTAGAGACATTTCTCACATGCTTTCCCATGGTGATTTTATCCCACCGCACTCAGCTGGTCTGGGAGAGAGCCACCTGATAAGTTGGGTTACTGTAGACCAATACTGCTGTCATAGTGTCACACAGCAAAGTACCAAGGAAGATGTAAACATGGGGGATAAGTTTGTTAAAAGGACAAACGAAACAGTGGGTTACGGAGCCCTGTGTGGAGTTTGTTTTCCAAGTTAGTGGTTGAAAGTGCATGCATGTGTGTGTGTGTGTCTGTGCGTGTGCATGCATACGTGCGCTTATGTGTGGACACACAGGATTTCCTGCCCTGGAGCCTCTGGCAGACAAAGTGATAATATTGAGAAAGAAATCCTGACAGTGATAAAACAGTTTGTTCACTTCTGTGTGGGAACAAAGAAAAGACAGGCCAAAAAAAGAAACAATGGTGACTTTTTTTTGAAGGATTTCCAGTCATGCGACAGGTTGTCTAAAAAAATATGTATATATTTAATAATAAAATGAATTTAAAATAATAAAATAATGTCATAAAAATAATCTTATCCTCACCCTCTTCAGGTGAATGGTGTGTCAGTGGAGGGGAAGACGCATTCAGAAGTAGTGGCTGCCATCAAAGCCGGCGGGAATGAGACCCGGCTGCTGGTGGTGGACCCCGACACAGACGTCTTTTTCAAGAGGTGCCGAGTGGCCCCCACCTCAGACCACCTGACTGGTGAGAGGACGCACAGACAGGACGATTTCACCATTGCTAAGAGGCAGCACAAGTTACTTTCCGGTGGCAATTGTCTTTCGAGAACGGAATGACTGCAATTAACTCATAATGTTTCACTCTGGGTTCATTGCCAGTCAACAGCCACAGTTACAGACGTGTTATAGACACTAGACACTGTCTCCTCTCCTGTCCTGCAGATTGAAAGTCTGTCACAGTTTCATGGCTCTACTCTTCTCTCTTGCTTTATTTCCTTCTCTCTCTCTTTCTCACGTTTCTTTCTTTCTGTGCCAAGAAACACAGACAGACAGAGACACTGAGCCACTTCCTGCCCCCCACCTCATGTCGATGTCCTGTGGAGAAAGTTAATCTTTTAGACATAAATAGATCAGATCTGACAGGACAGACTGAGATTGCACAGAGCAAGTGTTGTTTGTACAGATGGAGGCCACGAGATGTAGCTGAAAGTTCCTGCAAACATCCAGCAAGGGAACCTTGTTCTAAGAATTTCCAAAGTCAGCAATGAACCTTCAGGCTCAGTAAACAGATACATGACTGTGGGGGATTATCTTCCTCTGTCTACAAAGAGGTGTGGTCGTCCCGTGAGCTGGTTGGTGTTGGTCAGTGTTTTACCCAAGCACCCTTTGACATCACACAGGTCCTGGCATATCCACCAATCCCCCCAGGGGGCGCCCTAGTACAGTCTGTGATTTGGTTCCTGTGCTTGAGGACTGTCCCTCCACAGCCCAGCAGCTGATATTCATGCAGGTGGCGTTTGTGCCTCTGAGTGCCACTCTGTAAAGCGAGACCCCTCATATAAACATGGTGCCGTCTTCTGTTGGCACGGCAACAGTCGAGGTACAAGGGATAACCCTCTGTATCCAGGAGAGAGATAGAGTCATTAGGACACTGATTTTTCTTGTTCTGATATATTTGAGCCATAACACTTGTTAGTGCTGAGATATTCCAAAAAATATTGGGTTTACTATCATGTGTGGCAAAGAAAAATCCTTAAACACCCACATTTTAGAAGCTGGACACATCAAATGCTTGGCATTTTCCTTGGCATTTTAAAATGTCGTAAAATGGAAATACTTAAGTAAAATAACTCAATATTGTACTTAAGTTCTGCACTTGAGTAATTGCACTTTGTTATTTTCTACCATTGTAGTTAGATCTGTTAGTAAGCCCATGGGTTTTATGTCCAGTGTTGTGTACTCTTGTGCAGTGAACCATAGTGGGGGCAAAAGAGAAACTGACCTGCCTTCACTGAATGAGAGGCAGATGTTTCATAATAATTTCCTGGACTCCTTAAACCCTCCAGTGTTTCAGTCCAGGATTAAAAATAATAACGTCCTACAGGGGGGAGAGATTCCAGTGAGGTGTTTCCCAGGTAACTGCCTGCACTTCACATGCTGCCCACTCAGAGGGCACCTGCCTACACTGACTCTTAACTTCAGCACACACACAGACACACACAGCCTCTCTCTCAGCAGACCGGCTGGCCAGCACCTTTGTTTGGTTTCCAAGGCACTCGGTCCAAGTGGCCTCTCAGCCTGGAGCTGGAGCTGTATTAGGACCTGGAGAGGCTCCTTTCGGAGTCAGGGCACAAACACACACAAAGCAAAGACCCGAGGAAGACTCAGATCTCAGATTAACTCTGGAGGACCAGCTGCTGTCTACTAGAATTACTCATTATTAGCTAAAAACACTTTTTCGGCTGAGGATCAGAGGGATGGAAGGTAAGGGATGTGTCTGCAGCTACCACCTCTCAAAGTCAGGTTTGTGTTCAAACAGAGCTTAATGGGAAACATCAGTTCATTTCTACAACAAAAACTAAGGTCAAACTGTAGATATCGGATAGGCAAAAGTCCTGTGGCTTCACCAGAGGAGGTGGAGGAGGGGAGGCAGAGAGGACCAAGAGGAGCACCATCTCACAGAAGATGAACCATGTATGAATAATAGATGATCTGCTCATACCTGTGCCATGTAATAGAGCAGGTGCTGTTGGAATGAAAGGTGAGCTGCAGAAAGACTCTTGCTCTAGCAGAGTAGAGCTCTCTGCTCTGATGGTGCAGGACTTGGGAGGAGTGAGGGTACTGTAGGTATCATGACACAGGACCAGTAAGACACTGATGCTGACAGAGACGGACAGAAAGAGTTGTGTTTTTGGATTGCATGACTGATTCCTGTGTCATTTTCCTACCTTCAGGTCCACTGCCAGAACCTGTCATTAATGGAGGAATGGAGGAGAAGGTAAGATTCACCAGCAGCAAATATATCACATATTGAGAGAGACAGAGAGAGAGACAAACACAGAGTGACACTTTAAAGTGTGTAGTGCCAGCATTTGGTTTGGAAATCTGCTTTAGAGCAAAGCCAGAAGTGGGATATGAGCTTTGAAGTGTGCAAAGAGCTGTCGGTCTCCCACAGCGGCCACTTCCCTCTTCACCGATGGAGTCTCTCCTTCCTGGCAGAGCCGAGGACAATAATAGTTCAGCCTTCTGCTCTGAATGCTCTGTAGCTCCTCATGTGGCACAGCATGGAACCCAGCAGGCCAAGGTCAAACAGTGTTTGAAAGTAACATGCTGCATTTTTTTCAGGTGTGGTTTGCCACATAAGAGAAACGAGAGGCTGGTGAAGCAAGTTATTAGTCACTGAGACGTGTACTGAACACACTTTCCTGTGATTGTCTGAGCGTTCATTGTGTGGTGTGGTGTAGAAAACCCCACCCAGCTCGTAGTCCAGTCCAGCTAGTAGTCCATTAACTTTGAATTATTTGAAAGGATTTGACCAAAGAGTTTATACTAAGGCATGGAGAACGTAGTGGCTTCATGTTAATCCTGCTGTAGCATTTGGGTGTAATCCATAAAGAGACACAACCTGCAACCACTTTAGTTTAGTCAATGGTAAACTAGGCTAAGCTAAGTGGCTGCTGGCATCAAATTCATGTTTACTCTCCAAACGTGGGAATGGAAACAATTTTCTCATCAAACTCCATCAGAGAGACAAGAGGTGTTTTCCTTAAAATATCAAGCTATTCCTTTGAAATTCAGTACTGTATATTCCAAGAAAAACACACACTCTGTGTGTGTGTGTGTGTGTGTGTGTGTGTGTGTGTGTGTGTGTGTGTGTGTGTGTGTGTGTGTGTGTGTGTGTGTGTGTGTGTGTGTGTGTGTGCGTGTGTGTGTGTGTCAGTGGTATCACAGGAATACTTTTTGGGGGTCTCTCGGGTTACCAGAGTGTCTTGTTCCCTGGTGAACACACTAGGCTTTTTATGTAAATCAGAGTTGATAAGATAAGATAACATCAGTCTTGTACAAAGACACCAGAAAACAAACTAAAACAAAGTACTGTGCCCACTGTTTCTGCCTTCCGCTCAGCCGTTTGGCAAATTATGCAAAGTGACGCCTGACCGTCGCTTTACTGTTACTCAGGGGGCCGCATGTGCAGAAGAGAAGTTACATGTTCCACATATTGTTGCGTAACAGACTCTGGTTAAAAGGTTGAAGAGCTGAGGGGGGGGGGGGGGGGGGGGGGGTGAGAGTTGTCTGTGAAGCGAAAGATGTGGTCTTTAGAGAGTTAGTGTTAAATACAGTGTTTATCAGTTTATTCAAACTGCTATGGAAAAAAAACCAGAACAGGAAAACCAATGAATGATATGAGGAGTAATTCAACCAGGAAGTTTCTCAGCACTTTCACAAAACAGGTTTTACAGTATTTTTGCTGAATCCATTATCCTTTCCACATATTCCAGAGTCCACAGATGTACTAACTTCCTCATACTGCTAATTCACAGATCACTAAATATGACGTACCTAACTGTAAAATTGCTAAAAAAGAAACTCAGAAAAAAAACACTGATTGCTTTTACATTTTACTTTAAGTTTTACACAGACTTCACTGTATTTGCGTTCATTAAACTGGTTAGGTGTTAGAACAGAGAGTTTGAAGAAATGCAGACTGTTAATGGCACTTCAGGGGAGTTTTAGAAGTTACTTTAAACTTGTGCTCAATAGAAAAAGACAACTCAAATCCAAGGCTGCCTCCCTGTGGAGAGGTCTGGTACTGCAAGTCTGGAAAAAAGGATAACAGTTTCCTCATTGCAGTTGTTCCGATGTGTCTCCCTTGCTGCTCATTTTTCTTGGGAAATGGTTCATGTTAGTGTCAGTGCATACACTAATCTGTCAGTACATGTGATGAAGTGATGCTGATGAGTGTCTGTGTTTCCAGGTGAATGGTAGAGGGGCCAAAGAGGCAGAGAGGGACTCGAAGCTGTCAGTCAGCCCCTCTCCATCCAGCGCTTCGTCCAACACCTCGCTCACAACCCCGCCCACAAACACGCCACCTGAGGTGCGTCACAGAAAATAGCTTGCAGCACAATTATCTTAAGATTTAAAAAACAAAAACACAAAAGATGCAGCATGTTTTTGACCTAATACATTTGATTTTTTTTTTTCACTTTGTTTTCTGTGTCCAGGGTTTGATCACGGATGCCATCCCAGCTCTCAACCTGTCTCTGCAGCAGGTCAAAGAGCTCGCCCACCAGAAGCGTTCCAACAAGAGAGCCCCACCCATGGACTGGACCAAGAAAAATGAACTCTTCAGCAACCTATAGGGCACCTCAGGTCACCTGACACACACACACACACACATACACACACACTCACACAGATTTTTATCATAGCAATTCTTACAAGGAGATGTAAGAAAGACATTTTTTAATTGTAATGACTTTACAAGAGCAGTTTAACTATTGGCAGCAGACAAAATTCAAGCCCTACTGTAAAATGTAATATTCTTCTTATTACTCTTCATGTTAATAACCCAGATATTATATACGTATAATGTGCTACTAACAATGAAAGATGCATATGCCAATGAAAGAGAACTGGACCATGCTGAAGATATGTCTGTATGTGTGTATGTAGCTATTTATGCCCTATGTGGGCATGGTTTCCTTTGTGTGTGTGTGTGTGAGTGTGTGTGTCTGTGCGTGTGGACCCTGACAGTCTGATGCCTGTGGAAGTGAGGAGGAGCCAATCAGCATGCTACGTTTAATGACCCGCTGCTCTTTATGTTAACATTTAAAATATTAAAGTGTCCAGCCACATACCGTAAAAAACCAGCCCGACAATCAGAGCATCACTTCTCTCTAATTTACTCAATTATTGGCTTAGGGATCAAATATCTGACACAGGACTGAGAAAAATTCCCTTTTGGGTCATTTATTGCAATGTTTTTATTTGTGTAGTTATTTACTCTTATTCACTTTAAAAAAAAAAAAATTATATGTTAGAGCTCTATATTGATCCCGAAAATAAGATAAACAAGATATTGCTTTCTTACCTGAAACTCCTTTTGGGAATCATTTGTGATTGTGAAATATTTACTGATGGCTTTAAACTGGAAAGAACTGTGTTTTAAATGGGTTATCTTATAATGTGTATATATATATATATATATCTTGTATATTTTTTCATTTTTGACATAAATTCCACTCTGAAATGAAAGTGATTTCAGCTTAATCCTATGTTGCTACAATGCCATCCACCATTCATCCATGCATTGTCTGAATACATGGTATCACCTTTTGAATAAATGTGAACTACAGTTTATTATCAGTAACTTATACCGTCCTTACTTTGCCATCATATCCACTGTGAACGGCTGCTCAGTTCACCAGTTGTTAGCACATGAATGATTTTTATTGCTCCTGGAAAATGCTTTGTGAGAGATTTTCTGTCTTAAAAACAATAATTACGTAACTTTTAGATCATGTATTTCTAAAATACTGTCTGTGCTTCACTAGATTTTATGCATTTGTGCACCATTTTGAAAAGTGATGATTTGAAAACTGAGTGATTGAAGTACATGAAAAGGTTTTTTTTTAGCTTGTGTAAGGGATTTCTATACTGTAATAAATCACAACATTATCCTGTGGTACGTTGAAATCATTTTTTTCTTAATCCTACTTAAAATAGGACATAAAACTAATCAGATATGGTAACAATCTCTGTTCACAGAATGTGGCAATGACATTGTTCTGCACTGTTCATCTGACAGTGATGCAGCATTACATAACTTGCTTTTATCAGTCAATAATCAATAAAAAGTATACAGAATTAAATGTATATGTGTGTATGCAGATATGAGCATCTTTCATAACAGCCCAGTGCAACAAGCATGTACTTTACTGTGTCTACATTTTGCACTAAAGCAGCTAGAATGAATATCTGTATATTACCAATCATTAAATGGATCACACGGCTACTGTTTCTAAGGTTGCTTGCAGTGACAGAACTGAGAGAATTAACACTCGACTCTGCAGTTCCCTTCAAATTTATGGAGCTTGACAGCATCTCTCAGCTCAGTGTTTTCATTTTCTGGCCTGAAACTGTTTTGGTTCACTCTCACTGCCTCCATAGGGTTATTTTCAGCCTCAGCAGGCAGCTGCTTTCAGCAAATATGAATTAAATGAATGGTGACGACTCCAAATGAATGATAATGTTGCTCTGTCTCTGCTGGCTGTGTTAACTGCCCCCGCACTGCTCTGTCAAAGGAAACAAATAGATCTGACTTTACTGATCTGTGATCAAGAGGTGCAACAAGTTTTCATCCCACAGAGAGCAGACATTTTGTGCCCTCTGTGATTCACTGATGACTTGTACTTTAAACAGCACTAGAAATGGCTGGTTCGAAAAGCTGAATGTGTTATCTCAAGGCTGAAAAAAGTGAAGAAAGAAAAATCTGCTTTTTTTGGTGACTGCTCTCTCTCCGAGAAACCAGAATCATTTGGACAAGGTGTCTAACTATAAAAACTATAAAAATAATAAATCTAAATATAAGCCTGCTGGTTGTCAAGCTGTTTCCTCACACAGATCCTTTAAATGAGGCACATTACAGGTACATTACATCCATTTTGACCCTTAATTTACTGATAGATTTTGTGTTATTGTTGTATAATATCAGATCCCATTGTTTGCCCTCAGACTGTGTTGATATTTATTTTTTACAGGACTCATGTTTTCAGGAGGAGAGTGCTGTGTGTGTTCCTCTTCTGTCCCCAAACATGTCACTCTGTCTCCAGCAGCTGTCTCTTACTAATGGCCTCGACCTTTCTGCTCCTCCACTCTCCTTCTAGCCCTGCCGTCATTATCACAGCTCACTGTCACACTCTGTACTGTTCATCCTCTGTCTCTGTGGCATAATTAACCTATTTGGACATCATGACATTGATGGACATCAGGGTGAAATGGGGTAAAATGGTGACTCGGCAAAGAAAGATAATATTAATATTAATAATAATGATAGTTGCTCTAATCAACTACTATGAGAAGAAAGGAAAAGAGTTTAATTATCTTTATTATTGCTCATAGACAGAAGCACATCAGATCAGACAAAAGAAAGTTTCCCAGAATGTCACAAAAAACTGTTGCATTTATGTTCAGCACAGTACTGGTTATCAGCTGAGTATACAGCATACTATGCCCATGAACTTCCTTAGGTTGTGCTACTGTAATACACATCATGGACTCACACTGTGGTTAAATTATTTGGAGCAGAGAGTCATTGCATTTCAGTGTCTAATTTAATCAACATTCCCTTAATCATATTATCTGATTTACTGATAGAGATTTTAAAGCAGGGCGGCACAGTGGTGCAGTGGTTAGCACTGTCGCCTCACAGCACGAGGGCTCCAGGTTCGAACCCTAGTCTGGGCTCTTCTGTGTGGAGTTTGCATGTTCTCCCTGTGCCTGCGTGGGTTCTCTCCGGGTACTCCGGCTTCCTCCCACAATCCCCCCCAAAAAACATGCACATTAGCTTAATTGGCTATTCTAAGTTGCCCATAGGTGTGAGTATGTGCGTGTCTGTCTTTGTGTGTTGGCCTTGCGATTGACTGGTGACCAGTCCAGGGTGTACCCTGTCTCTCGCCCATAGTCAGCTGGGATAGGCTCCAGCTCCCCGCGACCCTGACAGATTAAGCGGTATAGAAAATAGATGGATTTTAAAGCAGAACACTCAGAGGCCGGCATACTGACTAAAAGCTAACAAGCTACAAAAACTAGGATTATACACTAGGATATCAAACGTCACATCCCCTATCTGTAAAAGAGACTTTCTACAAGTCCAAAATAAATACCTGGATGACAACATCATGGTCTCCAGAGCCACAGAAAACAATGTAGAACTTTGAAGGAGAATTCAAGGCCTGTTTACAGGTGTTGGGGAGACCTGCTGTATATGTGAGAGGCATTGTGGGCAAATAAGGCCAGCTTTTGACAAGAAAGAAGAATGTGTGGAATAAAAAATATATTGCTGGTTTTGCTGCATTGATTGAGATATTTTTTTTAATTGTCTATAATGAGCCCACAATGTTATGGAGTTCAATGGTAAATTGGAGAACTTTTTGAAGTATTAACACTGGACAGCTGTTTATTACAGCTGGCAGGTTAATTTTCTGACATGACACCCAGATATAACTCAGGACTGAACAACTGAAGACACCGTGAGCACAACTTTACATCACCCCTCGTTTCTAAATTAGCACACTGAGCCATGATAAAGACGCCGATGATGTGAAGGAGGACAGGGGATGGCGATGTTGATAATTAAGATGATGAAGGGCAGGTGCAGGTCGTGCGCTGGACCTTCACAGCTTAGGTGCAAACATGGCTGGTTGCCGGGCAACCGTGTCCACCGGGGGGTCCTTGTAAGGCCTGGAGCTGGGCTGAGACAAGGGGTCGACACAACTCTACCTCCAAACCCCACAGCATGCTAAAAATAGATCAAGGGTGTGTGTGTGTGTGTGTGTGTGTGTGTGTGTGTGTGTGTGTCTGTGTGTGTGTGTCTGTGTGTGTCTGTGTTTGTGTGAAAGGACAGTGGAGAAAATGACAGACGAAAACAGAGATACGTGGAATAAATGACATCAAGTGTACAAAGAAGGATGGAGGAGAAGATTTGGGGAAAGAGACACGAGACGAATGAATGAAGGCAGAGTGTGAAGCATTAGCCGAGGGGTGCGTGTGGCTGCTGTAATATGAGCTTTTTTCTATTTGTCTTCTCTGAGAAAGCTTCATCCCCTTCTGCCTTACTTTCCTCATGCACTCTCACACAGACACACACACACAGCCCATCTCCTTTTATAAAAATACCCAAGGACAATCCTCACTATTAATAGGAAGTGTTGTCAACTGGCTCTGGAGAAATGAGACCTTCTGTTCAGCTAACTATTTTTGCGGTCCTTTGTAGCCGTGACCCCTCACACTGTCAATTACATCCATTTTCCAGACTATTAAAGACAATGTAAACATGTTTCATATAGAATACACTAACAAAAAATGTTTTTTGACAAAATTTCAACTTAATTATGCATCAAAATGTTTTAAAAAGTAACCATAAAGGACAAAAAGTTTTTCTCACTATACAGACACAAAGAGGATAATTTAATGCAGAATCAAAATATTAAAGCTCTTCCTGTCTTTTATTTCCTCAAAGGCCATGCCCTGGGTGCCCACCATAAGCTCCCACAGGGAATTGTTTCAGAGCAGCAGTGATGGACTTAGTGTTGTATTATTTACTTGGCTCCTCTTTCAGCACTGGGCTCTTTTGGTTCCAGCTCTGGAGCGGTAATCGAGCTCCACGCATACTGCAGGTGATTTATAGGCCCCGGGGTCGACATCCAGTAGCCCTGCCCTCAGCTATGCCCCGACTGCTACAATCTGCCTGCATGTACAGTAAATTAACTTCAATTCACCACTGACACCTTGGACAGGAATTAACAAGAAGATGTCTAGTTTTGAGTCAGTGCATGTACTATGTAATGTTGGTTGATAGGTATTTAGGTGTGTCCACACCTTGAGCCATTCATCAGTGATTTATGAGAAACTGCTTTTACATGACAGAATTTTAAAGTTAGCCTATAAACAATCAGATCTACAGGTGTTGTGGCTGGGGTTGCTAACATTTGCAGCTAACAAAGAAGCAGACAAACACAGTGTTTGATCTATATCCTACACTTTTGAACACAGTGAACTTGAGCTCTGAATGATAGTCAGCGGCTCAAAACTGCCAGAATCAGGCCCAGCAAGTTCAAAAGTAAAACCAGCTTTGATCTCCGATATTGAGCAAGGAAACCTTTAAAAGATCAAGAACTATAAAGACAGTTTTCTGTGTTTATCAAAGCGACAGCACCTCTGGTTCCGAAAGCTGAGGAAAATACTTTGTTCAGCCGTGTTTCTGTTCAGTCAGTGGGACTACGCAGTTGGAGTTCTGGTTGAGCACCAGGCGATTCAGTGAACAAATCTTCTGCACAAATCTTTTCATATATTTTTCGTATATTATCATCCTTGTTCAACTGTTATGCAAAAAAAAAAGTAAAGCGTAATCCTGCTTTATTTATGATGATGATTACTATTAGTGCGTGTGCGTGTGCGTGTGCGTGTGTGTGTGTGTGTGTGTGTGTGTGTGTGTGTGTGTGTGTGTGTGTGCGCGCACCCCAGGAATAGGGCTTGGGTTGGGACAGCACTTAAAGCTTAGCACCATTCCAGTTAAACACCTGTCACACACACACACACACCCTTGCATGTGCACTCACACTTGCATAGCCGCACACACACGCACCTGTCTCATGCATACCATACACTGTGTCTGTCTGTCTGCCTGTGTGTCCGTCTGTCTCTCACTCACACTTGAACATACTGTGACATGCTCAGAAATGTTGACACTTGTGTCTGCAAGGTCACATTTCTATATTCTCTCACGTGGCTGCTGTTACACTTGTTTTTCTGATTGCAGTCTGCAGGACTAGTACTAGTGTCTCGGAGCCTGCATCCACGCCTCCAGCAGCTTCTGACAGACGTTTTCAGGGACTGGCGTTGTGTTTGCCGCTTCGTGATAAAAGCCACCAACCAAATGCAAGTCAATTGTACCTGCAGCTGGAGCATCTTTAAATAGTCCCCGTCACTTTGTCAAGATGCCAACATGTTTTCAGACTGTTCTCATCATGTAAACTGCTTAAAGAAAAGATGAGGCCAAACAAAGAGTCTGTCACAGCTGCTGAATAAAAAACAAGCGAGTGGGTGACAAACACTTGTTGTTACTGAGCTCGTCTGTCCTCCACAACATCCACATCTCTGTCTCTGAACTTCTTCACATGTAAAGTCCCTCCATCTTGCTCAACACTCATCCATCATCCTGTCATCGCTTCTGTTTCTCCAACCCTGTGCTACACGGTCATTCCCAGCCTGCCCATGCTCCGGCCCGTATATGGCGGGGCCATCCGGCAGGGGAGCCACAGGGTTAAATATACTCTGAAGCTCTAAGAATGCCAAACTCCTGCAACCAACCTGCCAGAGAGAGGTGCACCGCGGAGCAGAGGGGCACACAACGGGCACACATGCTCATTGTCTCATTAACATAAGCATTTTCTGACTGTTATGAAGTCAGATCTATAAGGTGCAGTGAGGAATGCTGAAACTCTTATTCACTTACTGCAAAGTGCTCAGACATGTGTATGAAATACTAAAGACAATTATATGTTTCATGAGCAGAAAATAAACAGAAGGAAATGGAATAAAGGGGACGAGTTTGAAATGAACTTTCAGACAAATTAACTTTTTTCAACCTATGCATATCCATAGACCCATCTAGGAAAATAACAACTACAGCAAAGTTCGCTCTGTGTACTGTAGCTTCAAGCTAGAAGGAAGACTTTTGTGACAGTGTTTGACGGCAACACCCATTCTGTGTCTTGGTTTATCCCTGAGCTCCAGTATATTGAGTAAAAAAAAAGTTAAACCCAAGACTTTGACGTTTTATAAATAGCTCTCGCTTATAGGTCCCATAAAAGACTCTGATGGACTGAAGAGGTTATGTACTGATATCTTGGTTATTATCTGACCGTGTTAGTGGTCATTATGGAATACACTGTTACTCATGGTGCCTGGTATCAGTACTTTATACTTTTAAAGGCACAGAGTGTGTGTGTAAATATATAAATAAATGTGTTTGTGTGTGAGCGTACTGTGCGTTGGCTCTTCCTCACTGTAAAGCCCAACCAGATCTTCCAAGGAGGAAGTGGCTCTTTATCAGTTTCTAGTCTCTCCTTGGCTCAGAGAGGAAGGATGGGGGGGGGGGGGGGGGGGGGGTTCTGACTAAGTCTGAGATTTGGTGACATAACAGAGCAACACGAGAACCTGGAGCGTGTCCTCACTTCATGTTCTCAGGGACACACTTACTTAAGAGAGCGCTCGGCCTTGGTTTACTTCCAGGGACGGTTTTTCAGGGCACGCGGCAGCAAAGTGATGAAGCGGGTGGAAGAGAGGACAGGAATCATGGGCTGGCGAAACAGAGAACAGGAAGATTTCAGGCTAGAGATTGCTGGGTTGGCAGCATGACATGGAGTATATTCACACTTATGAGCTTGGATACAATAGTCACTATAGTCACATAAAAGAGCACAATTTTGCACTTACACTTACATTCAGCAGGTGGCACCCCACCTGCTGAATGTAAGTTTAAGCAGGTTTAAGAAGCTTTGCCAGCAAAGTAAATGGGTTTTCTCAGCAATAATTGGGATGTTACATGAGTAATTTGGGCCACACAATTATTTTCTTTCTTACTGAGAGTTAAATGCGAACACGGAGTGATATCTACCGTACAGGAAAGAGAGTGGTATCAATTTTCTCACCTAACTCTCAGCAAGAAAGCAAACAAGTGCATTTTCCAAACTGTCAAACTTTTTCTTTAAATCTTTCATCCTTTAAAAAGGGAACTTGGTTTTCTGTTTTACAAACTCAGATCAGACTAATGGTGGATTAGGGGAACGATCTGGTTACTACAGCACATGTAAATGCTCTGCACACTCATCCCCACCTTGATGTAACCTTCAAGCCTCAGTGTAGCATCTAGGGGGGTCCTCGTCTAGAGGGTGTCACATTCTCAAACCTCCCTGAAAGAACATCGAAATTCTGCCATTGTGTCATAGCTGCCTGCCCACATGCCCACTGCACTATTTATACCAGAGGAGCACAACTGCTGCTATAGGTACAGTTACAGTGGGGCACTTCAACCCCCAGCTGCCCTGCCTCAGCTAATAATACAATGCAGTATACACACTACCTACACACACACAAACGCTCTGCTGCTTGCTCTGCTGCTACTTTTGGCCCTCATCATCCTCCCTCAAAGTACTTCCTGTATCTATCACAGTGATGAGCAGCCACAGACAGGCAGTCCTGACATGCCCACCTCCCACACCGAGCCGCCTGCCAACAGGCACTCACACACACTCGTTACATCACGACAGAGCCTGTCCGCTGTCCCAGCGCCAAATCATTATGCACATAATCATTTGAGGGGAAAAGGAGAATGTGAAATATAACTGTAGGATGTTTGTGCTCAGAGTCTAATGTCCAAAAGAAAAGTATGTTCAAGTGTTTTCCACTTTTATGAGCTAAAACTTGATGGTCACCACAGGACATCTGGATTCCCAGTTCTGAAAATATTTCCTGTGTAAAGGTGAACAGAAAAACAGTTTCTGTTAGAACACTTACCTTTTTTTAGTACGTAATTTATTGTACATGTTGTAGCCAGGTTAATGTATTAATAATTACTTCCACACTAAAGAGAAACAATTACACTTCAGCAATAAAAAGAATGATCAAGCAAACAAACAGCAATGAATGTCTATATAGAAATTACTGGCAATTATCAGCAGTTTATATGACTGAAAAAGTAACATATCAGGTGTGTATGCTCAGACAAAATGTATTTGTTTACTTGAATGTTTTCTATCACCATTTTCTGTTTTGACTATGTTCCAGTGGCTAGAACATATGTATGGTGTAAGTTTTACTCTGGTCAAGTATTTTTTAAAAAAAGAAATGACAGATATTCTTATATCAATTATTTATCGTTAACTTTGCCTGCAACTTACATTTTAAATGTTTTCTTTAAATGCTATAATAACAGTCATGTAAGTCTCGGGCTGAGATTCTGAACACACTACAGAGCACTGAGGGGTCGACAGTAGAGGACGTCCTGTTTTAGGAGCGCTGTGTCCTCTCCCTTGTCCATGTTATCCCCGTACTTAAATGTCCTTATGTTTACAATCATGGCAGAAAACATGACATGTCAAACCCCTGTGAGAGTCCTGAACTTAGAGGTGGACCTGCCAGCTCTCACTCTCTGGTTGGCAGCTATAACTTGAAATAATCACCTCATCAAAGTCAGAATAAGGTTAGCCCGGGAGAGCTGATTGTTTTGATAATGGATAAGTCAGCTCAGTAAAACCCTTTGAACATAAAATATTGCTATAATATTGTATAAGAATCTCTGTTATTTCAAATCTTAGTTATTTAACCACTTAATTCTGTTTTGCTTCATTTTTGTTTCGTGTTTCATTTTCAGTATAAATGAGTGGTCAGTCACTGCCACATTGAGTTGAAGCGTCCTTCAGAATTAAACTCTCATTGCAAACAGCTCAAATGACTTGACATGCATGATATACACCTGATTATTCTTTCCAAGTAATCATACCAAACTAGTGTTTCAAGAATTGCCTTCTCGCTGTGCAAGAACACTGTGATGTGTGTGTGTGTGTGTGTGTGTGTGCCTCTGCATGGTTGGTGCAGCATTATCACTGCTGTGTTTTATTAGCATTAGAGCACAGTGCTTAGAATGAGCTGCAGTAACCTGATCCCAAAGGGAGATTGAGCTAAATGTCAGTGAGCCACCTTGAGCTTTGCACTGCTACAGCCGGCCCACAACAGCATCACGGGTCAGAGGGGAAACACACAGCAGAGCAGCTTTAATGCAAATGCTCGCCTGGAGGGAGACACAAATAATGCTGGGGCAGATAGAGAGAAATAAAAACAGAGGAACAGGTGTTCAGACAGATAAGGGGAAAAAAAAGTCTGGTGATGAAGGATGAT
Organism: Toxotes jaculatrix; assembly: GCF_017976425.1. NCBI lineage: Eukaryota > Metazoa > Chordata > Actinopteri > Toxotidae > Toxotes > Toxotes jaculatrix. The sequence goes on along the minus strand of NC_054411.1, from coordinate 13,637,426 downwards.
ACTCTAATATTAATGAGTGGTCAACTTTCTATGTTTTTCCTGTGTTTTATGGCTCAATAATAGTCATACAGTACTCTGTAATAATAGAACAGGTGCATGTGAATACCTACAATATAAATTTATTTTTATTAGCCTACTATTCCCAACTTCACATCTCCTTGAACCTACTGTGCACACATGTAGCCTACAGGTACATACGTACTGCTACACTGTCAGTAAAAGAGATTTGTAGAGATTCTGATCATATAAATTATGAGTGATTTAATTATATTACACAAATAAAAACTTTGACTCACACTATCAGTGCTAATACGCTGATGTTTCACGCGTTAGCATACTAACGCTAACTAGTATTCAGCACAGCTGAGGCTTACATGTTTGCTTGTTTATTCATTCATTCATTCATTCAAAATGTAAACCCTGCAATGCATCTCAATGGGCTCTGGGAGGGCTTGCCCCAACGTGCTTTCGTCATACGCACTGATGAAGTCACGTGCGCCTCTGATGCGCGCGGCGCATACGCATCGCGTTCACGTTCAAGATCAGCATGGCTAGCATTGCAACTCAGCGGAGCAGCTCCATCGTGTTATTGCGGGAATTACCATTCTGTTGTCGGAGCAATCAAGATAAATTGGCTATCAAAGAATTAGGGCCACCCAGACCAAATTTAAATATCAAGCAGGGGTCTTCAAAGGCGGGGAAAACCTACAGCCGCGGATTTTCACGGAGCTGGTAAAACGTGGCTAGCAGGATGCGAAGTAGCTAACGCGCTGTTCTGCTACCTCTGCCTTCTGATTCACCCGGATGGAAACACAGACACCGCCTGGACAACCACTGGCGTCACCGACATGCACCATCTCTCGGAGAAGGTGAGAAAACATGAAACATCGAAGATGCATATGGACAGCTGCCTGAAACGTTCGTCTTTTGGAAGAGTTAACATCGCCACACAATTGGATGAGAGCAACATGAGCTACATGATAGCAGTGCGTCGTCACAAAGATGAGGTGAGCAAGAACCACCTTATTCTAGGCCGCCTTATTGATTGTGTCAGATTCTGTGGCGTGTTTGAGTTAGCTTTGCTAGCCAAGGATGAAATCGATGGGTCCAGCAACCCCGGGATTTTTCGTGGACTGGCCGACTTAGTGGCGCCGCAAGACGACGTGTTTGAGGAGCACTTAAAAACGGCCTTGTTTTTGTATTCTCTAAATGTTGAATTGAAGAAAGTTGTATTGATGCACATTGCCAGCTGAATATCACTGTATATACTGAATATGCTCTGTGATGATTTAATTTTAGTACAATTTGATTTGGTTTTCAATATGGCATCGTTCTGTGTGCCAAGTGTGTTGTCATGGTTACTGTGATGATGACTGTATATTAAATAAACAGTAGGTTATACCAACATTAATTTCGTTCATTGAAACAACTGCTGTACCTAAAATAAAATGTTGTCCGATGAAGACAATGGGATTGTTGTGATTAATTGTAAAGCAGGTCTTTTTTCACTTTCAGAGGTAGAAATGAGGGCAAACTAGCAGATGACTGTATCTGTTGATGGCCACAGTGGAAGTGTTTCATCATAAACCAAAATAATTGTACCCAAGAAATTAACTAAGAACTTGATGTAGCTATACAAAAATATTGTACAGAATGTACAATTCATGTCTGATGCTGCCATCTAGCTAGTGGTTGAACAGGAAAGGTGACCAGGAAAACCAAATTTTACAATGCAATGTAACATTGTAAAGTGACTTTGGTTATTTTACCCATTGAACGTGTCATCGTAGCCATCATCACAACAATTGCCCTCCCTGAGAGATTTGTCCGGAGCCGCCACTGTTGCTGAGATATTTCAGTCTGGACCAAACTCAGTAAACTGAGTGGCCTGGCTAAAGATGAAATATTGTGACTTGATTTTATCTTCGTCTCCTGACAAAGATCATGTGACATGGTCAAAATCTCTGAAATGTGTGCGTAAGAGGTCCTTGAGTGGAGATTAATATACCCTGCTTTAAAAGACCTACAGGTCAGTTTCTCAGTTTTTGGAAGTGTTGATTCTGTCATGTGATGTGACATGACAGGGTGTGATGGTGGGATGTTACGTGATGTGACCAGACAGGACAGAATGGGACTGATATGACTTGATGGGGACAGGAGGACATGGGACAGGTTGTTAGGGCATCACGTTAGATAAAGAGTATAATGTTACAAATAATAAAATGCCTTGACATGGTGTGACACCTAACACCACAGGATCTGTGAGAGCAGTCCTGAACTAGTTTCCAAACCAATAACTATGAGTACTTTATGGACAAACAGCAAGTAACAACAGCAATAAATGGGGCTTAAGTGATTTGAACTCACATATTGTTCCCTGCCTCTCTCCAGCTATACTCTCCCTCACCAATAACACCTGTGTTCTTTCTTCTTCTCACACCCCCAACTTTCTTTGTCTGTATGTGTGTTTGTGCTAATGTGAGAGTGTTACTTTTTCTATATCGGGGCCCTTTACAGCACAATTTCTTTACTCTCCCATGCACTTAAGAGGGAAAGAAGACAAACTGGACCTCCCTCTTCTCTTCAAATTGCTCTCCTCTGAGTGACATATGCATGAGTTTCCTCTGCTGCACAGTTACCTGTCCAGTTACACTGCATCATCCTCATTGCTCTCGTTCTTCCCCTGATAGATGGATGGAACCTCTAAGACCATTTTCTGAAGTAAAGCTATTGTTTTTGGTGTGATGTTGGATGATTTTACCTCTTTAGGTCTTGAACAGTTATTTAAATGAAACCATCTGAAGAGTTTAAAAGGGAAACCAATGTTTGTTTGTGAGGGGTTACTAGTTAAAAAGGTTGAGAACCACTGCTTTGATGGCAGCAAACTGTATTTTATAAGCGCGTCTTGTTTTTTTAATGTTAAATCTTAATTTGTAAAGTAGTCTAATAAAGGCAGAGGAGTAAAATGGAAAAAAAAGAAAAAGTAAATTGGAAACACTCAAGTATACACACCTCAAGATTGTACTTGAGGAAATGTGCTTAGTAGAAGTTTGAAATCTGCTTTATACTCTGTCAGGTGGCCATCAGTGTCCCCTACCTCTCAATCAGAAAGCCATTACGTTGCCCTCGCTCCTCCCATTGTCCTGACCATGCATGTTCTCTTATGCACATCTTATTTCCAGCTTGCTCGGCAGTAGACCCCCTCTGCAGTTGTTGCCCCCCGCCCCCACCCCCCCACGACCTATTCTTTACCACAGGGCCATCCCTGCCCACCTATTTGTGACGTTCACAGCCAATGAGGGGTGAGCGAACGGTGAGAAAGCACCAATGAGGCCACTTTTTCATCTGTATAAAACTTTTCAGGACAGTTTGCCAGGTTGCACTTTCTGTCAGTCCAGGGCTCCGAGAGGAGAGCAACAGCCCAGAGAGAGAGAGAGAGTGAGGGGGCAGAGAGAGAGCAAGTGTGAACGCAGGGGGTTGCCAGGTTTTAATCCCAATCCCACACTTCAAGAAAGTGGTGGGTGAACATAGCTCCAGTTGTTTTAAGTTTCAGTTTCAAGCCAGCTGGGCCGCTCAGACTGATGTGAGTGTTTCTGTGTTTTTTTTCCCTTTTGTCCTGAAGCCTCTCCGTTTCAGCGAGGATGGAGAACGCACACACCAAAGAGTCAGCGGACGTTCTGTCCTACTTCGGCGTCACCGAAGACACCGGCCTGTCGCCCGAGCAGGTTAAGAAGAACCTGGACAAGTATGGCTTCAACGGTGAGGGAGAGAATGGATGACCAGAAGGAACGGTTGGATGGAGCATTGGAGAGTGGAAAGAACGAGTAGTAATGAATGAAATGATTGAGGAATTGCAGGATGGGGAGGTCCAGGAGGAGGAAGACGCATGTATCAGCTCATTGGATTTAGCTTGGAGGAGAGATGAGAAGGCATAGAGGCAGAAACACTGTGTATGTGAAAGGTGTAGAAAGATAAAATGGCAGAAACAGACACTGAGGGAAGAAGAAAGAGATGGTGAAGGAGGAGAAGTGGGAAGACTGTTGATGACTGATAGATGAAGTGGCACAGTGTGTGACTTTATGATGATGGTGTAATTAAGGTAAACTGAATGACAGAAAGACAGTGGTGTTTGTGGAGCAGGTGCATCAGAGCTTCAGGTTTCTGACAATCACCCCTGGCTTTAATTTGAGTTGAAGATAATCTATGTATTGTCATTTTGAAATCGAGCGAATCCACTTACTTGCTTTTCTCAGCCACATCTCACAGCCTGGGAAACTCAGCCGAGAGCTCCAGAAAAAAAGCTTGCAAGTGGAGAACACCTGCATCCTACAGTCTGTTTTTACAACTGACACTTTAACTTGTCACAGCAGGGAAAAGCAAATGTGTAACCGATACCCTTAACAATTGCTCTGTTTCATTTAAGTGTCCCAGTGATATGTGGGCCTGGAACTAGGACACTTTAATGGAACTGCACATTTCCTGCTACGACCAGTCAAAATGTCTGCTGTGGTCTATGTGCAGTAAAAACCTGTTTCACTGGAGCATTTTAAAATGAACAACAAACACGTTTTCGTGAACACGCATGTTGGGGTGAACTTACTGTCTTATTGTTGCATGCTCAGTCACAGTGCAGTGACTGTGCTCGGTGTGGAGAATCTCAGCTGACAAGCAGATGTTGACAGAGTAACTGCAAACTATAACAACAGAGTAATTGAGGGTCACTGTAAAGGTCGGTTACCGAAGCTGCTAAATTTGTGTCACAAACTGGCAGCAGGACAAGAAGGCCTGAACAAACCAGCTGCTACTTATATACCTTTCATTTACACTCAGTTCAGGGATGGATGGTTAAGGGTCGAAACTTTTAATGCATTAAAAACAAACTGAGCAAACTGTGATGCACCACTGTGCTTTATTAATATTCTTTGTTTCTCTTCACCCACAGAGCTGCCAGCAGAGGAGGGTGAGTCCACTTTAAACACCTGCTTTTCAATTATTCATGTTTGAATCACATGTGCTGATGATCAGGGTGCACCTTTTAACTTTGTGCCACCCGGACGCACCTGTTCCCCCTCACTTCCTGTGATGACAAGTCACACACGGTCTTTTGTTTAACACCTGTCGCTGGCTTCTTGCTGTGTTCCACCAGCAGGCCACGGGGCTTGGAGATAGTTTTAGTGACCCAACTGACTAATAATATGTTTACACCACACGCACACACACTTCAAGAAATCAAACTCCAACTCTGTTTATTTTCTGCCTTCCAGCAAAACCCACACTCACATATAGTTTATATCTGCACCATGTGGGTTTGGAGTTAACAGTCAGCTACGTTAATTGGAGCCAAAGATATGCAAGGATCACTTTTGAATTGTGTGTGATTTGATGTATTTTCTCTTTGATCAGGAAAGAGTATCTGGGAGTTGGTGGTGGAACAGTTTGAGGACCTGTTGGTCAGAATCTTGCTGCTGGCCGCCTGCATCTCTTTTGTGAGTCTGTTCACTTTTCACTATACATGACATTGTGTCTTTGTAATATTCAGTATTGTTTATGCCGAGGTTTTAGAAACTGATCACCTGGTATTTGAGGGGTCTAATGAGAAAAGAAGGATTAGATATTTGTTCCATCATGACTAAAAGTGCTTGATGTTTGATCGCTGCCTTTTACATTTACCAAAATAAATTTCTCAGAAATCTGCTCTATAAGCACTATGAAATGCTTGGCAAAGAAAAAAGTACAAATATTATTAACAGTCTCTTGCTCTATGAATATTCAGAGCTGTTGTTTTAACAGGTGTGATACTTCCAGAGAAAGGTTTCCTATTAATTTGAGTCACAAACAAAAGATTTTTCACATTTGATTAATTAGCTCTATTTGCACTCATCAAAAGTCTGTATTTAGCGTGGTGAAGCTGACCACTGACAAGGCGGTGTCAACAGTTAAAGGACTGTTTACGCCCTTGTTTCCAAACCATCTAGAACAAGCTCCATCAATCAAATGTTTATGTTTAGGCTTAGGTTATATTAAGGCTAATGTCTGGCTTAGTCTGAATTTAGGGACTACCAAACCTGGAGGAGCTGGTTGAGTGGGAACACGGTCATATATTAGCTGGTCGGAGTTGTTGCATAGGAGAGCGTGCATCTCAACTGTGTCTTAAAGCACCTCAGAAACAAAACTGAAACCAATCTGCTGAAGTAACAGAAATAAGAAGAGCAGGATTGATGAGTGCAAAAGCAAATGTTAAGGGACAATAAACTGGCAGTGAATGTGCTGAAGTCCGCAGCAATGAGCTGCATCTTCTTTAACCCCTCGCATGTTTTCTTTGTGATTACGCACACACACACGCAGGCCGACAAACACGGCTTGTACATCACTGAGTTATTAAATTACATTTGGACTCGTGTCCTCACTCTCATTTACACAAGGAATCCCTCTCTCCCTCCTGCCCTGCCCGCTGCCCACTCCAAAACTGTTTTGTGGAGGAGAGGAGGCTGGACACATTGTCTTAATCCTCGATCTCTGCCCTCTGGCCTCCCTGTACAGCTGTCACTATGGCCTTAGAAGGCTTGACGGCCGTGTGTGTGTGTGTGTGTGTGTGTGTGTGTGTGTGTGTGTGTGTGTGTGTGTGTGTGTGTGTGTGTGTGTGTGTATGTGTGTATGAAACAGAGCAAGATAAAGGGAAAGACAAGAGAGTGACTGTGTATGTGTGTGTGGTTGAGTGTGTGTGAGCACATATGCATGGCAGGAGCTTTATTTTAAGAAAGTCTCAAGCCAGGACGAGAAACTGTATCCTTGGACAAAGGTCAGGGATGGAAGGAACGAGGGATGGCTTGCAGCAGCAGCAGGAGAGAGTGAGAGACAGAGAGGAGGGTGAGGGGGGAGTCAGGGATTGGGTTGCACAATGGCATTGTTTGTTACAATGACAAACGAGAGCAATAGATTCAGAGTCGTATATGGTTTCTAAAAGAGAGAACACTAAATACTGCAAATACACGACCATCCTATTCATACACACAGGAATGTCCTACCACTGCAACGTGCTGACAGGCTCTGACTCTCATTCTGGAGATCGATTTTGTCTTTGAAGAGAAGCGGGGTGAAGACAGACCGGAGAGAGTGAGCAATACAGCCTATTTTGGGATAAGGGTGAGAAAAGATGTGAGATGAAAAGCAGGCGAATGAAAAACACAGTAGATTGTGATGCTGAGCAAAAAAAACTAAAGGCTACTGGAGGAGGATGGGAGGACTCCCGTGTTCTCTCTCTTGTTAGGTCCGTGCTCCGCTGGCCTGCAACTAATCTGTGTCAATGTCAACATGGAGCCTTTCCGAAACAGACCTGTGGTAGTAACATGGGAGTCCCACTCACAGGGTCACACACGTGCTTATAGGTTAAGACTATAGGTTTGGAAAAGAATCACATGTCAAAGAGAGGCTTCACACACAGGATAACATAAGATACAACAGTGACAAAGTGAAATGACATTTGATCCAGTAATGGTTCATAACTCATAAATAGCCCCTCGCCATGACTATTGGCGACTCATGTTTAATGCTGACCTGCAGTAAAAGATAATACTCTCACCCTGAGGAGCAAGTGCACAATAAACTTACAAACACTTGTTGCACCAAGCAGAGTATCAGACTTACCGACTGTAAAAGGGAATTATTTCAGCTAAAAATGAAAATGTTATTAAACACGCAATTTTCCTAGATTTGAATATTACGTAAACATCTTACTGGGGCCAAGTCTGAAAAGTCTGAAAATGAAAAAATGCCCAACACAACTTTTCCAGAGACTTTCCACTTTTTATTCTATGGTATTCTAATATGCGCTCTCATGTCTGTCTCAGGTACTGGCTTGGTTTGAGGAAGGTGAGGAGACTGTCACTGCCTTTGTTGAACCCTTCGTCATCCTCCTCATCCTCATCGCAAATGCTGTCGTTGGAGTGTGGCAGGTCAGTGAGCACACACACACATGTACACACAGACACACGCACATGCACAGAGGAACAATTGCAATCACAAGGACACATACCTGCCTCTGAATACTGTCTTTTACACACACCTAAATAGACTCTTATACTTAGCAACAGTCACACACAATAAATCACACTCGACGGCGGCCTGTTCTGGTCGCAGTCCGTGTCCTTTACTTTAAGCACACACTCCTTCCAGAGCAGCAGGCCGAAGGCTCGTGGTTCAAGGGAAGCCAGAATGAGAGGCATGACGTCAGCAGGAGGTGAAAGGGTGAAAGGTTAAGCCAACAGGGCGAGCGGAGGGGAGGAGGGGCGGGCTGGCGAACTGGGACCCGTGCTGCCTTGAAGGCTCAAAACACAGCCTGCTTCGCTACAATCCACACTGAGCAATCCACAGTAAAAATACAGAGGGCCGATCAGGTTACCACAGGCCTAGGGTGTGTGTGTGTGTGGTAGGGGGGTTCATATCAACCCTGCGGCAGTCATTTGGAAACTATGCACAAGGATTCACACATGGGGGGTACGGGGGAGAGTAGAGAGAGGGAGGGCGGCTGGCATAAGTTGGGCTTTACACTTTGAGGCGATCGAGGGCAGCCTTGGAAGAAATCACAGACTGAACTGAATGTTATTCTCTGATCAACCTGTTGTTCAGCTTGAGGCTGCTCAGACAGATGGACATCTCACAGTGCAAACAAACATGGTGTTCACCACAGATACGAAAAACAATTTATCTATTACTGAACATCCTGTTATTATCTAGCGATGAACAGCTCCTGATGCACTTACTTAAATGTTTTGACATGTTTCTCCCTGTCTTCGCTTAGATGGTTAAACACACCTGTCATCATAGAGACTTACTGGTGTATATATATGGGTGTGGTTTGTGTGCAGCCATCTCACCAAACCAAACCCTCAAAAATTAAATGTATAGCTTTTCAGGTGTGACCTCAGGACACCCACATGACTTTAATTGACTCTGAAGATGCACAAGAAGGAGCAACACAGTGGCACAATTTGTCGATGTGTTCAAATAGTCATGGAGACCATGGTACCAAAATAACCATGTGTTTTGCTTTGTGTGTGTTTTTGCAACAGGAGCGCAACGCAGAGAGCGCCATTGAGGCTCTGAAGGAGTACGAGCCTGAGATGGGGAAAGTTTACCGGGCGGACAGGAAGAGTGTGCAGAGAATCAAGGCCAGGGAGATTGTTCCCGGGGATGTGGTGGAGGTTTCCGGTAAGATCCCCAGTCATGGAGGGCTTGCCTTTCACTGCTTTACCTACCTTATCCTGTCCAGGACTTCTTAACCTTAGACCTAGCCAGCAAATGATTTAGGATAATAAAGTCTGACTCCTGGTGTGAAATGAGATGATGATCACTGATGACCTTTGCCCCCGTGTGCTAGCAAACAAAAAGTAGCTGCAGTTTGCTTATTCAGCCGGATCTCTTTGTTTGATTTAACGTAAAGAAGAGATCGAGCTTCTCAGTGTCCTGCAGCTGCTGAATCGTTGTCGGCTCATATACTTCAAGTCAAGTCACATGCACGTGTGTGTGTGTATATGAATACATGATGTCCTTGAGATTGAACATGGGCCCTTTTAAGGCAGTCGCAGAGAAAAGGGGGTGGAGGGGAACTGAAGGAACTTTCTGCAGGAAGAAAAAAAACAAGCTTGAGTATAAATACACTTAATATCGACTCGCTCCTCTGTCTCACCCGCTCCCTCTGTTTGTTGTACACCTGTTCTTTTCATTTCATGATCTCCCCAAGGTCTCCCTCTCCCTCTGACTCTGACTGTGGTATCAGTTTTCAACAACAACACCATCCATACAGAGTGCTAAAACCAGTCAATCAACTCTGCCTCCCCCCCTTCTCCATACCTCCATCCTGCTGTAATGCTGCAGTCAGATTGATATGAAGCAGTTTGTACTGTAATCGTGCACAAAAGGAAAAAGCTTCCATCAGATACCAATATAAATGGTCTCTTAAAGTAGAAAGACAAAATCTGAATTTTTATGAAGTAACTTTTTTGTGTATTTCTTTGTGTGTGCTTGTGTGTGTGTGTGCATCTAGTTGGTGACAAAGTGCCAGCTGACATCAGGATCATCTCCATCAAATCTACAACCCTGCGTGTAGACCAGTCTATTCTTACTGGTGGGTGCTACGTGACAAATGTGCGGCCAAAAAAGGACATATGTTTGATGTCTGTTCCCTTCTTTGATCACTCCATCCAACACTTGTATTTCCCATAGGTGAGTCTGTCAGTGTGATCAAGCACACTGATGCAGTTCCAGACCCCAGAGCTGTCAACCAGGACAAGAAGAACATGCTGTTCTCTGTGAGTGTTGTTCTCACGCCCTGCTCTCTTTTGCCATTGCTTGAACATTTTTCGTTTTTATGCAGAAGACAAAAACATCAGATGTGTGGTTCAGTGAGGAAACATTCCTACATACATGATTATACATGATGATTAATACATGAAATGACTTTTTGTAAATGCTGTATTTCCATCATGTTATCTGCATTGTTTATGTTTGAATTATGTTTGTATGTTTACTACGTCATGTCATCGTGTCTTCTCCTCCTGCAGTGGTTTAATGGCACCAGCCTTGATAATTAGCACCACCAGCTCCCAACTGCTAATATTTGCATAAGTGTAGTGGATGGAGATGCACATTAAAATGTCATTTACTCTGGCATAATAAATTTAGACTATGAAATGATCTTCATGAGAAACACTGCTACACTTCAGCTCATAAGCTTTACAGCTTTCCTGTAAATTGTTTGTTCCATAATGCAATTTCTCAAAACAATGAGCCCCTGTCTGACATAAGTACAATTACACATGCTCCATCTGAGGGTTGTGGAAAATAATAGCCAATAACAAGACTAAGAGTCTACAACTGTTCTGCGAGGCTAATGGCTGTAACCCAAGCACCACTGTGCCTTCAGCTGAATGTTAACATCAGGGTTTCTCCCTCTCTTCTGTTCAGGGCACCAACATCGCTGCAGGAAAAGCCATTGGTATTGCTGTAGCAACCGGCGTCTCCACTGAAATCGGTAAGATTCGTGACCAGATGGCTGCCACTGAGCAGGAGAAGACCCCTCTGCAGCAGAAACTGGACGAGTTTGGAGAGCAGCTCTCTAAGGTGGGTGAGACAAAACTGTATCACTACCAGTACCAGTGTTTTATTTATTTGTCCATATTTTAAAAGTGTCCAAGACCCATATGGCCTAAAACACAGACATCCCTCTGACTGCCTCCAGGTCATCTCCCTCATTTGTGTGGCTGTCTGGATAATCAACATTGGCCATTTCAATGACCCCGTCCATGGAGGCTCCTGGATCCGCGGTGCTATCTACTATTTCAAGATTGCTGTGGCTCTGGCTGTGGCTGCCATCCCTGAAGGTAAACCACTGCAATTAATTTCCATCTGGTTACCGTCTATATGACGCTGCAGCTTCCAGTTAACTCAAATTGAAGTTTCTTTTAAGACCAAATGTTCACCTGTTGATAGAATAGGACTGATCACATTTTCTAAAACAAAAACAGTCTCAGATTTGGCGGCGCTCACACTCCTCCCCATCACACCACAGTCAGCTGCAAACTGTGCCAGCACATATCAGACACCACAGTCTAATGATGCCAAAAGGACAACATCATCTGCAAACAGCGATGCCACCATAATGTCACTAAGCTGGACGCTCTCCAGACCTTCTCCGCACCATTGTCGGAATTGATTTTTGCCAAGAATCTGAGCACAGATCTGACTGTGGGTGCAGAGGGACTGAATGGCTTGCAGCAGCCCCCTCCTACATGAATACCTCTGGAGAACACAGCAGTTTGGGTGTACTCCAACTCATGTGTTACGTGAGTTGTGTTGGGACCACCACTACTGTCAGCCAGCCAAGTGGCAGAGTGCCCGAGGTCCAGGTGGTTTTGAACAGACATGTCAGGTCATTCTTTCTTTTCACCTATTTTTTTTTTCTTGATTGAGAAGACCCCTTTAACATTTCATCCATCATCCATCTTACCTTTCCTTTCTTGATAGTTTTGGAAAAGTTTGTTACCTCATGTCAGCTTCACTGTGTACCTCTTTTTTTTTTTTTTTTTGCTCTTCACTTCATCCATCTGCCCATCAGGCCTGCCCGCTGTCATCACCACCTGCCTGGCTCTGGGAACGCGTCGTATGGCAAAGAAGAACGCCATCGTCAGAAGCCTGCCCTCTGTGGAGACCCTGGGCTGCACCTCAGTCATCTGCTCCGACAAGACTGGCACCCTCACCACCAACCAGATGTGTGTGACTAAGGTGGGTTCACACTCACAGCTGTGAGGTCACACATGCAAAAATATACTCATTTTCAAGCCACAAAGACTGCTGGTGATTGAAAAGTCATGTTTCCATGCAGATGTTCATCATTGATAAAGTGGAGGGAGACAGTGTTTCCCTCAGTCAGTTCGACATCTCTGGCTCAAAGTACACCCCCGAGGGAGAAGTGTGAGTGTCACAAGAGAAATGAATTCATGTTAAAAAAGAACACACATAAAACAATAACCCATTTTTGAAGAACAACATTTTAACCACATATTTTTGTCATATGTCATTTTCTGTTAGTACAAAGAGCGGCATGTCTGTGAAGTGTGGACAGTACGACGGACTGGTTGAGCTGGCTACCATCTGCGCTCTGTGCAATGACTCTTCCCTGGACTACAACGAGGTCTGCAGAGAACTCAGGATATTTTGTGTTCATGACATGAATGTTTTTTGTGTTTAACAGACTGTTCTCTAACTCTCTCTCTCTCTCTCTCTCTCTCTCTCTCTCTCTCTCTCTCTCTCTCTCTCTCTCTCTCTCTCTCTCTCTCTCTCAATCCATGATTCAGTCCAAGGGTATTTATGAGAAAGTGGGTGAAGCCACTGAAACAGCCCTGTGCTGTTTGGTGGAGAAGATGAACGTGTTCAACACTGAAGTTCGTGGCCTGTCCAAGGTGGAAAGGGCAAATGCGTGCTGTGCTGTAAGTACACAAAAGATCCCACACCGTATGTGGTGTGTTGTCCTACACAAAGACATCTCACAAACACGGAGGACAGGTCCATCTGTCTCCCAATTAAAAGTGTAATCTAAGCTTTTAGAATTTTCAATTTCTGTCTAAAGGCCACATCTATTCAAAAGAGTGGATACTATCAATATTTGTATATGAACAATGGATCAAATGGCTGTTTGCATGTAAAAGATATGTAGTTATGAATCCACAGTAGTTAATACACATGCAAGGCTCAGCCTTGATTTTTGATCTTTTTCATCCAGTTCACCTCCTTCTCCTTCACTTCCTGACAGGTGATCAAGCAGCTGATGAGGAAGGAGTTCACCCTGGAGTTCTCCAGAGACAGGAAGTCCATGTCAGTCTACTGCTCTCCTGCCAAGTCCGCCAAAGCCCCTGTGGGAAACAAGATGTTTGTCAAAGTGAGTGTGACACAGGACATGCATAAAAGGACATCACCAAAAACTGTTCAAACACAGGGACTCTATAATAGATATAATGACATTATAATAAAAAAAAAAATCACCCCAAATAAAGGAGACAAACATCTGTTTAACAAACTCAAGCTAACGGTTGTCATTTTTGTGTAATCAGGGTGCTCCAGAGGGTGTCATTGACCGTTGCGCCTACGTCCGCGTGGGCACCACTCGTGTACCCCTGACTGGCCCGGTCAAAGAACACATCATGACGGTCATCAAGGAGTGGGGCACAGGGCGCGACACCCTCCGTTGTTTGGCACTGGCCACCCGCGACACACCTCTGAGGAAGGAGGAGATGAACCTGGAGGACTCTACCAAGTTTGCAGACTATGAGGTGGGTGATAAATAACAGATGAATAACAGATTAAAAGAGATTATTCAGTTCAAAAATATCAGTATCTCACAGGTGGCAACGGATAAACACAAAACTTTTTTTGCTTTCTTATTATATCCAGACTGACTTGACCTTCGTGGGCTGTGTCGGCATGCTCGACCCTCCTCGTAAGGAAGTCATGAGCTCCATTGAGCTTTGCAGGGCCGCTGGCATCCGTGTCATCATGATTACTGGTCAGTAATACGTGTTACACTCTGTAATTTAATGTCACTGTATAAGAAATGAATTTAATCTTTAACAGAGAAAACAAAATCTTAATTTCTACCCCCCCTCCTGTAGGTGACAACAAGGGTACAGCTGTGGCCATCTGCCGTCGTATCGGCATCTTCTCTGAGGATGAGGATGTCACTGGAAAGGCCTTCACTGGTCGTGAATTTGATGACCTGTCTCCATATGATCAGAAGAACGCCGTCCGAAAGGCTTGCTGCTTTGCCAGAGTAGAACCTTCCCACAAGTCTAAGATCGTTGAGTTCCTGCAAGGCTTTGATGAGATTACTGCCATGGTAAGGAGGAGAACAGAGTTTTTGTTGTGTTTAAAAGGCAAATACGAGAACATATCTCAGGCTAACACATCATCCCTCTCCTCCATTTTCCCAAGACCGGTGATGGAGTGAACGATGCCCCTGCCTTGAAGAAGGCGGAGATTGGCATCGCCATGGGCTCTGGCACTGCCGTTGCCAAGTCTGCCTCTGAGATGGTCCTGGCTGACGACAACTTCTCTTCCATTGTGTCTGCTGTTGAGGAGGGCAGAGCCATTTACAACAACATGAAGCAGTTCATCCGCTACCTCATCTCCTCCAATGTCGGTGAGGTGGTCTGGTGAGTGCAGGATGTGATATTTTTGTGCAACTTAAGACAATATTTCCAGTCAAGACAAGACAAGTGAGACATAAACAGTGTGTCAAAGCTAAGAGAAAAAAAATGATCTCTTCTTCAGTATCTTTCTTACCGCTGCCCTGGGTCTGCCCGAGGCTCTGATCCCCGTCCAGCTGCTGTGGGTCAACCTTGTGACTGACGGTCTGCCTGCCACCGCACTGGGTTTCAACCCCCCTGACCTGGACATCATGGGCAAAGCCCCCCGCTCCCCTAAGGAGCCCCTCATCTCTGGCTGGCTTTTCTTTAGATATCTGGCCATTGGAGGTACAGCACATTAGGTTCAGAAAAATCCCTCATCCCATTGTGGTTGAAGCTCATGCAAAAATGGCCTTCAGCAACTTTTGATAAAGTTGCTGATAAAGTTTGATTTGATTTAACACAGTAATGTGTCCTTCAGGTTATGTTGGTGCTGCAACTGTTGCAGCTGCTGCCTGGTGGTTCCTGTACTGTGACGATGGCCCCATGGTCACCTTCCACCAGTTGGTTAGTATTTAACACTGTTATTTGTGAACTAATCATGTAAAACTTCACACAAATATACAAGCACACATCGTACAAGGTTTTTAGGTTCTGAGAGTCTGTGCCAGACTTTGAAGGATCTGTGTTTGTCTCGCTCCCGTCAGTCACACTTCATGCAGTGCAGCGAGGATAATGAGGACTTTGCGGGGGTTCACTGCGAGGTGTTCGAGGCTGCTCCGCCAATGACCATGGCTCTGTCTGTGCTGGTCACCATCGAGATGTGCAACGCTCTGAACAGGTCTGACTACGCTCTGTGCTCAAAGGCCATTGTTGGGTCTTCAACTCGAGCACTAACCTCAGCACTGTGAATGAAAAATAGATGATTTTCTACCCAGTGATGTAAAGTAACTGAGTACATATACAAAAGTACTCTACTGTAGTAAAAATTTGAAGTACTTTTTACTTCTATTCCACTACAGTTCAGAGGGCTGTATTGCACTTTTTACACTTTCAAGATTTATTTTCAGCTTGGGTTGCTAGTTATTTGAAAACATTGCAACTATGATTATGATATGAATACAATGCATAACATGTTAAAAACATGTGACAGTGCAGTGGAGTGCCGATTATATTGTCATGAAACAAGCTGAACACTGCAGTGGCACTGGTTTCTGCAAACACATTCAGTGTAATAGAGTTTCCACTGTGCTGATATGTTTTTGGAAGCCTAGTCAAGGACATCTTCCTTTGCCGTATCTCCAGTTTATTCTTATTCTTCACGTATATATTTTCATGCATTCACCACAACACGCACATATTAACATACCTCTCCGCCTCCACCCTCCTTCCTCCCCACCCAGCTTGTCTGAGAACCAGTCCCTGGTGCGTATGCCCCCCTGGAGCAATGGCTGGCTGGTGGGTGCCATGAGCCTCTCCATGTCCCTTCACTTCATGATCATCTACGTCGACCCCCTGCCAGTGAGTCTGAGCTCCTGCACCACATCCATCTCCCCCTCCACTTTTCCCTCACACACACACAGTGCCTCTCCAATCTCCATGGTCTCTCTCTCACATTCTCATTGCTTAAATACTTACAGGTGATGCACCGCTCAGTTGCTCAAATTACTAACTAGAGGTGGCGTTCAGGGTGGTGCACAATCAAATCAGCTGTTCAGCTGTACATTCACAATAACCTCAATAACCTCAAACATGGAATTTCTGCAATGAAATTACTGTTTAGCCAACCATCGTACCAATAGTTAAATTCACAGTAAGCTTATATCAGCCAGCTGAACTACCAGTCACTTTTTATTGTGGATTTATTCTGTACATTTATTTACTTTTTAAGTTAATTTAATTTTCCGTGTCCCACAAAGTAAAACTGTAGTGTGATTTCTGCCTGAATAAATGGTTTGTGTGGCTGTTTTAACACGGCACCACTCCCGTCCGCAGATGATCTTCAAGCTGACTCACTTGAATGTGGAGCAGTGGATGATGGTGCTGAAGCTGTCCTTCCCAGTCATCCTCCTCGATGAGCTTCTCAAGTTTGTGGCTCGCACATATCTGGAGGGTAAGTTGAACATGTGACCTGTTCACCATGTTTCCTTTTTTCAGAGCGTGTAAAAAATGTTTGTAAATTCACATCCAGACAAAATTACATCATGATGTACACGTTTTAAGAATACATGGCTTTATCCTCCCTCATGAACATTTCAGCCTGAACTGAAGAAAATATGGTTGATTAATAGAATGTTGTGGAATAATTTACCTCCCAATTAAATGTCTTTTAATGTGTTTTAACTGTTAACCTCTCCTCCCTCTTTTCTTATTCCTGACAGTTTTAATTTTCTCCTACCTTCCATCCTCTGAACTTTATTTCCCTTTAATCTAATGTTCCTTTCCTTGGATGTTCTTTTTCACTTTTCCCTTTCTGACAATCCAGCCTAAACCCGTTGCTCCCCCCCTCCTACATACCCCCATAACAAAGAAAAAGGTATTCCCCTGACTCAAGCTAAGGGTTTAAGCACTCTGCACGTACTTAAAAGTTTCATGCTGGGTATTACACATGTTGACTTGACTCTGTCAAACAGACATTCTGTTAATCTTTCTGAACTAATCACTTGGACTGTGAATGTAGGTGTGATCAGTTCTGGCGGCTGTGAATCTGTCATTACCTGCCAGTAGAAGTCCAATAATTGGTCTCAGCATCATTTATAGTATTGCATAGTTTGTGTTTATCATTTGAAGCTTGAAAATGCTGCTTTAGCTTTTGGCTTAAAGTAGTTTGTTTGTAGATCCTTTAAAAGAAGCACATTTGGTTTGTGCCTCTTGCTTTGACTATGAATTTACTGCACTCAAACTAATACTGTGCATTTTGCTAACAGTAAAAACATAATCTAATCTTGTGGCAGGATTATGTTGGATTATTTCTCAAAACAGACTTAGTATGCTCAGTTGCTGTTGTGATTATGAAAAATTACCCAAGCAGCCTTGCTAATGCTTTTTTGACACTGCTCACATAAAAACTTGAAAGTAATGCTTAGGATTTTTTTTCACTTGATATTGTCACAAAGTGGGAAAAAAAGTTTTCTGCTGAGTTTAACTGTAATTTATACAGCTAATGGCACACCCAATCGCTGCAGCAAGGTAAATATGCAATCTTTTTCCCACTATGTGACACAAAAATGAGCATGAGGAGTAAACTGTAAATTTTGGTAAATGTGCTCATTTGCTTTATTGCTCATACTCAGATGAGAAGATCGATACCACTCTATACAGTAAAAACAAGGCTTGAGGCAACTGCTGATTAGCTTAGCTTAGCATAAAGACTGGAATCCAGGGGAAACAGCTAGCCCGGCTCTGTGCAAAGGTCAGAAAAACCTGTCTACCAGCACCTCTACACCTCACTAAAGAGGTTATATTATCTTGTTTGTTTTTTAGCTAGTACAATCGCCCACACAGCCAAATAACGTCATCTATTGGCTAAATGTCAGGAACTAAATTTGTGTGGGCCAGATGTGTCCATTTTCTTCTCCTAAATACAACCAGGATTTCTTGGCTCTCAGCAGTTGCCATGAAACTAGTGGAAAATCTACTGGTCCCAGCCAAGAAATAGTCCTGCGCATAACCCCCTGTAAAATCTGTGAATTTTACTTTAAGTCTCTGTAAATTCTGTGCTTTAACAAACAAAGTATAATCTGTTAATTGGTGAGTTTGAGAGATTCTTGTTGGTGGTTTTTGTTTCCTTTGGATAGAGACAGGCTAGCTGTTTTGGTTGTGCTAGGCTAAGCTAACTTTTTGTATTTCCCAAAAAGTCCAACTTTAATGTACAAAGACTATTCATTTTTAATGCATTTACTTAACCTCAGCACGCTGCCATTAGCTTACATCTGACGGGCCTTTGTTTTCTCATACAGGGAAAGTCTAGAGGCAAAGTGCAGCAAAGAGTGTGAGAAGCAGAGAGAGCACAGAGACGCAGAGGATAGAGGGAAAAGGCTGAGCGCTCCCACTGAAAGTGAGCCTGCCAACAGCCTTTTGATGTGATCAAAACATCAAGTGTCAAGAATACAGCAGAAAACACATAAGCCATCTGAAAATACACCAAAAAAAAGCTGCAAAATATATTTTTTTCTGTGTATGTACTGAAATTAATATATAGGTAAGAGTTATTAAAACTATTCTGTGTTGATTCTATTCTTAAAGAATAAACATATGTATTAAAGAAACTGTCAAAGTTGTCAAACTTCAGTTTTGAGATGTATAATTTGCTGTCAATAGCTGTTTAGCATCAATTAATGACATTAATGGAGGTTCTGTTTACACAGCAGAGCACAGCAGGTATTATAACGTGGTCAACAAGGTATAGCGGACCTGGTCTGACTGAAAACCAAAGTCATCAGAGTTCGCAAGACTTCTACAGCTGTGAGGGATTAACGTTCAACATCTGTTTGACAAAAACTTCTTTGTGTTTGACTTTGTTACCAACAGTTTTCTTCCCTACTCAAACAAAAGCTGTTCTGTAACTAGTCAATACACTGCCAAATAATTGTAAATATATTCATGTAGACTGATTTCTCACTGTTGTTGCAGCGCTATGATTAAAATTCAATAAGTATAGCAGGTTATGTGTAATTTTGTACTAAATTACACTTAATTTTATTATCTGCATATTATTTCTCCGGATCTTTGCATAATTCAAGGTTCTCAGCTTTTTATGGCCTGTGACTCCGTATATGAATTTATTGAGGCTAATATGCATATTAGTGTCGGAAATTTCCAATAACCCTGTCTCCATATTAGATGACACTATGCAGTTCAGAGCTCTGGGTTTAGAAACATTTTCATAGTATTTGATCATGAGCTCAAAAGTTGAAGAGAAAAAAACGTGAATCATAAGTTTTCAGTGTGTATTAGCACAAAACAATGGCAAGATGTTAATCATTCACATTTTTCTCCATGGAGTTTTCCTTCGTTCCTAATCCATGATCATAAATTTGCTTGAAGTCTAAAAGCTATTGTGGATGCACTAAGAACAGGTCGTACAGGTCCTCATATCTCTTTACAAATATGTTTGCATGGGAAAATGATTGTGTAGTTTGCATATTAATAACTGGCACAGTGCAAAGTCAAGTGTTGAACTGTTAAGTGTTCTGCTGGAGTCGTGTCAGTTTCATAAACATTAAATTTACATATGTTTTAGAAAAGAAATGAACATGTTACTAGATGAAGAGAGTGTGAGACAATTTAACAGTGTTATCAAAAAAAATCATGGTTCATCAAAGATCGCTTTGGTCACTAGGCAACAGTTTGAGTCACTGACACCAAACCTGTCACCTCTGAAACAAACAAAAGCATCATGTCTCTGTTTAGGAGTTTATCTGGTGTCACAATACTGTGCTAGCAGCAGCAGCTGTGTTGATTCCACAGAGTCTGTATTTAATGTGGCCATGGTACGTTGGCCTTTATTAGTCACTCTGAGGATGTTTCATCTTGGTCCATGCTCTTTGGTTCCAATGTGACTTTTTAAGACTCACGAGGCGTCTGCAGGCGAGGAACCTGCTTCACTGACTCCCTCTTCCAGGATTTCCTTCACTTGTTCCAGACTCTCAGCCTGTCGAACTAACTCCAGCTTCACCTGAAGGGGGAGCAAAGGGTGAGGAACCTCACAGTTTGTCATTGATGCATAGTGTAAGAATCTTGGTAGTTTCTCTACTTATTTTATCAGTTTCCCCATTTTTTTTTTAAACTCAGGCTTTTCAAACATCCCCACCATTCAAGCTTACTTCCATCGTAATCCATTGATTCATACCTGCAGAGACTGAGAAAGCTGGACAAAGTCCCTCTGTACAGTCTGGCTGGTGTCGACCTGGGAGCGCAGGCTGATCACTTGACTTCGCAGCTCCAGACACTGTTGCTGCAAGCCATCCTGACACACAGAACAAATCATATTAAAATCACGTTTCATGACAGATGTGGTGACCCCTATTGTTAATATAAAAAAAGACACTCCAGCGGGAGTTATTTAGATTATTTTACAATGTAAAATTAATTATATCTAGACAACATTAGGTCTCATTTCAGTTTAGTGCTAAGAGAAGGTTGGATTTACTTTATCATTGTTGAGAGCCTTGTTGGTGCTCTGCACATGAGAGAGTGCCACCCGCAGGGCTTCCAGCTCAGTGCGGCAGGCCAGCACTTCAGCCTGCAACTGGTCCTTCTGAGCCTGGATCCTCTCTGTCTCTGTCTTCAGACTGGACAGCTGCACTGCACACACACACAATCACACATGCATTAAGTTCATGCTAAGAAAATCAATCACTGCACTATCATTCCATGTTATTACATATTGGGACTTAATTTTTTAGTTGCCGCCATTCATTGTGTCATGATCAGTTAACATCATTCTCACCAAGGGGAGTACAAAGGTTAAAGGTGAAATTAATGTGAATGAAATACACCAATCACAAGGCCTACTATCTGGATTACCAGTATAATAATGAAGCATGAACTGTTCACTCACCTTCTAAAACCTCTGATGACAGAAGATGCAGGCAGGAAGTTAGAAAAGGAAGAATAAGAGACGTGTCACAGTCAAGTCAGTATAAGAAAACTGCCTGAATAATAATGTAACCCACAGACCGTTCTCCTCTGTTCGAGTGTCCAACTGCTCCCTCAGGTTGACAATCTCAATGCGAAGGCGCTCCTCACAGTGTGCCCCCTGCAGGTTAGAGTCCAACAGGGAACTCGCATGAGCAGGAGACTTACACAGTAGCCATCTGTAGTAAACCTGTGCACTGTTACCATTCATACAGGTGGTCAAGAACAAATACTATCTGACCACCTGTACTGCAAGATTTTTCAAATTAAAGGAACCAAATTAAAAAATGAACTCACAAAGCCGGGTCAGTGACATCTTGTTTATAAAATAAAAGCCATGAACTAGCTTCTCGCAGGTTTCTGTTCCCTTTACGATGCTTTGTGAAACTACTGTTTTCAATACACTTGATGTGACTCAATATTTCACTCATTCTGCTACAATCCATGTTTATATGAGTCTTTTGAAAATGGATTCTGAGTTTTGCTTGTTGCAGGTCTGCAAGTGAAAACCTAAAACAGTAACTGCACCTGCAGTGTCGCTAGGAATGATGAGCTGGAGTCTGGTATGTCGTCCTCAACCTCTTCCCCTTTCAGTCTGGACAACTCGCTGCACATCTTCCTCTGAGAAAGGGACAACTCTGCCTGGACACAAAAACGCAAATCAGCAAGGTCTTAATAATTTTTATGCTTAATGTGATGGATAAGTGAGTCACTGTGTGCTTGAGTTACACATTTGCGACAAGAACACAATTTAAATGCTGCCACTTAATTTCTGTTCTTGGTATTTTTCCATTTTTTAATCAAGATGGTTAAAATAAAAGTAATCAGCCTAGCTCTGTCCAAAGATAATACTCATTTGTTTAACCTATAACATGGTAATTAATCTTTATGTCCCAAAAAGTCTGATTATTCTCTTTTAGGGAAACTACCATCCCTGACACTCACCAGCCGGCTCTGGACTGCATTCTGTGATTGGCTAAAAGATTTCTGCAAATCCTGGAGGAGGGCCTCTGAAGTCTGGACCTGAGACTGGAGCATTGTTACCTGAACAAACACACAATGATGATGATGTGATCTGTACAGTATGAGGACACTCTCACTCCCAGGTGTATACTCACACTCAGAGCAGTGTTGCTCACCTGTTTGTGTGTGTGGTTGGTCTGCGTGTCCAGTTCTCTCTCCAGCTGCTCCTTCTCTGCCTGCAGCCGACTCACCTCCCCTCGTAACTCTGATACCTGCCCAACACACCACACCTTCATTACACCTGTCTGACTCAAGACTGAAAAATATGTGAAACATGACGAATGCTTTTCCTTCAAAGACAAACTAAAGCAGCTTGAAACGACATCCCTGCAAGTGGATTTTGTGTCTGTATTATAAAAAGGACGACACCTGAGTATTGAGTGCATCCCAGTCGCTGTGTGTGACCAGCCGGTGTCCAGCTGGCGGCAGGTAAATGGCTTCAGGCACCAAAGTTCCTGTGGACACCAGAGAGTCTGTGTCTTCCTGAGCGTGGAGCTTCCTGGGCAAGGAGGGCGTGTCTAAGGAGAAGGAGGACAGCGAGGCCGAGTCGCAGTGTCGCAGTGAAAAATACCCTTCTGTCGTAAGCGGAGCCCCTTCTCCCTCTGCCAACACCTCGAGATCTGCTGGTAGTGTCCTGTCTGTTGATGCTGTCGCCTCAGCCTCCGTCAGGCTGTTGTTGATCGATGTTAAGGATTCATTACCAGAGACTTCAGCATCCATCTTGCCTTTTCTTCCACCGATCTAACAGGCAGAGACAAAAAATAAATGGCGGGACTGAGTCCAGAGCACTTGGACACAATTTTAAAAAGTGACACAGTTAAACACTGACCATGTTCTGTCCACTGGCTCTCCTCCACTCCACAGGCTGAGACTGAAGAACAGCTATCCTGGCCTCATACTGCGCTACTGTCTCTGCAAACACAGCAACATAAGAAAATAATGATGAAACAGTTCCAGTCATATGGCTTTTTTGAGATTCCATTCTGTTTTTTTGGAAAGACTTTTTAAAAGTTAAAGCAGTTTAACAAACTTTCAAGGAGCATAACATATAAAGTAAGTATGAATGTTTCTCTGCCTTTTTCTTACCTTTTATCTTTTTTAAGGTAACACCTACGCTACATGTCAAAACTTTTAGTCTGCTCAGTCTGACCTTTGCATCAAATGTTTAACTGATACTACTGATTGTAAGTCAACAAGGTAATTAATATTATTTTAGCAGTTTCGCCTCAACGAGAAACTACACAAACGGGAAATGAAAACCGAAAAACCGTACACTGTGTAGTTCCCGTAACAAAATAGTACCAGTTAAAACATTACTATAACAGGTTTATATCATCAAAACAACACCAACTGAGAGGTTTCCCATCACAGTCAGAGATTACTTGTGTACGTGTTTACCGCAAGCAAGGTTTAAGTATAATAACGCCTTCTTTTGCACTGAATATGCACATTAAAAAAAATATATTCTGTGGTATCCAGTAAGTACAGACAGCTAAATTGCAGGTTCTACTTTTTCTTTAGACCTTTTGAAGGCCCCACATCTCAGTACATATCTGACTTGATTGATAGATAAAAGCCAAAGTCTCTCAGGTTCTTGGTTGATGAATGAAAACAAAAGCTGTTGTTGCTGAGCCTCTTTTCAAACCTCTCATCAAAGCAGGCTTAACTCTTCTATAAAACTGTCACTTATCTTTGTTTTTATGTGATATTTGCAACAGTATAATTACTTGCGTGAACTTGTATGATTTTATTAGTGATATGTTGTTGCTAATGTTAAGCACATGAAGTTTCTCTTATGTTTGTCCAACAATGAGGTGTTAATCTTTGACTCTCTAACTTCCAGTTATTTGCATATCCTTGGGGATGTCCTTACAAAAACGACCTAACAAAAAATTATCAGACCATGTGCTCACAACATGCACATGTAAACACACAGGCACAGACAAATGCACACACACACTGACCTCTGAGAGCCTCCTGCAGAGACTGGATCTCTTGATCACATTGTTTTTGCAGCTCTGCCAGTTCCTCCTGTTTGCTGAGCTCACAGATCGTCGCCACACCCTGCCAATGCTCGACCTGAGCTCGGCACTCGGCTAGCTGGGCCTGCAGGCCCGTCTCTGAAATTGACAAACAGATTGCTGTGTTGTCCGTTCATTATGTTGTTTTGAAGTTGTTTGCGTCAGTAGAGATGGAGTCACACAAATATGGTCAACAGTCAGGTGATATCATTTAAATGCATGTGAGTTTCTAGAAATCACACTAGACCAGAAAGACCAGATGTCATGATCTTTGCTGGATGAAACCTTAAACTTCTTGCATTGTCTGAGCTTTGCAAAACTACAAAGCATGTTTGTGTCACGCTTGTTGTTTGTGTGTTCTTGTCATAAAAATCCTCTAAGTGCAGAGATCAGCCAGTCATGTATTTTCACCTACACTTTGACGTGCAAGGTTCAGGCTATGCATGACAACACCTGACACCATTCTTACCGTGCACAAGAGTATGTCAGTGCACATGACCAGTTGTGCAGCTTCGAAGAAGCACCTTTCCTGAGAGTTAGAGCTGATTATTGAAACTGGAGCCAATTACTTTTCTGTATGTTTAAATGTCACATACAGGAGGAAACACACACCTCTTTATCTTAGTGTGCAAGTTCTCAGTCATCCAGGTTATAGTTATCCTATGGGCTGATTTGAAGGCAACTGGACTACGTACTTATGTTTAAGTGGCATTGTCTATACGCAATTTATACTTGTAATTAAGTATTATTTTATTGCAGCGTTGCTACTTTTACATTTGTAAAGATTGTAAATACTTAGTCCACAGTTTAAAGGTATATTTTGTTCCAATGCGACTTGATACAGTGAAGGAGCATTTCCAGTTAATTACAAAACTCGGATACTCAAATTAAAACTAATTTTATAGAGGTTTGCAGGGGTCCCCGGATCAAGGCTTGGACGCAAGTTTACGTGTTAGCTATCGGCTAGCGACGCTCGTTCATTTCTATGGTCAGCGATGCTAACAGGTCGGTCCGATATCAACAGGTCTCACTGACGACAAGCAACAGGTTCAGGTTAATGTTAGCTAAAAATTAAAGTAGTCGGTGAGGTCGTTGTCACCCCACAGCCAATCCTGTTAGACGAGAAGCAGATTAAAGTTTAACGCTGTTGTTATTACCTGTGTCTTCACTCTTAGAGCTCATCCTCTCGTCGGACAGCTCCATCAGAAGCAGCTCACCGGCTGACGAGGAAGACGGCTACCAAGAGAAGTCCGGCAAACCTGTCGAGGTCATTTTAATTTTTTTTTATTTAATGTTTTTTTGTACGAGCACCAGGACTTAGGTGTGGAAATTAGCAGCGCAATGTCAACTTCAGGAAACAACTTTCCCCGGTCTAAGCCTGCGGAAATCACGTCAACGTCCTTCCTGTTCTCAAAAGCCTTTCCCACCGTGCCTAGGGTTTTGATCTGAGTTTAATGTGAGTGGATTAATGGTGTTTAAATACCAAGAAAGGTGGTGCCGGGTTTGCTTTTTATAACTGCTACACCCATATCCTTCATCCCACGCCCCAAATATCCAGTCATGTCCAGTGGCCGGTGACCCCTGAAGGTCAGTGAACCATAGTTTGAACCACATTCTAGGCTGTCTAACGCAAAAATGAAACTAAATACTATCACGCATTTTCTTTATTGAATTTTATTGTTTTTTATTTGATTGTGATGGGGTCATTGCAATGACTAATTGAAAGAAAAAAATTCTCCTCCTACAGTACTGTCAACTCAGATGTCATTTTATCAGCCTGTGTTGGAGGACCCTGAGATAAAATAGAGTACAAATGAAGTCTGAATCTCCTTTTCAAAATGCAGGATATTATCAGCATGGACAAGGCACTGGCCCTAAAGTTCTGCAGGATATTGTCCCCTCTGGTAAATACGTCACTTTTCATACTGCATGCTGATTATGATTTGTCAGATGTCCTTCACAGAGGAAAGGTTATGTAATCATGTATCTGCACGATAGATAGAAAACCACTCATTTGCTGTGTTTAACAACTTAAACTAAAATTTCAGTTGATTAGAGGGAAACTTAACCTTGTGAGAAAAAGAACAAGGCTCTATTCTATGTGACCAAAAAACTCAATCAAATTAATATTAACCTTGAAACCAGAAAACCATTTGATCAGCAGCAGCTTCAGGTCAGTCATTCTTCAAATGCTGACATTTCAAAAATAAAAGCACTATATTAAAAAGGAATCATTTAGCCGTTCAAAATATCCTTATCACATCCTATTCCTAAAGTTTAATGCCTATTCCACATTTCCACATCATATATTGAACATAGTTTTTTTATTAATCACTTGTAATTAAAAGAGTCACAATGCAGAACAGGAAAATACAAAAAGTTGAATTGGTCACTGATAAATTGTATGATTGCTGGCTTTCAATCGTCATGTACTTCAGAAACAGGAATTGTATGGACAATTGACCACATAACAGACATCATGATACAGATTTGTAAATGTAACTGTAAATTCATGATGCGAAGAAGGAAAAGTTCTGTATAAAATTCTGTCTTGAAAAACCGTAACATGTACAAAGTGACTTGCGTAAACCCGTGCTACATGTTGTTTAACCAAAATACAGTTTCTCTGATAAAGTAATATTATAAATAGTTTGCAATTTTTTAAATATCTTAAAGTGGTATAAGCCTGAATTCCTTTGAATGGAGCAGAGGCACAGAAGACATGTTTATAAATGCTCACTATAAGTAAGTAATAAGTAACAAAAGCTCATTTGTCATGAGACTGAACCATAGTAATCTGCAGGTAGTGTGTTTAAACAGTTTTTACACAGGTAACATCATTAGTTAAACAGACTGTACAGTATTCAAAGCACCAAATCTTAGATGGGTTTCTACAAGAGTATGAGTGCTGTGAGACCTTGGACAAGCTTTAATTTCATTTGGTCCTACTTCACTGTGTCGATGCTGAGTCTTTTGTGTACTTCTCATTTTTCATTACAGGTCCATGTCATGATCGCTGACACTCTGGCGAAGGTATTCTTCATAGAGCTTTTTCTAGAGGGAAGGAACAGACGGTTGAACATACCTCAATGCAGCTTTTTTTTATTGCCAGTAACATTTCAGAGTCAGTCACTTTCACAATACCTTTTTGGTCTTGACCACCTCCTGAACATACTCCAGCTTCTCCTGCAGCTGCCTCTTCTGTTTGCCCGACAGAGTCGGTCGGGTCCTGCAAAGAATTCAAGGCAAAACACCTCAATGTCCAAGAATTTGGAACAGATTTGTTATTAACATACTGTACATGCTGAGGTTGGAAAACTAAACACTTTGTTTTTCATATTTAAAAGCAATGCTCCAAATCCATGGGGAGCCATAATCCCATGCAGCTGCCTAACAGGAAACTAGTACCAGTTTCTGAAAAACTAAAGCATGAGAGTGGAAAGACTTGTTTCTGCTTCCTTTTTAAAACTAAGTTGGGGGAAACAATGGGAAATGAAAATGTCACACCTGCAGGAAGGTGCAGTAAAAAAAAAAAGGAGTAGTAAAAATTCTAAATTCTAAAAAAGAGACTAGACTGATGTGTTCACAGATATTAGCTTGTTGCAGATATATTGGTATTAATGATATTGGTATTTGTGTTATTTCAGACCAAAAGCTGAGATGGTTCTGAGGTCTCCTACCTGAAGAAGAAGCGTGCAATGATGAGCAGGAGGAAGGAGAGAAGGACCAGTCCACCACAGCTGTAGAGCTGCTGCTCCACAGAGAGGGAGTCAAACATTCTCACTACGGGAGTCTGTGGATTATAGGAGCAGCTAGAATTAGACTTGACCGCTCTAAAGATTCTTTGGCAATGTGTATGTTTTGGACACTCACCAAGTAGAGTGACAGCGCCTCTGTGCCCTGGTCGCCCAGAGCCACCTCCAGCAGCTCCTTGGACAGAGCGCCCAGCACCAGTAAAGCCATCAGAGCCATCGGGACGCTGAAGCCCAGCAGAGTCAGGAAGCAGCTCTTGCAGCGCGCTCGTCGGTTCTCTACACTGGTCTGCCTGTGAGAGCAGAAGATCAAGGTAATTCTCTGAGGGCATTGCTGACTGATGCTACTGTGTGTGTGTCGCACAAATCTGTGTGTTTATTAAAGTAAGCATATGCACAGGTCCACAGTTCTATGAGATGATATTACAGTTTATAAAGTGATTCTGTTTGTGTTACCTGTCGTTAATGAGTGTATCAGTGATGGCCTCACTAATGAGCTCACAGTCCTTCTCCAGAGAGTTGAGGGTATTCTGCACTGTTTGGTTAATAGTTTTCTCGATGGTGCGACACACCTCCTCAATCTGGTTGACACAGCGACTTGGCTGAGAAGAGGAACACAGGAAAATCTGTGAGTTGACTAAACTATTTGCAATGGCGCTGCATGCAAAGAGCTGTCAATCATCTAAGTGCAGCTCTTACCTTGTTTGGATTGGGGATATAGATGGTGGGCATGTCAAAACCACACTTGTTGAGTCCTGGTCGCTTGCAGAGCTCCTGGACAATCTGCATCATTACTCTCTGACAAAACCAAAAATAAACAAGTCAGGAGGAGAGAGCCTGAGGATGTAACTTCCTGCTTCCGAGTATTATTGAGAGTATGTCTAGTAATTCTGTTAGAACTCAATCTTATGGAAGTGAGTGTCCATTTGCTCATGTTATGTTCTCTGTACTCCTACATACTTCAAAAACACCTGCACTGGATAAGACACTTAACGGCAGCTTTCAGCTACCCACACATTTTAACATGAAAAGGACATACTCTGTTTAGGTACCCATCCCTCCTAAAGGGAGACTGGGTCTGACAACATAAGCAATCCATGTGTTTTTTTTTATTCTTATAGGCACAGAAACTGCTTTTTAAACTTGTCAATACAAAGTGACCTTCTCATAACACCTTTTTAATCAGAGCTGTTGTTTTGCATACCTGTCTGTCTGACTCTCCCCCAGCCTCGTCAGCCTTGCTCAGGTAAAAACGCAGGCGGTCCCCGTGTTTCTCATTCAGACTCTCCACAATGTTCAGGGTGCGCTTGCACAGAGCCTGACCCATGGGGTCAAAGAAGACCAGAATCAGGTCGCAGAGATCACCTGAGAGTGGCAGTGGGAACGACCATTGTGTGATTTCAGAGTGAATATTTTCTTTAAGGTAGGATTTTGTCAACTTCCAAAGCATTTCTACTTGTGTTTTATTTAGAAATGATACCCCTGTTCAGTTTAAAGAATATTAGTGTCTGAATTAGTGTCTACCCACCCAGCCACAGGATAACCTCGTCTACGTCAAAGGGATATTTCATATCACCGTCCACCAAGCCTGGCGAATCCACAAATGTCACCAGGCTGAACCGTTTCTGACGTGACGTACAGATCTCTGTGCTCAGGTACTCTGAAACACCTGGAAGTCAAATGAGATTGGAATAAGTAGCACGTAAGCAGTTCCTCTGTTCTCAAACGTGCAGCATGATAACCTGAATGCTTCTCTGAGTGACACATAAATCATCCCTGTTTATCTTGTCAACTATACTGTTTGCCTCTGTGTTAACTATACTGTTTGCCTTTGTGGTTATATCAGTGTTTTCATAGTACAGAACTGTGAGGGTGCTATCACATTGATGCATTATGTCTGTCCATTTGTGTTGCTTTTTGATGCTGCATCCGCCTCATGTTAGAGACAAATTATGCTGAATTAAATGAGGATCTCACCTTTGAACTCTTGTAGAGGCTTGAAGTGTGGGTATAGATGAAGGGTGGCATTTCCCTTAAGAAAAGAAGGAGCAAGATCAGTTAGAGTTTGTCAACCAGTGGTCAGGCCTTTCAGAGGTACTGAAATGAGAGAAGATCTCATTTCGGTGCATGTAATAAATCACTATCATATGAAGTGACTTAAAGAGAAAGTGAGTGATTGATGGTACAACCTATAATGAAAACGGCTGATGTTGGGAATGAGAATTTTGAAACTATCTTTATTTAAAATTTCTTACTGGACCAAATATGAACCTGTTACGCAAGCATATGTTACAGTTTCACTCACTGTGAGAGACTCTCTCTTGCGTCCATTTGTAACAAAGCTGAAGCCTTGGGTCTCAATAGCCACTCCAGTGCGCTGGATGTGCTCCTCCACATACCTAACAAAGAAAAACAAAGCAACACAAAAAGGAGCTTGTATCAAGCAATGTGATGATGCATGGATGGAGGAAAACATTTGTGTCTAAGTCTGTCAGGAGACTGACAGTAAGATGCTACTGCACTCATGCATAATGTATTGCATTCATATGTTGAACTGCATAGAAAGCTGTGCTAAAGAGGGTATAACTACCTAGGTGTACTAGATAGATTAGTTTTCTCTTTTAAATATGATATTGTAATTGTCTGCAGTTTGTCCTTCTATTCTGTAGGATATATGGCATCATATAGTTGGTCTGATACTGGGTGGACAGGCGTGATCTGTGTAAAGTCCCCTGAAACATATGCTTGTAAAATGTATGTACCAGTTAATGAAGGAGCTTTTCCCAGCAGAGTGGTTGCCCATCAGCATCACGGTGATCTTTTTCCTGGGCGGCAGCAACTTCACACCAACAGACTCGGCCACTGTAATCAACCCTGAACAAGAGAGAGGGATTAGGGCTGCAACTAACAACTTTCATTTCTAACATCTATTTTCAGGCTTGAACCCAAGCCTGGGCCATTTGCTGCATGTTACGCCCCCTCACCCCCAAAATTACTGAAACAATGATTTGATTATGAAAATAATCATGGCCCTGTGGTTGCACCTGCAGGACTCAGGCCAGTCAGGACCAAGACTACTACTTGAGTGTAGCAGGAGCTGAAGAGGGTCGCAAACGTTTCAGTATGATTTTGAGGAGTCATTTTTAAAAATGTATCAACTCTATTCATTTTATTGGGACCCATATTTCCTAGCGACGCCCCTGGTTGAACTCTCTTGTAAACTTGCACAATCTGGGTTATACCAGAACTTTAAGTATATTAAGAGCTACATTACAAAGTTGTTGTTGTACCCTACAGTGTACCTGGCCCGTTGTTAACTACTAACTTAAAGGCTGCTTCATTCGTGGACGATTAAAGTAACTAGATGTAACGCTGTCTACGGCAACGTCAGCCAAATCACAATATCCATGCTCATTAGCTAGCTAACGGTTAGCCCCCTGCAGCATCAGAGATAACGCTTTACTCACTGACTAAGCTAGTTAAGTCCCGGTCAGCAAGCGGCACTGCAAGCTTAACTTTATCATCAAATAGGTCAGTGTTGGGGTGATTTCCAGGAACCGTTCAGGAGGTGATATGTCAGCCAACTCACCACTGTCGGGATCCGTGTACAGTTGGTGACAGTCCCGCAAGATGCGCTCATCGCAGGACACACCGCCAGATATCGAGTCTGCGTTCGCGGCACTTCGGCTCTTGATTTTCCCAGACATTGTTAGAAAGTGGTGATATCAGAGTGTCAGAGAGACTTGTTCGAGCATCTATCGAAATTCCACGAGTGTCTGAACAAAGCCGGTTTGCCTCGTTTGAATCGCCCCGGTCCGTTGAAACACGGCGTTAAGACGTATCCCGGCCACGTCGTCAGCTTGAACGGCTTCTGTTGCACGGGTTTCTGGGTAATGTAGTTCGTCTGTGGGGTTAATGCATGTGTATTTTAATTTGACATCTTTCTTTTGTATTTGGTCTTTGAATCTGGTGAGCAACGTATTTTCCAGTTAGTAACATCACACTTTCTACTAATGGTTCTAGATGTGAAAATGTAGTGTATAATGTAAATGTATTGCTGCAGTATATACTGCTGTCTGAGTGAGGAGACTGTTTGGTTCAAGGCTCAGTTTAGTAAATGATTAAAGATGAGACCATCCATTATACAACAGCCAATTGAAGCATCATGCTGGTGAAAAGAGCAGTCACTGTACACACAGCAGACAACTTAACGCAAACACAAATGACAAACACAATAAACTAATATTTGTCTGTGGTGATATTTAGTCCAAATAAACATATTCTTGCATTTGTGTTTATTTGCAGCTGAAAACTTTTTTCTTTTCACAATAGACCTTGTTAAAAATCTACACATCAGACATTTGTGTAGACATGTGAAGATTAAAAACAAAAAATATAATACCATGAGAAACTAGACAAGACAGCTAATGTTACTCACACTGAGACAATAAATGTGTGTACTATGTATAATGATTAGTTCCAAGACACATGTAGATTTTTAAAAGTAAAAATGTACAAATCAACTTCAGAATCTGTAATAATTTACTGTCTAAAGTCAAACAACAAAATAAACAGTATCGAACACTTTTTTCAGTGCAAGTTTATGAGTACACGTGTGGATTCATTTTAATATTACACCATATACAGACAATCCAATCAGCAAAGCCCCATGTATAACACTGATCAAGTAAATTTGAAACTTGGTTGTGAAACTTCTCAGTGATAAAGCACTCTCATCCTATTATTTAATTATTTTTGTCTGATACTAAACACAAGCCAAACTCACATTAGGCAAAGATTAGAGGATTTTTCCTACAACACAAATGCTATTAGTGTTCAACCTGTAAATGCTCCTGTGGAGCTGGTAAGTGGCCTGGGCGCACTGGGAGTTTGGTAGAGCTTTATGAGTATCCATATGGGTGTGGAGAATTTATGAACAGTAGAATCTCCACACTCACAGCGTCTGGTATCGTACCTTAAAACAGCTGAATATCACATCATACAGACAAACATTAAGGCCTGATCTGTAATGAGAGTAAACAAAAAAAAGCTTACAGGATTTGTGGCACCTCTGTTGTTGACCTAATTCAATTAAGTTTTTCTTGTGTTTCCAGCTCGTTAAACCCAGTTACCGCCACATTCTTCTCCAGTTAAGTGCCCCATTGCCATCCTCACTATTTTTACAGCATACAGAACATTTGTATCATATCTTATGAAATCTGTTAACTCAGCCCAAGATTACACAGGTGTCTCATTGCTGAAACTAATCTGAGCTCTGATGACTACCTTTCGATGACAGAAGTGTCTGTATCACTAATCCTAACAGATGCAAACCATTTGATGCGTAAATCTCAGTCCCTGTCTCATTGCAAAGTACGCCACACCAGTGAGATGACACATACTGATGAGAGTGTTTGGAAAGCCAGGCTGTTGAATGTGAAATGGCCTTTGCTTCCACCGTCTGTTACCACTTGAAAACATGTTTTGTCCTCTGTTTTGTCCTACCCCCAGACAGTGCTCTCCTGTGCTGTGAGGAGCTCCAGAATATCTTCATTTTCTATTCACACTTAAAGATCAAGGTTAGTCTACACTTCTCCCCCCCCCACACACACACACCCATCACACTTACATTAATGTAGTGTGTGTTATGTGTTATGTTCATTGTGTTTGTTCTAACATGATCTCACTGGGTTAATGTGATCCTTGAATAAATTAACATAATTTGTGCCAATAGAGAAAATGTGGTTAGCAAAGTCTTCAGATGAGGTGTGCATCTTGCTTTTTTACAGTCTCATGTCTCAGTGTTTTTTTGATTCAGTCCCTCTTGTCTTCCCTATTCTGTTACAAAAAATCAAACAGCAGCTCCAACACTGTTGGATACTTTAATTTAAAACCTTTTTAGGTGGGCTGAGCCATGTCCTCTGAGCAGACTGTAGCCAAGTTAGACTAATGAGATGCACATTAAGCTTTGAATATTGTAGCTGTGATTACAATGTTTAAATTAGTGAGGTACTTTAGGTTAGGTGTCATGCATCCTAAATACACAAGCGCTCTCAGCACACAGAGAGCATGGTCTTCATGTTTCCCTTCTCGTTATGTCAGAACAGAGTCTTTCATCCTTGGTTACCAGTGAGCTTTCCTCTCTTTGGCAACAAGCTCCAGGAAATGGGAATGACTCGCATAGAGGGGGAAAGACGAGTCAACATCAACCCATTGGACTTGTCCTGCATCATCTCCAGCTTGCAGTGGCAGCTCACTCACACTGTTGCCTGCAGTAACAGCAAATATACCTCATTGTCCTACAAAAATGCTGTTTGTTGCCCCCAGATAGAAAATGTCTTAGGAACTATAATGAGTGTTTTTTTTTTAATGGTCTGCAGTTGTTGAAGCTGTTGTAGCATAAATGGCACACTGGATTTTTAAAGTTTTAAAGTGCAAAAATGTAAATAGTGGCAATAAAAAATAAAAATCTTCCTAATTATTGATACCTGAGTCATCATGGAAGTTGACTGCCACTGTCTCCATCCAAGCATTGTCAGTGTTTCTAGGATCATCCACATAGCCTTTATAGACCTGAAGGAGAAAAATTATATAGTTTTCCTCATAGAAGCGCTTGTTGACTAAAATGTGACAGTAAATAAGTCAGTCTTTGTCAGCTGCTGACCTGAAACCCTTGTGATTCGAAGAGTTTGGTGATGCGCTCATGGATTTTTGCTCTCTCTGATGGAGACACTGAAAGGGAGTTCAGCGCCTCTTCTGAAAACTCCCGCTGCAGCGTGAGAGAAACCTTCTCCCCTGGATCTACCATCCCCTACAACACAAGCACATGAGCAAGCAAGTTACAGGACCATGATATGTCTTGGTTGTGAATTTATTTTTGTTGTCCCTAAGAATTCTTGAGCTCACAGCTGTGGGCTTGTTATGGTTGGCACAAGAAAATGCAAGGTAGAATGACACAATGACAGAGGATAAGTTGCAGAGAAAGTGGAGTGCAAACAACAGATCACATCAGTAAAATCTGAAGTGTAAGAGCCACCAACCCCAGGAATGGCCCACTCCCCACAGTCTTTCCTCTTGATGGATACAAACTGCAGTATAGACCGTTTGGAGACAGGGTGATGTATCTTCGCTCCTTTGGCATCTACCTTCCATCTGCCAGACAGTGACATACATCAGGCACTTATAAAAAGAAAAGTTCAAAGTATAAAGTCCCCTTTTCTTTGGCAAATGAGTAACTCCATCTTTCTAACATGAAAGAAAACTGCTGCGAAACTTATATTGCCTGATGGTAATGTGTTATTGACTGAGTTTTCCTCTTTTGAGTCATTCTTTATGCAACTAAATTAACTGATGAACTATGGTTAGTCCGTATCCGCATAATACCGATGTGTGAAGTTAAGAAAAAGTTACCTGGTGACAATGGGATCTGCTGCATGATTGGGTCCCCATCGTCCCAGCAGACCTCTGCCAGTCAACCCTGTCCGTCCACGAGGATTTCTAAATGAGTAAAAAGTGAATTTGCTAATAAATGATTTGTGTTTGCTACCACATTCATCAGAACTACATAAACTGATATAGCAAACAAAGTCATGATACTGCGACTTTCTTATAGAGTCTGCTTTGAACCACTCGAAGCTTGAAAACTGCAAAATGCAGATGTGAACTACCTGTTTATGAGTAAAACCATTTCTCTTGGTACTTTCTAACTTACAGTGGTTTTCCCTCTTCCACTTTGTAGCTGCCCACAAAGCTTGTCCTGTCCACAGCACCATCCACAGTGTTGAAATGTGGAGAGAAAGAGCTGTAAAACAAGAAAGGTCATCAAAACTCTCTCTCTGTCAAAAATTTCTCACAAGAGCCAGGTAAATCTGTAACAAATTCAACATGCAGTGTACACACTTTAAGTTGCTTTAGGTAATTGTGGCTCACCCGATATCAGGGTCCGCCCATGCCGGCTTGTTTGCCACTGAAGGGCTGGTGTAGCTGACTGGATTATACTGCGGCCACTCCTGACTCCAGTCCACCTTGTCATCAGGCACCGGGAAGCGCTTTATGTTGGATCCTGGATACTGGGGGCATCTGGACTTTACATGTGGTGCTGCTGAGGACGACATTGTCCGGACACTGGTTGTGTAGAGGTTATGGCAACTGGAGGCGACTGGTCTGATGGCCTGACCAGTTCTGAAAGGATGAAAGGATGGGCAGGAGATTGCAGACCTGCAGGGGAAGAAATATGAGATATGGAAATCCAGTAAGTTAACCTCGCTCTGCAGAAGCAGCAGCCTGATCCCGGCTCCACATCACATCCACTCCCTGGCTCTTAAGCAAATTATAGACAATACCTTCCCCACCAGCATAAATCCCCTGCCATAGGCTGACAGCACACATACTCAGCACGAAACCAAACACTTTACCATTTGTCACTACAGCATTGGGATCACCATGACAGCAGAATGAGAACTATTGTAATACTATAATACATCTGTTGCCTTAATTACTTATGTACTTATGTTATTACTTTAGTTTAGCAAACCTTAAATGATTATTTGTTTGATTATGATAAAAAAAACAGTTAATTAATGGTTGGGACTACTGTAATACTGATTTCATTCATATCGCCCGCCTCTTGACAAAAATCGTTTCTGCAGCAAATAATTATGTCGCTTTCAATTTTGGCTTACAGCCGAAACTGTCCTACAAATGTCAGATGTTCATTGCTTCAAGATAAACTACTAGATAATCACAGGCGTGATAAATACTGTCCATACCTAACTTCGGGGCTGCAAATGGTGTATGGGAGTCCGAAGAGAGCGAGCGCTAAGCGAATCCGGCAGATCCAATTTCGTCGCATAAGGAAATGAACCATTCCTTGAGACTAACTCATTAACAGCAGCACAACAACCACAACACGCAGCGCACTCGAACCAGGAAGTGCGCCGCCCGGCGCGGTGACGTTGACAAAGGGTGTGGTTACAGCAGTCGCACCCGTTTCCATGGTGACCACATTCAAGTATTTGTTGGTGAATCTGTCTGATAAAGGTAAAGAACATGTCATACTTTATTCTTCATATTAATTCATATTAATAATATTCAATTCATATATTTACAGTATTATGCAGGTTTGAGGACCATTTATTGCTAAGAGGAGGAAGTACTCCTTGGGACAAACCTTGCCGTATATTTTTTATCTGGACATATTATGTGACATTTAATTAAATATGATTGGTTATAGTTAATATTAATAGTTTATTTCCACTGAACATTTAAAGTATGTTCTGTTAGGAATTACAGATGCTTGAAAAGAACTTGTTTGTTGTGATTATTGTTGTGTGTTTGTTCTAGCAGGGAATGCTGTCAAAGCAGTCAATTTGTTTTGTCATGTTTTGCATTTATGTGGCAAAAATTGACAAACTTTTACAAAAGGTGTTTTCTCTTTACCACTACATCACAGGATAATATGATTATGTATAAAATATAAGGCTGCACAATACATGTTATCATTTACTGTCAACTATAACTATTGAATCTGTAGGCACAGTACTAATATATATATATATATATATATATATACACACATATATATACATACATACATATATATATAAAAATAGCCCACTATCATTCTCACCATAAGAGGCAGCATGTAACATATTTCGGCACGCCCACTCGTTGCGCTTGTTTCTGTGTAGCAATGAAGCTGAATAGGCGGTGCCCCTTGTTCGAACTGTATACAGCTGCCCTGACTCCGCCCAAACAAGTCAACCGAATAAGCTTTTCTAACGCACCTGTATTATTACCGTAGTTTGGCACGCGCATTTACGCTCAGTGCTGAGACCAAATCCGCGCTCGCGCATGAAATCCACTTACAGTCCAGTAGTAGAGAGGGCCTGGTTGGTTCTCTGCTCCCTCAGTCAAACAATCCGCTCGGTTAAAGCCTCGGACAAACGTTCAACAGTACTGAGAGCGACGGAGGTCCCTCGGTGAAATACTCTGACAGAGCAGGAGCGGTTTGGAGAGGAAGAATGGAAGATTCGAGCAGCACCGCAGTGGTCGCGGCCGAAGGCTCCGACAGCGAGGCTGCTGCTGCTGCTGCCGCCGCCGCCGCTGCTGCTGCTGCTGCGGCTGCCGAGGCCGAGGCCGGGGCTGCTGTCGCCGCTGAGGCTGCCGCCGCCGAGGTTGCTGCCGCCGCCGCCGCCGAGGCCGCCGAGGCTGCCGCCGCAGCTGAGTTGGCCGCCGCCGCCGAGGCTGCTGCTGTTGCCGAGGCTGCCGCCGCCGAGGCTGCCGCTGCCGCCGCCGCCGAGGCTGCTGCTGCCACTCTTGCGTATGATGTAGCGCCTGTAGCTGCGGGACCCAGGCCTGGGGCCGAGTCCGTGAAGGGCCAGATTTTTGACGTGGCCCCCCGCTACACGAACCTGTCTTACATCGGGGAGGGGGCTTACGGAATGGTGTGGTGAGTTGTGCTTGTCTCTGTTTGGCTACCGTGGTCTGAACCAAAAGTGCTAGCTAATACGAGCTGTAAATGCTATTAGCGAGCTAATCTTAGCTGTTGTGTGCAATAAGCATTGTGCAGAAAACGTGAGTGCGGTCACGATGTTTGTATTTTAAGCTGCTCCCAAACATTCAGACCTTGTTGAATCTCAAGAAGACCAACTTGTGGTTAGCAGGTTAGCTGACTAGCTACAGGCGTGGCTATGAGCTTTACAGGAAACAAGATTGAGAGTGATTGCGCAGGACGTAGTTTGCTATCTGAGCAGAAATCTTTTGCAGACTGCATTTGACCGCAAATTTAACTTAGCTGTCTCTGCTGCCATTTTATCGTCCGGTGTGTGCCTCCCAGTCACTTTCATCTCTAATTAAGTTCTTAAACATACACGTCTGCAGCAAAGCCGCTGCAGAGGATGCAAGTGATTTGTCAGTTGTAGCGCGGCCTTTCCTCGTGCTATCGCTGTATATAATCTTGTGTGGACACGTTAGGCAACCCTGTTGTACTTGATATCAATGCCTTGTCACTGCTATTGATGCTGAGCAGTGAACACTATCAGATGTGACAGCGCTGCCTGTCAGGGCGACATGAATGGTAGCATGAGATCTGGGTCCACGCATCCATTTCTGCAGAACACGCCGTGTGGATCACTGTCATCTCCAAACAGGAGCGTGCCAGCACGGTGCTATTTTGTTTGTGTCATCATGGTCATGTGATTCCACTGTCGGAGCCTTTGGTGTCGGTAAACATTGTCAACACCAGCTGGTTGGTACAGTGAGAGAAAACCACATAGAATTTAGTCATATGATTCACACCAGCTTCAAAACGGTGTGCTCTCTATCTGGTATCCAGGTGTACAGATGTATTGTTACACCTGTGATTGTTCATGTCGTGGTCGACTGAAGCAGCATGGGAACATGCATTTTATTTAGTGTGTTGTGTAATAAGAGAAAATGCATTTACTAATAGGAAAGATGTGATGTAACTGTTGTTCCTGTTGAGGGTGAGTGTCTATGTAAAAACCAAGCTTGGATGTTTTGGATGAATTAGGGGGATTAGGGAAGGGTTTGACAGGTTTTTGTAAGTTTGGCCCTGAAATTAATGAGAGTATTAACTGTAAATGCAACAGACCCAGTAACACACGATTCACAACAGCTCTCAGCACTGCCTGTTCTCCATCTACTCTACACCTACACCACACTGACACTGCACCTACTCTTAGGCCTACACCTACAGTACTTCACTACATATCACTGCAAAAAAGACGTGTCACATGTGTGTCTTGGCAGTAGAGACAGTATGCAACGCCCTATTGGAGCTTAGCACCAGACCAGTTTCTGATACAGTCATTGTGTGTGAATTGTGCAGTGTGTAATATGAGACCTGTTTTGTGCTTTCCACCCTGACCAGCTCTGCCATGGACAACATGACAAATCAGCGGGTTGCCATCAAGAAAATCAGCCCCTTTGAGCACCAGACGTACTGCCAGCGTACACTGAGGGAAATCAAGATCCTGCTGCGTTTCCGCCATGAGAATATCATCGGCATCAACGACATTATCAGGGCACGGCACATTGAACACATGAGGGATGTGTATCCTTTCATGATGGTCTCAATACAAACTTTATCTGCATGCTGTTCGTGCATATGTCTCCTATTCCCCAAACTTATTTTAATATAGGATTGAGCTGGTTTTAAAATCTAACCCATCCCTTGTCTTTAACTGTTTAAAGCATTTCATTTGTTTTTTCAGGCTGAGTCACCATTGCACAGCTGCGCCTGAAATCAGCAGTTTCAGTGAAACTATAATTTTCTCACAAATCCTTACAAGTTCTTAGAAAAACAAAGCACTAAAAAAGGAAACACATTTTTGTTTTTACTATAAGTGTTCATTCACACATCTGTTCATGTTGGATTCAGGAACCCGTAACAAAACAGTGTGCAGTGACGTTTGAAGAGTCTTCAGCTCAGCGACAGCTTTTGTTTTTCATTTGAAGTATATGGCTCTGAGAATTCTGCGGTGACTACACCTGACTGAAAAAAATGATTGAGGCTGTGTGTGGTGACGTTAAAGCAAACTCTTAAAAAAAAAAAGAGCTATTAATCCAGCTTTCAGTGACTACACTTCTGCCACAGAGCTTCAGTTTGACCAAGAGTTCAGTGGGATAGTTAAAGGGAAGAAAATGTGCTGGAGACGTTAATGTTTTTGGTGGACAAGCTGAATTTAGGCTACATATGAAATATGCATAACCCGGAGCTGCTTGTGTTACTAGAAATGAAATTAATCTCAGCTTTACAAACTCTTTATTTTACATCATCTAAATTAATCAGTTAAGAATTTACAAGTTTTGTCTGCTGTTTTCATTCAGCCACTTTCATCAGGTCAGTATTTTCAGACACATGGTGGGGACCATCCTCAGAGCAGCTAGCAAAGGACTGTGGGCATGGCCGGTCAGGGGGTTGCTGTGACTGACTGCTGCCCTGGCAGTTTCTCTATGAAAAGCTGCTTTGTCCCCTGAAAAACAGAAAGGAAGTGTGTGTGATGTCCTTGTATTTTTTTGTGTCTGGCTTTCTTGTTTGATCTGCCTGCTCGCTGCTTTGTTGTGCTGTTTCTGACTTGTGATGGCTCCTGATTTAGGGCTGGTGTTACAATATCCAGTGACAGCACCAACACCAGAGCCTCTTATATCAACAGGACTAACAGTCTGCAGTCATGCTTGTGGCTCTGTAAGGAAGTTATAAGGCATGGACAGGAATTCTTTTAATTTAAGTATATGGTTACACAGATTGAAACTTTGACCCGATGGTGGTGTTAAGGCACCTCCAAAGTTGTTAAAGTTCCTCCTGAGGAGGATATGAATGTCTGTACCAAATTTCATGGTAGTCCTTCCAGAAGGTGTTGAAATATTTCAGTGTGGATTGATCTGACTTTGCCGTTTCTAGAGCGACACTATCAGCAGGGCTAAAAGGTATCTTCTTATAGTGCTGCAAAGTTTTGCCAGAGGACATTAGTGCAGGTGTTTTATACTCCTCTGGACTCCCAAGGGCCCCATGTGACTGTGTGTCCCCAGCATGTTCATGGTACAAAAACTCTGAAATGAGATGTTACGTGTTTTATTTGCCACTGTACTTTCTGTGGTCACAGTTTTTAAGGTTTCTGATATATGATTTGAGGAACAAAATTATTGCAACACTAACATTGCACCTATATGACCAAACTGTCTTGCAGTCTCAGTTTTGTCTATTAAGACATGACGGAGTGTGGTTTAGGCGATGATGTGCCTCACTGCCTCTCCAGTCAACCAAAACTTGTGACCACATCTTTAAACAGAGTATACTATGAAGTATGATTCAGCTGCTCTTGGCTCAGTTTTATTCAGAAACTTCTATTGCTGAATATTGCAGACATTTAACAACGGTGCTTGTGTTTTTCCTTGGATGCTGTCAGTCGTTGTCCTCCTTGACCCATGCTTCCTTCCAGCTACATCGTGCAGACTCTGATGGAGACGGACCTGTACAAGCTGCTGAAGAGCCAGAGGCTGAGCAACGACCACGTCTGCTACTTTCTCTACCAGATCCTGCGAGGTCTCAAGTACATTCACTCAGCTAACGTGTTGCATCGCGACCTCAAACCCTCCAACCTGCTCATCAACACCACCTGTGACCTCAAGGTCAGCTTACACACACACACCCAATCATCACTGGTGACAAAAAGACTGTTTTGTCTGCAGGCTTTTCCCCACTGCAGGAAAAAAGTGTGACTTTTTGCATTCATTTTGTTATTTTGATTCATTCAAGAATATATACACCTTTACATGTTGTAAATGTAGTATAGGTATTAAACATTCCTTGTGATTTTGAATTAGTATGTGATAACGGACTCTCTTAACTTCATTTCTGAGGACAAAAGAGGATATTTTCCTTATCTCACATGGTGCATTAAAGTCAAATACTTCTGTTGAGTTAGCTAAGAACTATAATGCTTCTTAGCCACTATGTTTATTTAAACATGGGTACCCGTAGCAAGAAAGAATGCCAGGAATGTTGGCAATGGATGATGGATTGACCGAGGTCCTTCCTTGCAGAAGCCCAAGATATCACTGTTTAGATGATGCA
The DNA here is from genome assembly GCF_017976425.1 of Toxotes jaculatrix. Classification (NCBI taxonomy): domain Eukaryota; kingdom Metazoa; phylum Chordata; class Actinopteri; family Toxotidae; genus Toxotes; species Toxotes jaculatrix. The sequence goes on along the minus strand of NC_054411.1, from coordinate 13,594,717 downwards.
GAATTTCAGACTTGAAATACGTTTTCATGATGACACAGAAGAGTCTTAGTCACCTCCTCTGATGTCCTGTTGTCTCTCATTATCTCGTCTGAATACACTTGAAAAGCTTGAAAATAGAAACACTGAAACTCAGTATTTGCAAATACTTCAGATGAAATGACTCACAGTTGGATCGGGACACTGTTTAAAAAAAAAACACCCTGAAGGCCTTTTCTTTTCCTGATTCCACTTTGTTCTTGGGTGTGTATGTTTCTTATTTTAGTATGAACTAGCGAAACATGGTCTAAAGTGAAAATACTGCTGGAGTGTCCACAGTGCAGACTACTGACGAGGATCTAAACAATGTAAATTAATAACTTTTATAGTCCAGGTGTCATTGCCTTAGTATTAATAGTGAGGGCTTCTTTTTAAAGGCATTTTCCATAACACAGCCCCCCAGTGCTGTTATTTCTTTATCCGCTTGCATTTTGGGTAACGGTGGAAAACTTTTTTTTTTTCCTTTAGGTGAAATGAACCATCAGGGTTCTCTTTGGTCTTTGGTAGCGTGTTGTTCAGCCTCAGAGTACACTTGTGAACTCTCAGCAGCTAACCATCAATCCCTGGATTAGTTGATCATGTGGGAGGAGTGAAGAACAAAGGCAGCAAATGTTGTAGCAGCTTTCTGATACATTCCACTCCAGAACAAAAAAAAAAGGATCAAAATAAACCATTTTAACTGCAGCTACACTGGGTTACATCTGTGGCTTTGTCACTCTGTCACTATTGTTACTTAAAGTCTATATTTGTGTAGAATGCGTAATGTAGTACAGAAACTAGTTTCAGATATTTGACTTGGCTAACAAAAGTAAAACAAGGAAATTGTGTTCCAGAGTAAAACGACCAGATTAACCTGCTGCAGGCCCACTCCCACCCCTTCTCCCCATCCCTGTACATTGTATAGTATTACTCTGCTGGATTCCTCCTTGGTGCCAGATTTCCTGCCTTCAAAACTCAAGATTAAAAAGTAAAGTAGATGAAAATAAAGTTTATGACAGAAGCAGCAAAATGGGAACTGCTAGAGATGTATCAAACATTTACAGACTTACCGACCAGTTCTTGACAGCTGTTTGGTTTTGAGAAGTCTATGACTGTGGGGCTCGTTGATTCCTGTGACCTCTCGTGTCGTCCTCAGATCTGTGACTTTGGCCTGGCACGGATAGCCGACCCTGAGCACGACCACACAGGTTTCTTGACCGAGTATGTGGCTACGCGTTGGTACAGGGCTCCAGAAATCATGCTCAACTCAAAGGTAGATCTATGAGTCACTGATGAGGACTTTTTAATTGACTAGATAGTTTCTCATTTTGTTGACTGAGTGTGGGGTGTGTGTGTGTGTCTCAGGGCTACTCTAAGTCCATTGACATCTGGTCAGTGGGCTGCATCCTGGCTGAGATGTTGTCCAACAAGCCTATCTTTCCCGGGAAACACTACTTGGACCAGCTCAACCACATACTGGGTGAGACACAGTTCTCAGTTTTTTCCACAAGATGTTAACAGTGTGAGCAGCCATATCGAAACATGTCCTTTACTCTCTTTGTGCAGGCATTCTTGGCTCTCCATCTCAAGAAGATCTGAACTGCATCATCAACATGAAGGCAAGGAACTACCTGCAGTCCCTGCCTGAAAAACCCAGGATCCCCTGGGAAAAGCTCTTCTACAAGGCGGACTCGAAAGGTGCGGTGACGCCACTCATTTGTTGAAGTGAAATATGGGGAAAAAATGGACATAGTTATTTAAAAGAACAAAACCTACAGACTAATCTGTGGAAATGAATTTACAAGTTAAATGATTCTCCTGCTTTTTTCTAACTGTTGTAATTGGATGAATGGGGTTAGCAAAGGCATTTAAAAGGTCACATTTATTTATATTATTATTATTATTTAAAGACTTGAATATTTTTTTACAACAGGCCTTATATGTATAATTATTTTGTTAAATATATACAGCTCTTTTTTGGGCTTTTTGAAATAAAAAAGAATTCAGAGGCTAGTTTTGTAATTTAGATGGCAAAATTATCATAGTATTAATATTATATTAAAATATTAATACTATTTAAATTTGTTGAACAGTAAAATCGTATTCAGTGTTCCTTAAAGTTAACTTAAATTACTATAATTAAATATGTATATAATTTGTTAATGGGCAGGAACACATAATTGAAAAATTAAATATAAAAGATATGTTAAAAAAAAAGAAAAAATATTGAATGGCATGAATTACCCTAAAGTGAAGTTTGGTTATTCTAGTCTCAGTCCAATAAAAACATGTTGACAATGAAATTAAATAGATACTTTTTTTTTTTATAAATGTTGTATTTTTATGTTGCTGCACAAACTGGTGACTAAAGTCAGACTAAAGCTTTTGATGTATCTTACGCAGCTCTGGACCTGCTGGGCCGCATGTTGACCTTTAACCCCTACAAGCGCATCAGCGTTGAGGATGCCCTGGCTCATCCTTACTTGGAGCAGTACTACGATCCATCAGATGAGGTATGCATAAAGATTGAAGTGTATGATCACTGCCTCCTTTGAATGCTCACTCACTTCAATATAGCTCAGTTTATTCAATATAAACTGCACTGTACTCTAAAGAGGAATTTGCATAAACGAAGAGCAACAGCAGCAACACATGGGGAAAAAAAAACTACATCAATTCAGCCAAGTATTGAGATTTGAACAAATGTTGGTAAGCAGAAGGACTAATTAATTCAAACATGTTCATCATTGTTATTATTTTTTTTTTTTTGGGTTTGTTTTTCCAACCACGAGCCAAGCTTTAATCGTGAGCCTTTCTGCTTTGTGCTGGGAAGCCTCTCAGCTGTGTTTGGAATGCAGTTAGTATTAAGTTTGCTTCATTGTTCAGCATGAGACAGTTTCAAGAGTTTAATCACTCATCACATCTTAACAGACAGAATCCCAGTGCTATACTGTAGAAACCACAGTTATTCCTTTCTAGTTTTTCCAGTTTTCAGACATACATATCAGAATGGAAGTTACATAGCAAGGGTACGTTTTTTTTTTTTTCATTTTTCATTTATACTTACACCTGTTTTTTAACTTCATTGTGTTTTTTGTTTCATCCTGATCTGCACTGTTGAGGCCTCCAGATCATTGCTGCTGCAGTTTTGTTAGTTAAGTTTAATAACTGTGTGCAGAACATTGCAACAGTGAAATGGAAGTAAACAGTTGGCACACCGCACTTCTCAATTTTAACACCAAGACTGAAGGTTTGAAAAATGTTTGTGTATGTGTGCGTGTTTAGCCGGTAGCAGAGGAGCCCTTCACTTTCACCATGGAGCTGGATGACCTTCCTAAGGAGAGACTGAAGGAACTGATCTTTGAGGAAACGGCTCGTTTCCAGGACACTTACCAGGGCTCCTGAGACACACAGGTACATATTACAGCAGCCTTAGTTCACAGAACCAAAGTCCAGCTCCTGCTTTGTTTATAAAAAAAGAGCAAATTAAGTAGCACGCTTTGTCTCGTCCCACGTTTGACTAGATTTCTTTAAACTGCTCTGAATTGAGTTGATTGATTTGAGACCACTAGATGTCAGTGGAGCACCTGCCATTCACCCATGCATTTAAACACAAGCAAATCTCCTGCAAATTTCACAGCCAGAGAACCTGTTTTGCTGTCACAGAGATGAGAGTGAATGTTATTACATAAATGGTGAATTGTTGGTGTCTGTTAGATTTTGCAGAGCTAGCCCCAGTTAAAGTTTTGACCTTTGACTGTGTTTTAAAGACGTGTCTGTGCAGTTTTATGATTGTAATGTATGTTTCGGATTCAAATCTTATCATTAATGATGTGAATGAGGGCAAAACGTACCAAAAAAAGTGTATTTATTTGCTAAGAATAGTGTGAATAGGATGTTTGGCAGTGAGATTGTGACTTAATATTCATTAATTGAATGTCTGTGCATTTCTTCTTGCTCCTCCTCTTCTTTTCTTTCTCTTAGCGCTATAGAGTGACAAAGCCATGCAGAGGCTCGGAATAAGAAGACTCCAAACGACATGCTAAAACAAAAAAAAGAAAAAAGAATCTTCAAGAAACCAACAAAAAGAGAAAAACGACAAATATGAACATTTAACTGCTTATCTTTCCATTTCTACTGCAAGAGAGAGCTAAGTTTAACTTTGATTTCTGTGGTTGGGTGGGGTGGTAGGGTCTCTACTCATACTGTTTCAGTTCTGTCCATGTTGGACTCTCCCTCCTCTCATCTCACACCTGTTTTCCAGTCGAAATGTCCCACCTCACCCTGTCCCAATCGGCAGTTACTCGCTGTCCCTGTCCTCATCCCTCTCCTCCGTTCATCTCTCCTGCATTTGTCGCTGATCTGTCTGTCCTCTCTGTCGCTCCCTCTCATATAAACACATACTACTGTATTAACCAACACCATAACTCTCTTGTCTTGCTCCATGTAAATTACAACCTGGAAAAAATCGAGGGCTAAAAGAATGGGGATGCTCATCGGGTGTGTGTATGTATATACAAAAATATAAAAGCTTTTTTTTTTTTCATTTTTCAGTGTGCTTGTCGCAGTTTTCGTTTGTATACCGTTGTTTGAGTGTTTTCGGATCAGTTCAGCGTCATATTTGTATGTTTTGGGGTTTATATTTGCTAGTCATTTTTGAACACTTGATTTTGAGTCAAACATTCAGTGTTTTTACTGGCATGTTGGCAGGTTTATAAATTTCTCTGTCGTTCTTTTTTCTTTCTTTTTCTTTCTTTTTTTTATGGAAAAAAAAACTGTGTATGATGTTCATATGAATGCATGCATTCCTGAAATTTACCAAAGTGGCAGAGAGATGTGAGGAACTTGGCTGGGGAGCAATTAAGGAATATTAGTTTTTATTTTAACTATGTTTCTTGACCTACAACTTGCATCTAGGGCAGACAAACTCAACTGAACCTAACAGTTATAATCAGGAGGCGCTATGTGTTCGTAACAAATCAGATCAACGCAAAGAGCGTGAAATAGTTTCTACTATTGCTTGTTCATTCAGATATTACAGCTGTGATGTCGAAGCCCCATTTTCCAGAATATCCATGGTGCTCTGTCAAAACAATTGTCAAAACAGTTTTTTTTCCTTTCTGTAGTTCTCCGCAGCAGGAACTAAATAAGCACCGTATTGTAAGAATCAAAGATTTTGAACACCAACACTGGAATGATCAGAAACCTACTGCTGCTGGTAGTTCTGTAGTGACTTTTGTTTTTTTTTTTTGTTTTTTTAACAAAATGCAGAAATGCTACCAGAACACTGATGTAAGACACTGGTATAACATTACTGTATTGTCCACATTTGGCCCTTTTCCCATCAAATAGCTGATCCAGCGTCAGTATTACATTCCTATATTAACTTACATTCCTATAGCAGCTGACTGGAAAACCACTCGCGTCATAACACCACTGAAGCCCCCTGTCGTTCCTCAGCTCCTCTCGAGTATTAATCTTCACTGTATCCTCCAATTCCAAAAACATTTTAGGGAACACCGTCTATTCTGGAAAATGGGGGGAGTCTGGTTTGACATCAGCCTTTTCTGTTGCTCAGTGCTGTTTTTTGGTCTGTGTTCTTGTCTGCTGCCGTTTGATCCAGGACAACCAGAAGTGTGTGCGTGTGTGTGTGTGTGTGTGCGTGCATGCAGGGACCTAACTGACAGTGAAGGCCCAAATCTGAACAACTTGATATCCGTTAATTCATGTGGTCATACTTGAATGCACAATTTTCAGCAAGCGTTACGTTCACTTCGCCCTGTAGACTTCTTTTTTTCACAACAGACGTTTTGACTTGTCATAGCAGGAAAAACACTGGTGGAAAAAAAAGTTAACTATTAGTCCACTGTCATAGTGTCCCAGTAAATCACACCAGTGACCCATCACACACACACACACACACACACACACACGGTAGCAGGGCCTTGAAATTCTGTCATGTGAATGGAATGCCCCCACATTAATGCTAGTAGTAACACCTGTACCTTTCCTGCTGTGACACGCCAAAACGTCTGCTGTGGGGGGAAAAGTGTCGAATGTAATTGGCCTGAATTTGTTTGTCACTGCAGTTTAACTTTCTTCAGTTGTGAGCTTTTACAAGAACGGCACCTTCTCTAGGAGTTCTGAGGAAACTGTGCACCTCACTGATTAATCAGGAAGAAAACAGCCAAGCCCAGGAATTTCCCAGACGAGTTGTTGTACGGTTAATTCCTGCTCAGTGCACAGCCAAGAAACCAGCATCACTTCATGGTAGTTCATTGTATATCTCAGTTTGTCCCTCTCTGCCCAGTTTTCTTTTTTGCACTCCTGTTCCCTCCTACCTTTGCCTGTGTGTGTGTGTGTGTCTCTTCCCATTTTCCACCTGTTAACAGACCAGATGTGTATTCTTTAATGTGGGTGATATAGTGTTTCTCTTTTGTGTACTGTTACTTCTGTGTGTTCATTGTTCTCGTCAGTTGTCAGGGGTCTGCTCCCGTCCTCTCTGTGACCGTACTAATTGCTGCTTGGTGGAGCTCCACTCGTGGGTCCCACTCAGTCACCAGCTCAGTCTGCACTAAATTTTGCTTGTTGCACTGGGACCAGTAAGAGACCCCCGCCCTCTAATGCCAAGGCCTGTGATGCTAATAGACTGAGATCTGGAGCGCTCACTGGCCCCGCCCTCTACCTGCAAAATCACCAGTTTTGTTCGACATCACATAGTCCGTTCTCTCAGAAGCCATAGCCAGCACTCTGGGATTGGTGTGAGGCTTTTTGGTGCATGTGGTGATGTGTGTTGTTCTGTTCAATCCCCCCAACTCACCACGCTTTACTCAAAGGGCTGCCTCCTCTTCCTCTCCTCCCCTTGTGTGTTTACGTACTCACCCTTTTCTGCTTATCTACTGTGGGATTGGAGAAGACCTTCTAATCCAGGTCGCTGTCCTCCCCCTCAACCCCTGTCTCACCTGACTCATAGATCACGGACGGTTGTACAAGCAGGAAAACTTGCTTGGATCACACGACTCAATCAGCACGCCGGCACTTTTGTCTTTCCAGCCACACTCTGTCCCCTTCCAGGCTGTCGTTGTTTTGGTTGGTCTTTTTCCCTCCCTGTCTCTTTTCCAGCTCGTCCAACTTTAAGTTTCACCTGCTGCATGTCTTAAGGCTCATGGACTGTGTGCAGTAATTTATGTCTGTGTAAAAGTGTTTGTGTATCTACTCATCAGTAACATAAAGCCAAGACTGTTTTTGTCTAGAGTGTGTGTGTGTGTGTGTATGTTTTGGAAGTGTGTATTGTTTCCTCACAGCTTGGGCCCTCTCCCTGCAGTTACCTGTGCTTTTACATCTGCGTGACTGTTTTTTCTTTCTTTTCTTTTTGACCAATACAAAAAACAACCACACAGATATTTCTCGTGTAAAGTCGGTCAAACAGGCCCTGCTTGCTTTTTCTTTTCTTATCTTTTTTTTCTCTTTTCCCTCTGACCTGCCACCAGACCAAACATCTCACTGGGTAACCATGGGAAAGAACCAAGAGGACCACGTTTTGCAATTCTCCTGACACACTCTCATACACACACACACACAAACTTCCTCAGTGTAACTTGTGTGTTTGTGAAAAGTTGCACTTAAACACACCACACACATACACACAGTATCGACAAGTCTCTTGTCATGAGGCTTGTTTCCAGATGTTGTTTTTAAATGGTTGTTCTTATTATTGCTATTGTTGTTATATTGGTGAGTTGTTTTTTGTTTTTTTTTTACATAAAGGGAGTTAAAGTTGTATAATTTTTTTAATTATTAGGATGTTTTTATTTGTATTTTTTCTTCCTTATTTCTCTTATGGGCGTGACTATTATTGGCAGCGTTTTCAATATTCCTGAAACTTAGGTTGGTTTTTTTTTGTTTTTTGTTTTTTGTTTTTTTTTGTTGGTTAATTTTTTCTTTTTTTTTAAATTTCCCCTCCAAGATCTTAGAAGGAATTATTTTAAAAGAAGATATAAGTAGATTGTCAAAGAGCTATGAGTTATTGAGGGTTATAGTCTGTATATTCTATGGGTATTATGAATTAAACGATTAACAAAGAAACAGAATTATATACATATAATTAAATAAAATTTCCTGATACTGTTACAGCTGCTTGTGGGTGTTTTTTTCCCCCTTGTGGTCTTTAGCTTTTGTTTGTTTTTTTCATTGTCCTTTCAGCACCTTTTACATTAGAACTCCAATGACCAGCACTAAGTGATCACAAGTGGGTGGGCTTTTTTCCCCCCATTTTCTCAGGATCAGTCCACGGCTGTAGGCTGAGATGCTGTGATTTCTTAATGTGGCAGGACTCAGTATCAGAACCTCTGCTAACTCATCAGGCACAGGAAACCACTGACAGTGTCCTCACAGCTGGACATGGCTTTCCTTTCTCTCTTTTTCTTTTTTTTTTTTGGTCATTTTGTGCCACAGGCGGCAAGTGTTGCTGATTGTTACCATAGAAATATGGCTCTTAGAAGTAGGATTGATAAACAAGTCGGCCCTCATTTTTGTGAAAGCGTCAAACCTGCATTGGACTAATCTCACAGCAAAGCTAGGACAGGTCAAACAGACTGAAAACTGAAGTTTCTTTTCACCATGAAAGTTAACTTTCTTTTCCCCCTTTAAAGTCTTCCTGTCTTTCTCCATAACATGTCTCAGCATGGCTTCGCCCTCCATCCCTGACATTCCCAGAGAGTGCGGTTGTGACTAGAATGACAGCATCAGTGTTTGCCTTTGGATTTAAAATCTATCTGAAAACATAAAAGCATCTGACATGATCTGTTTTTCAGAACGACTACTATATACACGTCCTTTATACATCAAAAGGTCAAACCTGCATGAGCGAGAAAATGCTAGAGGGTCTCAGTGCACAGCAGTGAATAGATTTCTGTATGGTGGTAGAAACCAGGCTTGTTGTAACATTTGAGAGTGGGCTCGGCTTGTTGCGCCATTGTTTGTCACATTCCAGCTTTGTTGTTGAAGCTGAACAATACAGTACTGACTTTGTGCTGTATGTATAGCGAGCGTGCGTGCCTCCAGACATGTAGCCATTTTCATAGTTTTAGTTCATAGTCCGAGTTACGTTTACATATCTGCCACATTGCCACATCCCCTTTGTCAAATATACCCAGACCAAAAACCTGCTGCAACTCCAGTGGTGCCTTTAGTTTTTTTTTTTTTTTTTTTTTAAATCAATGCTTAAATCTGGAAAGAACAGTAGATGCCAAAAACTAAATGTAATAAAAAAAATAAATAAATGCAATGCTCCCAACAATGAAAAAGAATAAAATGCAGTGTCCAGGTATGACACACACACAGTCACTGATTCCTGCTAAACAAAAGCAGTTCAAAGAGAGTGAAACAGTACTGCCACAGGCAGGGGAGAGGCCTGTTGGACACCGGGCGGTGAGGTGAGCACTGGGTTTACGAGCTGGTGCTTCATTAACTAAGTTTTTACAGCTCCTGGAAGTTTCAGGTGCTTTTTCTAAGAATGCGTAAGAGGGAGACTCACTCTATTCCTGCGTAATGAAACATTTGTGGGACATGTATCTTCGGTCTTACCAGTTTGTCCAGTTTTTTCTCATCTTCCAAACAAGACAGGGAGGAAGGCGTCTTCAGTCAAGCTTTTGGATTTCTACCTTTGACACTGGAAGCACAAAGAGGGTTGTTGGAGATCACCACTAAAGGCTTGGACACACTTGCCTCCCAGTTTAGTTTGATCACAGTTTTTGCTGGTGATTCTGTCCAACATATACCAGGTGAGAGCTTGCAGAGGTTTTTATCAGGGACTCCTTGGACACGTTTTTAGGGAAGGATGAGTTTTTTGTATGTCGTCCTCCCAGTGTTGGGAGGATACACTTTCACCTCGCTGTACCTGCTGAAGAACCCACACATTCTCCACAGGAGGAAACGCACAGCTTTTTACTCCACACACATCTCACACAGAGGAGGTAAGGAGGAAGCTGGCAAGTAGGAGTAGGAGGGATCCATAATCAAGCTGCGTGATTCAAAACCTGATCATGACTTGTGTAGAACAGCTGGGTGTTCGTCAATATAGAGGGTGTTACGAAAGGCTTATTGACTGACTGGGAACTAAGTAAAGAGTTAGATGAAAGAATGTTTACTATTTAAGCATTTTTGCACATATGTTCCACATTTTAAAGGCTTATTTCTTTCACCAGTTGCACACTGTTGCCCTGTGGGTTAAAGAATCAAGGCAAAAGCTTTCTTATATAATGTTTCTGATGGTTGCATGAAATCACAGATTTAGAGATGAAGCTGAAAAATAGTTCTCCACAATATTCTTCACTTAACTTTAAACAGTCTAATTTTATTTTGCAGATTTTTTCATGAAATTTAGTTTTTTTAACCTGCAGGAAAAAAAAAGTGAAGATGTAAAAAGTCAATAAATACAAGGAACATGTTAAAAAGATAATACAAATATCAGATTCATAACAACTTAATGTGTTGGAGTGAAGAGCAGGATTATTTCAGTGTTGTTCTACTTCCATATATATCTGCAACTGTTTGGGAATTTTTTATATTATGAGAACAATTTGAATACTGAGCAAAGAAAAATGAAATGGTTTCTGTATTTGTGAGGTTCCCTGACTGAATCACTGGGGCTCCTCTGCCGCCACCATCAACCCTGACGCCTCTGTTTGTTTTCAGGATGTGGGGAGAGGATCGAAAGCACCATGGAGGCGTTCACACAGTGAGTATCAAACTCCAGAGGTGAGCTGCTGCTCTTGTTACAAGAAAACAGGCATTTCAGAGAATCCGAGCACAGTCCAGTTTCCTGTGATTTGACCTTTTCTTTCTGATGAGGTTGACATTAAGTGAGTTTCCATCCTAGTAAACTGTCTTACATGTGATAAACGAATGATCAATTTAGGGATTTTCTGTGTTCATACACAGAAGGGATTTTTAAGCATCTTCTGGGAATCTGAACTATGTCTTCTTGTTAACTGTCTCATCAAACAAGTCACATTAGAAACTTCCATCATGTAAATCCAAGTTTTAAAGAGATCGGTGTCACCAGGTGTCAGGGCTATCTGGACATCATTTAATGATGTACTCTACAAAGAGGTCTGTGCTTCATTTGTCTCCTGCAGCATCGTGTGCAATCCTTTGTTGTACAGCATTTTAAGAGCTTGGTAAATGTTGTTTCTCATTTAAAAGTGTGGTTCTGCAGAAGTTCTCTCAGTTTATGGGTAATATTCTCTCTTTTTTTTAATGCTTTTTCTCTGTCTACTTCCGTCTCCAGTGCGGTGGAGCAGGGCACTGAGATGCTGGAGCTGGACTGTCACTTGACACATGACGGATATTTGGTGGTGTCACATGATGAGAATCTGCTGAGGCAGACCGGACACGACGTCACCATCTCCTCACTCAATCTACAGGTGGGAGGACAGATCTCACAGGGCTGTTGTTCAGGACAAAGGTCACTCAGCTTTGGCCCGCCACGAGCCAAACAGTGTTTCTAGATGTTTCCTTTCTGGGTTACTGTTTTAGCCCACTATATTGGCATGGAGGGCGATTGTTACTCAAAACATGATTAGTTTCTCATCTTGTGCTCAAACACAGTTGTTACATTTACATGTTACACACCCCCGTACATGCCAGTGTAGACAGCTGCTTCAGTTTGATTGCAACATGCAAAATAGCTGCATGCAAACCCAAATATCCACTTTAAACTCACCTGTGATGCCTTGGAGGTACAAATTGTGCAGCAGGATTTTTAAGTTAGCTGGTACCTGCACTAGATAAAAACTGGAGCTGTGTCTTTTACCTCAGTGTGTGCAGAGGAGAGACATGTTTAAATGTTTTATATTCACAGTAATTTGCATAAGTTTTTCCTCAGAGACACAGCTGGTTTCTGAGAAAGTGTTCGCTCAAGGTTTGTGTTACCTTCAAATGAATGTTTGAGTTGCAGCAATGCAGCTGCAGCAGACGATCGTACCAAGAATTTCCCAAGATGGGCGTTAAAACTTTTCATGGTAACCACAATCAGTATCACAATAATCTAACAGTTTTATGTCTCTATATGTCCGTTTTTGAACTCTTTTAGGATTTGCCTTTGTATAAGGAGAGAATGGAGGTGACATTTTATGCAGGTGAGTTCCTCCTCTCATTCTCTAAATTCTCAGCCATTAAAAAAAAGCTGTTTTGTGAAGAAGTCTGTCCGCTCCCATGCTCCAGGTCGCTACAGCAGCGGTGCAGACAGGAAGTTTGCTCTGCTGGAGGATGTGTTCAGGAAGTTCCCTGAAATGCCTGTCAGCATTGAGATCAAGGAGAACAACCACCAGCTGATAGAAAAGGTACAGTACACTAAAGAAAAAAAGAATCTAAACAACCGCAGCACAATCTCAGCACTTACCCAAAGGACGTGAAAGAATCTCCCTTGTCTGTGCTGTCTTCACACATGGATCACTCTGCAGAAACCTCCACTTTCATATAAACTATGATACAACATTTGATTTTAAAGTACATTTTGTAAATCAAGAAAATCACGATAATATTTAGCATTGTGGAAATTAAATAGATAAAAAGCAATAAAACTAATCTATTCACAAGTACCCTATAAAATGAGTAACATCAGCTGAGATTTAACAAAGAAGGAAAGTTTTTTTCCTAACAGAGCAACATGGGCAAGACTAGTGTATCACAGAGGTGTTTAGTAAATGCTGTGGTTCTGAGTTTTGTGGTGCTTAGCAACTATCCGGTGAAATGTCAAGATAACTCCCGATGATCGGCTTTAAATTGCAGCCACCATTTGTCCGTTTTTTTTTCCTGTCTGATAAGCAGTGCGTCCGCAATTTGTCTCATCATATCTCATGTCTCATCATATCTCATATTTAATCTGTGACCCCTTTGTTTCCACCTGTAGGTGTCTGACCTGGTGAGACGTTACAACAGGGAGGAGATCACTGTCTGGGCCTCTGTGAACTCCGGGATAATGCAAGAATGCTGCAAAATGGTACAGAAACCACTTGGGGGAGACAAAGTTACTTGTACAGTGTTATACTACGATTTTGCAAACGAAGTCTCTCTTAGTGCACCATGAGCTCTGTCTTTACTCGTTTTCATCTCTGTTTCAGCATCACTCCTCACATAAAGCACATAAAACCTGTCTCTGTGTCAGTGTTGGCACCCAGCCCGTCTCTCTCTCTCTCTGTGTCTGTGCTTCATCATAGAATGGCTCCATGCCTTACAGTTTCACTATGTACCGAGGTGCGCTGCTTCTGCTTCTCTTCTACAGCGGCCTGCTGCCCTTTGTGCCTCTGGGAGAGAGTTTACTGCAATTCTACCTGCCACGCATCTTCAACAGGTGTGGTCTGGTGTATCATTGCATGTTGAGTCCATGTGTGTGTCATTACACAATAGGCTATTTATTGTTAATGTGCTATTTATTAAATTGGCATTTTTATTCATAAAAAGGAGGGAGACCATTAACCTTCATGCTTGGACTTAGCCACAGTTGTTATATCTATGCCCAGTGTTTTACAACACATCACCTTATGAGACATTTCTCTGGCTTTATGCCATTCTGTATATCCATCTGGTTTAATCCACTCAGATTTTTCCTTTCTATTCTGGTGTAAGATAAATGTGTTACAGTAAAGATGTGTGTGTTGTTTCCCTCTCTCTCTCTTTCTCTCTGTGCTGCTGAAGGACGTACATTCCTGAGAACCCCATCTTGAGGAACAGGCTGGTCATCTCGTTGTTAGAAAAGTGAGTGAAGGTTTTCTGACAGCTGACTTGTTTTGGTTTTTGAAATCTAAAGTGAGAGACGTTGCCAAACATTTCCACAAAAAAGAAAAAAGAAAACTAAAAGTATGATTGACTTAACTTTACTAAGAACATTACCTCCATGAAGGGATGTTTGTAATCAGAATAATGTTTCAGTGAGGAACTATAGCATCTTGGTGAAAAAATAAGGTGGTGTATTGCTTTTTTACAGACTGAATGTTTCACAGATTTTGTACATACTGTCATTCCAGAGTAACTATGAGGAAGAGTCTTTTTAGACACCTTGCAGCCCGTGGAATTCAGGTATGAAACCACCATTATTAATGTGTAAAGTACATACCTAAACGCAGAAAATTAGACTTTAAAACCAAAATGTCTCCATTTTTAATTGTTAGGCTTCATTTAACCAAAGAACTGTAGCAGTTTAATGTAGAAATCAAATCAGTATTTCAGCTAAGATAAACAGTTAAGCTCACACAGCCACAGTGGAGTATCTCTGATGCATCACCTCTGTCCTGATGTGAGTAATGCTCGCTGGGATGAGATCACCCCCATCGTTAGGCCATGAGTGGTCACTGAATAGTTTGAGCGTGAAAACAACTGAAGTCATATGCCGCAGCTTTGTCAGCTGATGAGGGCCTCACCGCATTTGAGCACTTGTGAGTAATTCTGAAGTAGTGAGTACGAAAAGCTCTTTCCACCATCAACCACATAAAATCAGAGGCTCCACTCCACACTTCAAGAGAAACTGGGAAAAACAAGGTAACTCAAAAAAACTGGGCTACAGTGACGCGTTTCCCATGATTCAGCAGTGTGTGACATATTGCAAGAACATCATCTATAATACACTGTGCATTGATGACATACAACATTGCACTATATCCATATCATGACATCGTGCTATATTAATCATTTGTCTACACTGCAGTCTAAACAACTGCTCCCTGATGCTCCAGGGTTTGACTTGTTCATGTCTCTGTTTTGGCAGCTACATCATGAGAAAACTCCTCCTGTCCCGGTTTAGTTTTCTTGACTGTGGCTCAAAATTGCAGCAAAGATGACAGGCAAACAGGACACTATGTGATTTTAACTTTAATCCTCATTCAACTGTTCTCTGTTTTGTTGAGATCAGCTTTATTTAGGACCAAAGTACTTGTCATAAAATCAATCCATGTTTCCTGAAAATATCATTTTTCTTTTCTTCTGATCTTATTAAAACACAAAATTAAGAAAAAGTGTAGAGGCATTAACCTGTCTGTTTGCCACACACTCGGCTTGCTCAGTTGATGGTGACAAAATAAGGAAATGAAAAATGTATATATGCATTTCATGTGTTATGTGGTCAAACCTTATTATGAACAAACTGTTACAAAACTCTGAACTGAAATCCAAATGATAAGTATGTTTTTGAGTTGTTAAAGAAGGCTGATGGTCTCCAGGATCCCAAACAGACCATTACTATTGATTAATATATCTGTACTTGCAGGTGCATTTGTTTGTGTGCAATGAAGATGAGGACATAAAGGCTGCATTTGACGTAGGAGCCACAGGGGTGATGTCTGACTATCCAACGGTTCTGTCAAACTACCTCAGAAGACACAGAAATCAGGATTGACAGTGAGCAGCCCCCCCACCCATGTAACTCAGAAATAGCAGCTTTTATGATAAATGAGGATTTAAAAAAAAGAAAAGACTATAAAAGAGGGTTAGGGTTAGGGTTAGAAACATAGAAGTTTGAGACCCATTTCCTAGCCCATGACAAGATTAGTCAAAGAGCTGTTGATTGAGCCATTAAACACCACACAGTGGGAACAAAACTGAACTCTTTAATCTCAAACGTTAATCACTGTTGATAGAATTACTTATAAACAGTGTGATCTGCAATCAGTTCATTTCCAACTGTGGCCTCCACCCACAGTTTTTCAGACACAGCCCAGTGTTTAAAGAAACAGCCACTGATTTTCTTTGCACCAAGTCCATCAGTGCTGAGAGTGAATGTTTAACCAGCTGGGCCATGTCACCTGACATCCCATTTCTCGTGATAAGAGAGGAAACGTGACTTTTGTTTTGACTGTGTCTGATGTTATTTTCTGACATTATTTGATTGGTTTGAGTAAGTGCTGGACTTCATTAAAATGCATTTTCTGGGACAATTTGATTGGAGTTAAGCTGTTATATTCTCTTTTTGTGGTAAAGAATAATTTATTCTTTAATAAAGTAAAAAACAATTATCGGCACTCAAAATATATCCATGCATATCCATCCATGAGTACAGTGTTGTTAATGTAGTGTTTAGGCTTTGCATCTGTGGTTAATACAGTCTTACATATACTGTATACGCACAAATAAGCCAAGGGTTTCCATGTGCAGTAAACCACACCTGTGTCCTTGTTTTCCCAGGCCACGGTCAAAGTCCGTAGATACCAGTCTATTAGTGAAACAAAGGCTCTATTTTTCTGACCCTGTTTGGCTGTGCCTTGCAGTGTGACGACTGAGTTAATAGAAGAAAGTCGATCTGTGCAGACTAAGGTCACTTTGATGGTTCTTAAAACATCTTGCCAAAGGATTGAAGTTGAAAATTAGCCAGCTGGCTAACACTGGCTTATGTGCAGAAAAGTTGATTAATACGTGTTGTCTGTATATATCAAAATATAAAAATAAACTAAAATGCCTTTAATACATTAGATGCAAAGAGCAAAGGTTTGAATAAGTGACCCAGCAGAGAATATAAAGCTCTAGAGATCATACATCCAGGGACATATACTGTAGATATCACTGAGGACACAGGGGTTGATGGGGGAAGTATACTGAAGTATATTAAAGTATTATTCACCAGATAATCAATAATTGATTAACTGAGAAAACAGATTAATCGATCATGAAAATAATCATTAGTTGTAGCCCTACTTATCAAATAATGTTTAGAAAAAACTGTAGGGAGATACCATTTACACACAATATAACTGAACAGTTAAATGAATCAACAAAATGTGAACTCTTGTTTGTTTGTTTGAATAATAGTTGTTTGGAGCTTAGTAAAAGTGTTAATGGTTCTGTAGACCTTTGTGTTTCCTAATATTCAGGCTACAGGCCTGATCACAACGCACACACACACAGGAGAGAGAAGCAAACCCACAACCTCAAGTCAGACATGCAAATAAATCAAGAAACCACAACAACTAGTTCCCCGCCCCATCCTTCCTGTGGAAGGATATTAAACATTTCCCACATATTTGTCACGTACCCGTTAATACACAGTAATTTCACAAGCAGTGGAGTGAACTATTCAGATCCTTTAATTAAAATGAGTGAAAACTGCACAAAGTAGAGAGAAATACCCATCACAATTATCCAAAGGTCTTGTTTGACCAACGGCCCAAAATTCAAACATATTCAGTACAATCGTGTGACAAACAAAAACATCAAATCATCATCTCTTTCTCTATATATCCACATTCTGATTCTGATAATATAGTGAAGTAGAAGGAAAGGTAACATGAAAAGACAATGCTCGAGTGAAGTACAGGTACCTCAATGTGTACTTAAGTACAGTAGTTGAGTAAATGTGCTTATTTATACGCCACCATGTCTGCAAGTCGTCGTTTGCAGCAAGTCTAGAAGACACTCTCATCCCAAATCAAAAAGATAACCTACTAACAGCCTTCATGGAACTGCACCAACTCTCACTCCGATAGCCATAAAGGGCTCATGTGAGATCGAATCTGATTGGTTGACCCACATTCTAAACGTCACTCCGAGGCTCTGATTGGCCGACGGGGATTTGTTTTGCAGCCTTTAGACTTCCTCCTCTGCGTGTTTTCATAAACAAACCACATTTTTCCTCCCGCCGGGGGCCGCAGCACTCTCACCTTGTCAGCCTGCCAGCGTTGTCGGATTCCTGCTCCTGTTTTAACGACGAGATCGCAGGGGAGCCCTGAGAGCTGGTTCTGGTTCAGGTTCAAAAAGGAGACGCGGGCAAACGCTGTAACAACCAGAGGCTGTCGGCGTTGTCTTCATTGTCCGAGCGGTCAGCGCGTGGTCGACTGTTGGACCGAGCCCACCTGCCGCCACGTATCTGCTGTAATCGCATGGTTTTCATCCGTCAGTCGCATTGGCCCGCTGCATAGACTGTGAAGAGCCTCGGTAGTATCAGGTGAGTCGAAACGACACCGAGGAATATCCTGCAATGCGCCTCTGAGCTGCTGTTAGCTGCTGTTTGTTTTGACTGCGCGGAGCTAGCAGGCTAGCTAACACACACACGCTAGGTCAGAGCTAATTTCTCCCGCAGCTGACAGATGCATCCGGCCGTTTGGGGGCTTGTGTGTCATTATTTAACCACTGACAGACAGTCACCAGTGCTGGACAGAGCAGAAATGTGGCAGCAGACGTTTGCCAGGGCTTGAATTTGGGTTAACTGATTGCATCTAATGAAGCGACAATCGTTTGTGCAAACTGTTATGAACCAGGAAACAAGCTGTCCGGTAAACTGTGCTCTAACCCATCTGCATTAGATCAGCTTTAGCCTCAACTAGTTGGCTTAATTTATATCAATACATGCTTTGTTACAAACGTTACTTTGATTCTAAGTCTCTTCACAGTGACATTAACAAAGATGCATGATTGCAACACGTTCAGGCTGTTTACTAGGACTGCAATCTGTCCGGTTTTATGGAAGCCCATTTCTGTCAAGAGAAGGGGAAGAGGAAACATTTGATTACGGAAATTACTAATATATAGAAATACTCATAGAAAGGTGTGAAACCTAGATGTCTTTAGAGCTGTCACTAACAATTATTTTCATTATAGATTCATTTGGTGATTTCTTTTTTAATGTTGTTTGCCTTTCCAAGATCAAGGTGACATCTTCACTTCTTGCTTTGTCTTTTGTCTGACTGGTGGTCTAGAAACCAAAGCTGTACACTTTTCTAGATGTGACCAAAAAGAGTATCAAATCCTCATATTTGAGAAGCATCAAATCCAACAAATATTTGAGATTTTTGCTTAAAAAAATGACCAAAGCAATTATTGATTATCAGAGTAGTTGCCAATTAATTTTCTTGACCAATTGTTGCAGCTCTGCAGATCCTAGATGGAAAGTCTAAATTATGACCTACTGCGTCAGAGTTTTGTCTTAGGATTTCCTTTCTCTTGATATTCACTTTATAATTATATGACAGATCACAAAGCCAGAAACGGATTTATGAAGCGGGCTAAAACACTAAATTAACTGTTAAAATTAAGACTTAAGTTTTCTGGACATTGTCTGGCCAGTTAACCCTCTGACTGTTCCAGCATTGCTTTGGTCAGGTCAGGCAGTGTCATAGTGTCATATTACTATTATCAGATGTGTTCAAAATTGGTGGAAAACCTGTTTGACTCATGTCCTGGAATTCCTCACTGATAAGGGTAATGCTGATCAAAATACACCAAAAAAAGGAAACCTGCCCAGCACCTGGTTGATCTGTATGTAGGGCTGACTACTTGGTCTTAGGAGTCACACCCTCTATGTTTGCATTACTATACCATGTACAACAGCAAACCACCATCCTGTTCCTTCCTCCTCAGACATGGTGAAGCTGACAAAGGCCAAGACATTCCAGGCTTACCTGGACTCCTGCCACCGCCGTTACAGCTGTGTGCACTGCCGCGCCCATCTGGCCAACCATGACGATCTTATCTCTAAGGTCAGTATGCTGCCACCCTTTGTTGTTAACGATCTTTCCAGTTGGCTCACACACTGCCTCATGGCTCTGACATAAAACATAACACAGAGATCTCAAACTTACAAGACAATTTGGAAATATTTAGCAAATCTGGAGGAATTAATATCAATATAATTAATATCATATCATGTTTGTTATCCATATGTCAAATTGGCACATGTAACATTTTTTTCTCTAATTTAATTTTTCCGCTATGTCTCCCAGTCTTTCCAGGGCAGTCAGGGCCGAGCTTACCTCTTCAACTCTGTGTGAGTATTTCATTTTTAAATACTACTACACGTTGGCACATTGACAGTTCAGCTATTATGATTTTTAGGTCCATAATCACAATGTAAACAGATAAAAGTGAGTTTAGTCAGTATTACACTTGACATATATTCATTGCAGTTTTAAAAAACCACTTCCTCCTTCCTTTGTACTTACCCCGCATTATTACAGTTTTTTGTGGGCCCTAGAAGCAAAAAGAAGTTGTTGAATCTTTGATTTTCTTTTGTTTCCCCAGTGCATTATCTCAGAAATTGTCCATATCTCCCTGACAACAAATTTGCAGGATCAGACATGTTTGCATGCCAACAGTTTGATTTGCTGCAGAGTTGACCTTGTAGTTGGGTTAGTGACGCTCCTCCTGGGTTAGTAGGTCAGTAATACTCAGGCTCTAACCATAAGATGCGATGGCATCAAAACTCTCAGGTCAACATTAATCCAGTATCATTAGCACCTATTCAGTTTAAACTTGATCTGTTCAAGCAAAGCCTTGAATGGTTTTCTGCCTCCTCCCCACAACTGTTGAGCTTCAGTCTTTTTTTCCTCAAAGCAAATTTATGTAGTGCTGTTGTTTGACAACACTACGTTTGGCTACAGGGTGAACGTTGGCTGCGGCCCTGCGGAGGAGAGACTGCTGCTCACAGGACTTCATGCAGTGGCCGACATCTACTGTGAAAACTGTCACACCACACTGGGCTGGAAATATGTAAGCATGTACACCAGCACACAAAATGCTGACGTGTTCACCATTAAACTAGATTTATGCTTAATGAAAGGGGTCAGCGTGGTCTCCACTGTAGATAAACCTTTGTAGCTCAACATTTCTCCCATTGCTGTGGAGGCTCAAAAGCTACACCATAACATCATGACTTTTTTACGCCTTCCCTTCTGCAGGAACAAGCCTTTGAACTGAGTCAGAAGTACAAGGAGGGGAAGTACATCATTGAGCTGTCCCACATGATAAAGGACAACGGCTGGGACTGAGAGGGAAGTCTTCATCTTTCACCATGACTTTTTTTAAAAAGTTGCATCCCCTCGACTTTAAAAGGGTTCCAGTGTAGCTTCCTCATCCCGCAATTCGATCCATCACTGTGCCACACTTTCACTTTGTATGGCTTTGACAAGAATAGCATGTGATGCCTTATCTTTTTCTGTTCTTCATGTTTTTCCAGCAACCACAACAACACATATGTTGATATTGCTATCCTAATTGCTAGTTGTGCTGGGACATGGACCGAATGAGTGCAAGGTTTGTGTGTGAAAGACCGGCAGATGTAGTCACACAGGCGCGTGTGCGTGTGGGATTTTTAAGCGTGTTCGAGTGATGAAACCTTTATCAGCGACCACTAAACAGTCTCCCTCTGTGGGGGCGAAGTCAGTGCAAGTCAAATAATGTGACCTTTTTACACATCAGACGGGTATTTCCTTTGAGTTTAGAATATCTGGCCCAAACTGTGTAAAGTAGTAGTATCATTTGCGAGTAATGCAAGGGCCACTGCTCTAATGCTTAGAACAGTGGGAGGGCTTGTTTTGTTTTTTGTTATTTTTTTTAATTGTTGAAATTCATGTTTTGTTTTGTTTTTTTAATAGTAAGATCAGTAACACTTGTTCATATTGTGCCAAAGGCAATCAGGGTGTTCAATTAGTAATGTTAAAGCCCACAAAAGTCTCCTAAAGGAAATCCTACATCTGGAATATGAGTATGATTTGTTTTAGTGTGTGTGTGTGTGTGTGTGAGTGTGAGTGTGTGTGTCTACGCAGTGTGTGCTGGGATGCCTTAAGCTGGATGGTGTTGAAAAGCATTAGTCTTGGGTTCACTTGTTGTGTTTCCACTGCACAGTTGGGATATCGTCACACTTTTACTTAATGCTGATGAGATCTATCCTTTGTGTTTGTGAATAGCCTAACACTGAGCTGCCCTTACTGATACATTTACTCAACCATTAGAGCAAAGTGTGATTAGGATTATGTAGCATATTTATGGTGATTTTTAATGTCGGCTTCTTTCATTAAAGTGTATTATTTTAACCTGATCTTTCATTAAAATACAGTATCTGTAACATGTGCAGTTCAATTTTCTTTTGTTTGTGACATGTTGTTGTAGATGCAGCCTTCCCCCTATTTCCCACAACACACTGCTTTTCATATTTACTCAACTCAATTATTCAATAAGTAGAATAGATGCTTGAGAGTAGAAGTTTCCCTCCAAACTACAGAAACCATGTAAAAGTCTGACCTCCAGTATTAGAGAAGTAACAAGCCTCTACATCAGTTGACTTTCAGCATCATTTCAACTTCCCTTTTTACTGATTTGCAGATAGCAATGGCGTAATGGTGCAAGAAGAAACTGTGCTAAAGTTCAGTTTCAGTTTTAACAAAATCTGGTTAAAAAACAAACCAAAAAAGAGAGACAACTTACGCATGTTTGCAGAGCTCTCATTCATGGAGGAAGAAATTCAACACAGTGCTCTGACTGATCAGCAGGTCAGCCAGCATATGGTGTGAGCACTGTAAAGTATAAAATGTATATGTGTATATACTTTATTTTATTATTTGTAGATACCCTGCTGGTACATTAGGTTACTGCAAACAAGACAAACAGTGGACAATTGGACAGTTTTACTCCAAAAGATGTTCTCTTGGAAAATAAATTGTAATAAAATGTTATTTACACAATATATACAGCCATTTAAGACCAAATCCATTTTGTTTACATTAGTTATATAGTAATATTTTATATGCACAGTAGCATTGAAATGGGGATGATTCAGATTTCACAAATGATGGCCTTTTAGGGTTTAGTACATATCAGACAGGGCAATAGAGTAGAATGTTCATCTATTATGGACAAATGGTGGCAAATCCTCTGTTGCGCTTTAGGATTACTCATAATTCTTTGCTATTACTTCTCAGTGCAGGTACAAATTTACAACAGCAGGGGGCATGCCTTTTCAACTATGTCAAGTTGATAATATTGTTAAATTATTCTGACAGGTAAACTATTTCCATTGTGAAATGTAGCTGACTATCCTACATATTGTTTTGAATTAAATTGTTCAACTTTTTTCCAATTCTATTCTCTCTGCTAAGAAACCAAATTTACTGAAAAAAATATTGCAGATGAAGTAAAAACACTTTGGAAGATCAACAAAATTAGACAAAAACAACACATTATAATCCATCCCATCACTGACATTTTGACTGTTGTGCCATTAAAATTATTCAGCTTGCTTTGGATGTTCAAAACACAGGCAGCAAACTAAAGTTAATACACATTCTCCTTTTACTATAAAGAAATGGTGATTGTACTCGAAGCAAGAACAGGTCACATGAGTGAGCTCTGACCAGAACAACTTCTTTTATGACCTGTGGTGGAGAGGCTGCTGACAGTCATGTGTATGCAGTTCATTCTTCTAGTGTATACTGACTATAAATACTTGGGTGAATGTCAGTATGCTGTCCTGTAAGCCCTGTATACTGTGTTAGAGCTGTGGGGTAACTGGAGTGACGGTAAAATTTAGTTTTCCATGTCAAGCGAGTTTTGGTGACACAGTCCATTCACTTAGGCAAATATCTTTCATTTAAACTGATACTGTGTGTAATTTGTGTTGTGGTCAAAGCCACTGGTGCCATAAAATAATTCTGCTGTAGTAGAACCAAATCAAAATCAAAATGTAGGGTTAAAGACAGCAAATAACTCAAAGCAGCTAAACAAATTACTATAAATAAATCTTGTAAAGTTGAAAGTGCATTAATATACTGCACTGTGTGCATATATATATATATATTCTGTTGGTGTAGGTACACAGTAAAGGACAGATGCCAAAAGTACAATTCAAATGTCAGAAGAATATTTAGGTTTGATTGATTGAGCGTTTTGATTTATCATAATGATTTTTTAAAACTGTCTATTTTTTTATTAGTCTTGCATTAAGTAGTGAGTTTTTAAATGAATATAACTTGATCTGACTCAAATTCTGTCACAGCTCTAAGTTTAATTATAGAGCATAGTTTTTGACTATATGAAAAAAAAAAAAATCAAGACAAAAATCAGTGCATGCTGGTCTTATGCAAGAGGCTTCAGCCAAGTCAGAACTGGTCTCAGGATATAAACCTCAAAAATAAATAAATAAATAAATCATGGAGATGACAAACTGTGATAGCCATCAAGACTCACTAAGGGGTGCTGTGGGTGAAATATACATTTTTGGAATCTAAACTGTATAAGGTCTATGATCGGATAAAGATGAAATATGTAGACAAAATCTGCCCCTCAAAAAATAAAGTATTCACAGGTGAGGTGAAATGTCCCTTTAGCAGACATCAGGAACAGTGTCACCTTGACTAAGGCAGCTTCAGGATATGTCTCAAGGTTACTCAATCAAGTCAGTCTTAATTTATTTGATTCATACAGGGTGTCTAA
Organism: Toxotes jaculatrix; assembly: GCF_017976425.1. NCBI lineage: Eukaryota > Metazoa > Chordata > Actinopteri > Toxotidae > Toxotes > Toxotes jaculatrix. The sequence goes on along the minus strand of NC_054411.1, from coordinate 13,570,516 downwards.
TGTTGTTCTAAGTGAACCTCTCCCTGCAACTCTTATTCCGTGGTGAAAACAACAGAGCAGACACATGCTGTGCTGTTAGGAGATGGATGCATGCTGGTTGGGTCACTGAGTTACTGTACTTTCTTCTACTCTGTATTTTAAACAGCTTATTTGTTGTTGTATTTTTTATCATAGCGAAAACACAGTGTTTAGTGGTTGATTTCACTATTTATTTGACACCTAATAATTAATACGCCAGCGTGTAGTGACTACTAGCGTTTCAACCGCAGTCAGTGCACTTGCAGCAGAACATACCACATCACAGTACACAAACTCATCTACATCTTAGTTTGCGGCTTTTCAAACTTCTGCTCTATATAATCGCCGTGAAAATCGCTACCAAATGAGAACAAGTTCTACAAGATATTTTAAGGTGCAATAAACGACAAAGGTTGGTTATTTTAGGCCCGTTTGCCTGGAGCACCCCCACCTCCACGCAAATGGATCCTTCCGAGGTGGTTAGTCATGTGACTTTTTCCGTTTCGCCATTTTCCTCTTCTAGACCGGTGCCCTCGCTGGCAGCTACGTTGTCGCCCCCTCTCAGCGTTTTAACCAGTCCAAAGCTGACGGTGGGATAGGGGAAACCCTCACAAGAAGATAGTCTGCCTTTTAGCTTTATCGCCCCGAGAGAAGAGCGAGAATGTCTTCTGAGGAGAGCCCCGAGTACGCGCCTTTCTTCGCTGTGATGGGAGCCTCTGCGGCCATGGTCTTCAGCGGTAACTACCCCCAGCTTCTTCACCTGACATCTCTGTTTCACTCATTCAGTGCCAACGACGACTTAGCCCAACCAGACGTTGAGTTCCCCTTAAAAATGTTAAACTGATGTTAGAAACGACAACACGGGTGCTGCCGTTAGAGAAGCGGTGTTGATGTCAGCTGGGTCGGTCGGTCACTGCTGACAGGCACACATACACATTCACATACACCTGCCAGGGATGCGAGGCAGAGGCGGGGGAAGGTGTCCACCGACATCGAGCTGCTGACTACCAGCTCCTTACCCCACCAACAGTCGCAGCTAACCACCTCCTGCGTGAGCCTGGTTATATCATATCAAGCTGTGACCGTGTTTGCTGGTAGCTGCTGGTTGGTGACGCAGACCCTCGCTGAGGTGGCAGCTGCTGCCTGTAATCTGCCATTATTTATTTTATTCTTTACAGCACAGGAAGGTCCAGATCTTCACGACTTATAAGATAAATAACGATCGTTGCTGAATTTGAATGCAGGGCATGTTTACCGTTGTGGTTTATTTTTAGTGAACTGTATCACAGCAGGGCCAACACCAAGGCCTACACGTCAGCCTGTGAAATTTAAAGGGGAAAATCAGTCCATTCATTCATGTGCAGGACGCAGGGTACACCCAGTGTCTTCACAGAGGAGATGTGCTCCGCTGCAGATTTCACATTGTGCCCCTGGGGGAAAATATTTTGGGGATGTCCAGTCAGTCAAGGGATGTCGATTCCTGCAGACACCGGACAACTGTCCCCATAATTTAGAAATCACTTTTATGATTTGATCATGACATCAGGTCGCCCTTTATGGAGTTGGTCCATCTGGTTAGTGCCAGACTGGGATGATAACATTTGCAATTAGAGATGCACTGATCCAACTTTTTCTTTACCAAGTGCAGTACTTGTATCTGTATCTGTAACACAGAGTACTGATCTGATACCAGTGCTCTCCTTTTCTCAAATTTCAAATCAGTTTTGGGATTATTTTTACATAGAGTAAGACCAGGTATTGCAGTGGGACTGAATTAGTGGCCTGTTGTACTTGAATGACTGTAACTAAAATTTTAGAATGACCCTGACAAAGAATCTGTATTTAATGTAGTCACGTCCTGGCTGATATCCAACTGAATCAGTGCTTCAGTAATTAAATCTAAATGCGTTTTATTGTAATGCAGGGCTAAAGATTTCCTTACACTTGACTGTTTAAGTATCTTCCGTCTATCTCCTACCTGTGCCAGAGGTGTCTGCTCTGTAGCTCATGCATACTAAAGTCAACTATATTTTAGGACTGTCCTGCACAAACTTAAGTCTGATTGAGCTGTTATGGCTCACATGTAGTGCAAAGGTTACACAGAAAAGGCCATAAGAACAAAAATTAATTTTCTTCTTAGTAAGAGTTAGAGGTATTAGCTTTTCATCTAGCAGCATCATTTTGAGGGCCTTCACTGCTGTTTTTTCTTTTTGGCATATAGCCTGGATTTTAAAACACAGAACTACCCTTATGTAGCACAGATTTTAAAGTATATACAAAACTAAAATTACTGGATTTGTAAGGCTGATACTGATATCGATGTTTGAGAGTTAAAAAGACCTGGTAACAATATATTGGCCAGCATTAGTTAACATTTTATATGGATCCCCTAAATTTGGTTATTAAATAACCGTAAACAACAATGCTCTTTCTATTACTACAAACATATATATAGACACTTTTTTCGCTGATGTATCAGCTGGGACTCAGTATTGCATTATTTCCACATCACAGGTGTACAGTGACACCTAGATTCATCAGTATGATTTGGCTTTTACAGCTTTGAATCAGAAAATATTGTGCCCATTTCTCAGTAAAATCTCTGTTCGTATTGCTATAGTTTCACAACAGTTGTTTGATTGTTCATGATGGAGTCGGTCCAGAATTTTTCTCGACGGTGGCAGTTGCACAAAGTGGAAGCCCTGATGCAACGTTTAGGAAAAGGAGATGGGAAAGATGATCCTTATTAAACATTCAAGACAATTCAATCAAGCATCTCATATCTGACGCCTGTGTAAAAATGAAGACACTGGGCACTGGACAGAGATGCAGTGTCCAAACCTGTTCATTGTCAGTGGGATGTGACTATACTGCCTTTTAAATACACAGGGTGGAAAGCAGACAGTGCATTGAAAAGCAGAGGGGTCAGAAGTTACAGATTGCAAACTTTGTGCAATCAACAACTTCAGATCACAAAATCTCTTTTCTTTCATGTTACAAAGACAAGTGCTGCTTGGTGCAAAGCCTTTAAAATTATTAGAGAAAATGCTGGGTTCCATATTTACACAGTACTTATTAACAATTTCTTGTAGACCGTTTACATAACCTTTTTACATGAATGTGACAACACACCCACAGTAGCAAGTGAGAAGTGGTGAAAGCTGTATTGTGTGATTTATTTATTCATTCTCTCCAGCAGGTCTTCATTTTAAGCAGGAAGCATCCTGCGTTCAGAGCTTCTCACTGCTTGTTGCCATCAAAGCCATGTATAATAATTGGTAACTGGCCTGTGCAGGTCTATGCTTTTCAGATAACAAAGAATAGCACCGAACAGTGTAGACTGCATTAATTTCTTTTTACATTGAGCTCAGATGCTGGTCAACCATCAGCGGAAAAGGAGGCTTGCCCCTGTGTTGTGTGATGTGTGCAGATGAACCACACAGGATGTGGGTTGTGATGAACTGGTTGACAGAAAGCACCTGATGTTCTCTCCTGTGCTCACTGGTGATATCTGTGACTGCTGATCAGATGTTATGACCTTAAAACAACATAATTAACTCGTCTTGTCCTGAGTGAAGCACAGAATATTTTATGTTGCTCATGCCCTCTTTTCTGCCCTCTTTAAGTGATTTAACTCTGGTTATTATTGAATTTGCTAAAGTAGAAAATATACAGTGATTTTCCAGTTTCTTTGTTAAATCTGTGCAATCTAATGAAAACCAGCACTGCCACTGATTACAGCCTAATATACCTCAGTCAACACCTCTCTGATACAGCAAGTGAATATTGTAAGCTTCTCAAGATGGTCTTTAGTCTTCTACTCTTTGTATGTTTGTACAATTAAAACATTCTGGTAAAATACAGTAATAGAGCTAGGGGGAGGAAGGAAGCCAATGAGCTTATAGAAAATCCTCCCCCAGAGCAGAGAGGACACCTAGGAGAAACTGCCATTCATGACATTAGTCATGAATATTAACATTAGTCATAAAATATTGAAGCGGGCAGGGTTATATCGGGAAGAAGGGCTGTTTTTCAGGAATTGTGTGGTGTGGGACAACTTAAAAATAGTTGCACTCGTAAAATTTGCAAGTACATTTTTTTTTTCTTAAATATGTATGTTTAATTTCTCATTTATTGCTGGGTGGGAGATAATCAAACATTTTAACAATTTCATCAGGAAATGTTTATAAGTGAAGAGTTAATGAACTGAACAGCTGAATTAACACACACTCTTTTCTCTTACTCAGCATTAGGGGCGGCGTATGGGACAGCGAAGAGCGGCACAGGCATTGCTGCCATGTCTGTGATGCGGCCAGAGCTCATCATGAAGTCCATCATCCCTGTGGTCATGGCGGGTATCATCGCCATCTACGGGCTGGTGGTGGCTGTGCTGATAGCAAACAACATCTCTGAGAGAATCAGCCTTTACAAGTAAGATGAACTTCGGATACAGTACTTGATTACAACTCTTTTAGTTAGTTTTACCCGTCACCTTCTTAGCTCACAAACACAATTTAAAAAGCAAAGCCAAGTTAGGCAAACAAAAGAATTACATCTTCAAAAAAGGATCAAGCAACCAAAAGAGATTGATCAATTAGTCAAATAATCTTCAACAAGATATGAATAGAAGTCCAATATTTACTGGTCTTTTATCTCTGTTTTGATCTCCCCCAACTGTTTCCTAAAGTTTGACTTCCTTCTTCATGGTACATTTGCTGCATCCGGCTTGTTGCTGTGTTTTGCTCTGCAGCTAGTAAAGCGTTATTTTGGACTTGTTTTCTGGAAATGGCTGGCTGCACTTTTATATGAGGGTGAGACTCAGTGAAAGACAAAGTTATATGTCATGCATCTTAACCAACAGGCCATTAGATGCTGCTCACTTTTAATATTAAAACTGTTGCTTAATGAATGTTGCTTATAAGGGGTCCTCTTTGTTTTTAATAGAACAGACTAACGGTGCGTGAAAAGTTAAAAGTCACAGTCAAACAGCAGTTGCAGCATCTTTAGTTTCAGTAATGTGACATGTTTCTGAGTGAAACAGAATATCTGGGCGACGTACTGAAAGGTCAGTGTGGTCTAGTGAAAACAGTGTGAAGGATGTAGAGGACTGTTCACTTCCACCTACACCTCCTACGCTTGTTGCTGTTACAGGTGAAAAGATTTATATTAAGGTCATTAGATATATTTGTTTTATTTTTAGATATACTACTACTTAAAATCATGTTCTGCCTAAAATCTTTTGGACATCAGACACTCACCCTCTGTGGACTTGATGGGTTCGTCGTAATCTTCTTCCCTGCTGTCCCACTGTGTACGCTGTATGTTCTAAACATTCATAGTGTATTATTGCCGAGATATGGTTTAATTTGCTGCGTCTGTACCTCATTAGAGTGTGTTGATAAGTCAGATTGTAATGCCATTACAGTGAATTTAATGGAAATTTCATGCAGCAGTTTCCTGAGTGTTGATTTACTGTACGTTTCAGACAGTATGACTGTGTGTCATGACATTACTCTTTCCTCTCTCCAACAGGAGTTTCCTGCATCTCGGTGCCGGCCTGAGCGTGGGCCTGAGCGGTCTGGCGGCTGGGTTCGCCATCGGCATCGTGGGCGATGCTGGGGTGCGAGGCACCGCCCAGCAGCCCCGGCTTTTCGTGGGTATGATCCTGATCCTGATCTTTGCTGAGGTGCTGGGGCTTTACGGCCTTATCGTGGCCCTCATCCTATCTACAAAATAAGTGGTCTGCATCAAACACCATCTCATTCATTCCACATCAAAGCAGCAAGAACAAATAGGAGATTTTCACCTACTTCCATTACACCCTGTGGGTCTGACAGGATGGGATGGCAACAGAAACATGTTGGCGGTCGACTTTGACAGCTGTGTCCTCAGTAGATGTGATCTATCCATATTGTTTAAAGCCATCCAGTTGTGTCAGGTCCTGTGCGTATAGAACGGGCATGAAGATGTATTGGTTGTTGTGGGATGATGTGTGGACAGTCTGCCTGATTTGTTGTCTGATCTTAACCTGTACAGTGATCCAGAGTCCCTCCACCCCCCCTGTAAATGTAGTAACCAGTCTGTGCTGTGAGTGTGAATATCAACGTTTACCCCTTTGCCCACTCCCCTCCTTTGATTTTTGTTTTATGTTGGTGGTTTTGATTGTCATTCTCTGTTTTGAGACTGCTGAAAAATCGTGCACATTAGTATTTTATTTTTTCATGTTCTTTTTGGGGACCATTTTTGAATCACAGCGGTGAGGAGCTATCAAGATGTCTTTGTTTTTTTTTTTTTTCACTATTTATGGAAAGCTATGAAGATTTTGACTTAATGAAATGTCTAAATGGAATACTGTTTATTGAATTCCCTATATACATAAAAATATATATAAATTATCTGTGTATAGTTAGATTAATTGCACTGTGGGTAATTGTTCAAAGTGCTTGGAATTCCTCTGGATGTAGTGTGATTTGTTAATGGAGGATGTCCACATGTTGACATGGAGTTGACAGTGTGTGTGTGCATGTGTGTGTGAATGACCTGAGTGCATAATGTGTGCAAGTGGATTTATGTTAAATATGACATTCTCAAACACTAGTATCGTTTACCTGTAGTGCTGCTGTCTTGATTTTTTTTTTTGGTTTTGTTTTTTTGTTCGTTTGTTTAAGGTGAGAGCTCACTGTTCAGCCATACCTGTCAGATTTCCAAATAAAACTCAACCTCCTCCAGAACATCACTGTCTTTTATGTCTGATGTCAATGGATGAGTAAACTCTTTAATATTTCAGTTTAAATGGACATTGGTTAAATTGGCAAATTAAATGTAAAGCAGGAAGAACTTGCTGTAGATCAGTGTAGTGTTCATCAAAAATGTTATTCTCTTGAATTAAGGAGAACAATGAAAACAATTGTTTTTATAATTTTTTTATTAGTAAATACAGTACTTTCAACTAGAGCTGTAGCTATTATTTTCATTATCAATTACAGATTATTTTATTGATTAATTATTTGTTTGGTCTGTAAAATCAGAATGATGACTTTTTAAAAAGTATTGTTTTGCCCGATCATCAATTTAAACCCTAAAGATACTCAGTTTATTATTATACAGAAAGTATAAAAACCAGAAAATATTTAAATTTAAGAAGCTGAAGTGGGGATTTTTTGCTTAAATAATTGCTTAAATTATGCAATTCTTTTAAAATCAGTTTTAGATTACCTAATATCTGATAGTTTCTCAAAATTAAAACAATTTATAGAAAACCCAGTATGCTTTCTGTGACAAAAAATCTTTAAAAGCAGTAGTTGATCAGATATTGTTTTCCTCCCTTACCAACTTCCACCACAAAGTCCACTTGTTACCTTATGACTTGTTGGATTTTGCCCAATTTGGAAATCGTGACATAATGACAACAAAGAGCAAATAAAGCTGAATTTTCAGTTTCACCAGATTTGCAAAGAATTTTACAGTAGATGATTTTTCTTCCCAAAAGGTAACTAGTCTGAACAAATCAGTCATCAGTGAGCAGTAAAAAGTCAACGCACTGGGCTGTGACCACGTCAGAGACCAGCTGAGCCTCAGACTCTGACTCCTGGTAGGTACTAAAATTCACATTTACTGGCATCAGTCTTTCAGAGGTTATGTTGTTACTTTTTTGTGCCACAAATTCTTCTCTGCAGAGCCTCCAGAGATAACTGTTTTCACCCTTGCACCCAGGAATGGACACAGCAGCTATTCTTGCTCTCTTTAAATTAATATTTCAAATTAATGTATATGATGATATGCTATACATTAGAGTGATGAGGAAATTTGCTTTCTCTTCAGTTGCTTGCATCGCACTCCAGTGTTGAAAAAGTGAAATAAAAAACACCTACACTCATGACACTCATGATTAAATGTTTATTGATGTGTGACTTGAAATACATATTTCACTCCTAACTTTTTTGACTAAATGAATGAAGGAATGAATGAATGACCTTCTGGACATGTTTGGAAACACTTAAAGTAAGGCATAAAAACTCTAAAAGACACCAAAGCTAAAAAAAATAAATAAATAAAATAAAATAAAAAATAAAATGCAGCTTATACAACTTACACAAACTCCAAATCATCTTAGTTAAATCAGACATTAGATTGTGTAAATACCCCATTGACTTTGACTGGTATTTGTTTTTAAATGTTTTAAATATAATCTTAAATTTGAACACATTCGGTATAATGAGGTGAGGAAAATGGCCCATGTGGAGGATATATTTTCATGTTAGATAGTTCATACTGATGCAGTTGTGCATAAGTGGCATTTTATTGTTAACTGTTGGAAGTGAAGCTGGTTTGAACTACTTTATATACAGCTGGAAGGTTTTCATTATTTTTTTTATTTTTTATTTTTTTGGAAAATGTTAACTCTCTGGGGCTAAAATAGTTATTTAAATGAAACCATAGGTTTAAAGGGGAAATAGGAGTTTAGAGGTTTTGTGGAACTGAAAACGACTGAAAACAAAGACAAGGGGCCACAAGCGGAAACTGCTTTCATGTAAAGAGATCAAATGCCAAACATGTCAAAAACCTCTGGCATGATCTTAAACTATACACTGCATTTTTATAAACTTATCACAGTTTCATATCATCATAGTTTTGTTAAATAAGATGGAAATACTCAAGTAAAATATCTCAAAATTGTACTTTAGGATGCATAACTTTTTCTGTTCATTTAAATATTTTGTATAGTTGTATTTGTACTTTTACTTGAGTAAAGTCTGTAAATAATTCGTGCACCGCTGGATAAAATAACCTCAGTGACCTCAGCCTGTGGTAGCTGAGATGACAGGAGTCTTTGATGTGCACTGAAAACTTCCTGTGCAGGAGACTGGGCTGTGTGCTCCCACAGAGAGACTGCCTGTTATTGTTTACGGTCACACTGATGTAAAGTAGGTCATGGAAAAGGAAAGCTTGGCCAGACACTCGTTCAGTTGCCGTGTGTCATCCAAGTAGCAATAGGTGGCTTCGGGGAGCGGCGTCTCTGCGGTGTTGTCAGTCATTTTACGTGAGTGCTGGCTCCGAACAACGGTCAGGTAACGTTAACGCTATCCTTTTATCGAGGACTGGTAGCAGCACGCAGCTAACGAAAGCTAACTAGCTACTCTACGCTTGGTCTGAAGCTGCCTTCACCGGTCGAGTTATTCCGCCTCCGGCCACCCTTTTCTCCTTACTTGGCTCATAAACCGTGAACGTACTGCAGTCGGCGACGCGTGTCAGTGTACTAACCTATATAAACTCATATAGCCAGCAGTCTGACTTGAATTGTGACGCCGCTGACCTTGTTATAGCCTGCTAACATGTTAATGCATGCGCGGTTCAGCGGGTAGCGTTAGCTGCTCTCGTTAGCTGAGCTAGGCGGCTAACTAGAGCTAGTTAGGACAACATCAGCACGTCAAAGGGTAATAATTTTACTCATGATGCCAATGACTTGTGGATTGGGACCAGGCTACTAACAGTTAGCGTTAGGTTAAGTTGTTAAGGTGTGTGACTGTATTTGTGGTATGTTTCTCCAATAAAGTCTTCAGTGTGTGTGCTTCTTAAACATGTTGTCATTTTGTTTTCCCCGCAGCTGGACTGATGCTGTTCTCCCAACATCTGGACTAAACCTGAACTGGCTGTCAGGTTCTCATACAGGTGAGACAGGGAGTCGCTGCCATGTCTAGACGGAGCAGGAACAGTCGTGCATGGAGATATGTCTGGGGTGGGATACGGCGGGATGCTGATGCCCGGGCACTTGTGTTGGCCTCTGAAAGTGATGAATGGAGCTATGACCACCTCGAGGTAAGAACACAGCATCTGAACAGATATGGACTGTCAGGGATAATGTAAGTTTTTGTCTGTGTCATATGATGCCACTTGTTTGCACTGTAGGCAGGGGGTAGGATGTGTCACCATGAGAACGCTGGCAAAATTCACCTCAGGGGTCCCTGTCGGACTGAAAGCCTTTAGTTTGTATGAGTTTGTTGATGTGGTCTGATGCTACAAGCACCTCTAGCTGTTGTTGTTTACATGCTTTGAATGAGAGCTAATCATTTTTCCACAGAAAGAAATGTACCATAATGTCATTGTTTTACTTTCAGTTTTTGGAGATGTGTATGTTTTTCAGTGCAGCACTTAGTTTCAGGTGACAGCCTGGCATCCAAAACCAGAGCTGTTTAGTTACATAAGCAGTACTGCTGACATTTGATTTTGCCATTTCTCTCTGCATTGTTGCCCCCAAGTACAGTGATTCAGACTCTGAGGCGGACTTTTCAGCAGTGATGGTCCCTCCAGTCCCCAGTGCAGTGCCTGTCACCGGAGAGTCCTACTGTGGCTGTGATTCTCAGGCGGAGTCCAGTTACAACCCTCGTCTGCGAGGTTTTCACCAAGTTAAAGACTGCCACTGTGGAGAGGATGACCAAGGTACAAGACGGTTGCAGCATTTCGAGGGTTAACTAATAGAGGGCACATCCATTTTATAATAATTAAGTGATGTCTCTTGAGTCACACCACTGCATCAAGTCAAGTTATTTTTTGATCTGAGCTCTGTGATTAGTTCACAAAATTGATCATAAGAATATATTTTTTTCTTTGTTAATTGTTATGAGGGAAAACAAATTACATTTCTTATGTCACTAACCTGGAACAAATGATTTCTGATGTTTTAGAATTTGACTGGGTGTGGGATGTCAACAGCCGTTCGACAGCAACATTACTGAGCTGCGACAATCGCAAAGTGAACTTCCACTCTGAATACAGCTGTGGTACAGCTGCAATCCGTGGCTCTAGAGAGCTGGCTGAAGGGCAGCACTTCTGGGAAATCAAGATGACATCCCCAGTGTATGGAACAGACATGGTACAGCTCTACTCCTTACACTGGCCTGCTCTTATCATCTAAAGTTGTTTTCCAAAAATTCCAAATTAGAGCATAAGTTTTGTCTAAGACAGGGCCTTAATGCATCCTGTGTAGAAGTTCAAATTTGTTTGTTTTCTAAATGGTTCTTTATCTTTGTGCAGATGGTTGGTATTGGTACTTCTGATGTCAACCTAGACAAATACAGACACACGTTCTGCAGCCTTCTGGGAAAAGATGCAGACAGCTGGGGTCTTTCTTACACTGGTAAGGTGCACACAACCTATTACAATGTAGCAGCGACTGCTCCAGATGATTATTGTATGAGTTAGAGATCATTGGCTGTCTTTGTTTTTCAGGCTTGTTGCATCACAAAGGAGACAAGATGAACTTCTCCTCTCGGTTTGGACAGGGATCCATCATCGGAGTCCATCTGGACACGTGGCACGGCACGCTTACTTTCTTCAAGAATCGAAAGTGTATAGGTTAGTACTGGCAAGCAAAGTCCACTAATGATCTGAGTGCTTGTGGTTTGATTCCTTGTTTAATTACATGATTTTAGTGACCTGTGGGGATGTACCTGTGGGGGTAGTATTAACAGTTGAACTGTATTTAATGTGAATCTGTCACATCTGGCCAATGTCAGTTTGCTGTATCAGATTGGTTGACTGGTACTTTGTCCATATTTACAAACCTTAACACTTGCATCTCTATGATATATTTTAAATGAATGTAAAATCGGGAACCATAACCATATGACTACATGCATGAAACATACCTGTGTACAAAAAAGGGAAAGCAGAGCATGTTTCTATAGTGCTTATACATCATCCATATTCAAAACTGGATGACCTTTTAGGCACAATCGATGTGTATACATTTATTTAGTGGGCGCTCTTTGCAGTGTGGTATTGGAACAAGTTATTACACATGAACATGAAAATTTTTGTGACCTTTCTCGATCTAGGTGTTGCTGCCACAGAGTTACAAAATAAGAGGTTTTATCCGATGGCGTGCTCCACAGCAGCGAAAAGCAGCATGAAGGTGATCAGATCTTGCTCCGCGCCCACCTCCCTGCTGTACCTCTGTTGTGCTCGCCTTCGCCAGCTGCTGCCGGACTGTATACACACCCTGGACGTGTTGCCATTGCCGCCAGGCCTCCGTCAGTTGCTCCACAACAAACTGGGTTGGGTGCTCAGTCTCAATAGTGGCGCCACAGAAGAAACCCCAGATGGGCCTGAGCATCCCTCGCGATTGCCCGTCCCTCCCTTGCCTGGACCGTCCTCCTCTGAGAGTGACTCAGAGGGTTGTACATCTGACCCCGAAGCCTGTCAGAGGAAAAGATGCCGCTGGACATGACTGGACAGCTCAAATCCTACCTCCTCTTAAACACTGGCAGAGGTTACTGTCCTATGGCATCTAATCTAGTGTTACTTAACTGCCTCAAGCTTTCCTCAACATCAGTGTTAACACAGGAAAATAACCAGGATCGTCTGAGCAGAGAGGAGTGGTAACGTAGGCGGAAAACTGCAACGGCAGCATTTCTGCCTGCACATTTTATTACTGTGATCTTCTCTCATGCCATGTTATTTTGTCAGCTAGCATAATTTGTTGCAGTTTTGTTGCCATTCATGAACGGAGATGAGTGAAAATTGTGAACGAATGGAGCAGTCAAGTGTACAGTGTGACAGTGAGGAAAAGCACGGCCAAATTTCTGGTGGCTATCATAGTATATTTGCAAAAAAGGGGGTTTCAAAATTGAAAGACTGTATAGATATTTTCATCGTCCTGTATGCAAAAAATGTATATTGTTCTCAACCTTAACGCTATCCATGCATCATCAAAATAATCTGTTACTTGTTTTACTGGCATCTGTGATTTTCTGTTAGGTTTCCAACATGAGAATCAGTTGATATTTTTTATTTCTTACCTACAGCTCATAGCTCTAAAACTAAAACTGTCTTAATTTAGGAAAATGTTAGAAGGAGCTACAATGAACATGAGTGCATTTTGCAGCTTTTAGTCCTCCAACAATGAAATTATTCCCTTTTCTCTTTTATGGATCAGCCATCATCTCCAAACTACTCATGTACATCTGATATCACATCATCAGTCGATTGGGGGAAAAAGTTACGAGTGAAATATTTTTACATTCATGTCAACATCCACCTGCCATCTGCTTTTCAGAGCCTCCTATTGAAAAGTCACACTAGTCGTTTGTGGGAACTATGGATTTCCTCTTTTCTAAAAGATGTAAGCAGAATGCATTGTTTAGAGTAGCTCTTAAATGTTTCATGAGGCTAATATGTCACTCAAATGAGACTGTTGCACCTTTCATCACTGTTACACCTAACTATCGTTTTTTTTAGAACTTTTTAAAAAAGTTAGTTTGTTCGATTGACAAAACATGAGATTATGAGAAGTTTTAATGTTAAGATTTTTTTTGTACTGATCTGTTTATGCAACGCCATTGTTTTGGTTTTTCCCAAGGCCTTGTTCCATCTCTTTCCTTAAGAACACCTCTGGACTTTAATTCACTAAGCTCATACTCAGTTCTAAATCTTTTAAGTATCAAACACTCAGCCCCTCTTGGCCTAAAACATGGCTGTAGGAAGGTGTTAGTTTCCCCATTAAAGGGGAACACCTGCTGTGGTCAGCTTGAATTTTGAATTTCACAGCAGAAGATGAGTTTTAGCATAGAAACTTCCTGCACTGTTCCTGCAGAACAGAATACTCTCAGCTCTCTGTGTATGTTTCATGTGTTTTAACATTTATACATATATTTAAAATATGGTTGTATATGGCTAAAACACAGTTTAAATATTCCTCTACTGTCTAAGAACAATCCCAACACTGACTAAAGCTGTGGATTTAGCCATGTTCTGCCATACCTACATCATTTGGAAGATACTGAGCACATGAAAGGACAGCAGAGAGGTGGACTGTACCACCTGAGTGGTCTGCAACATTTTTGTGGATGTTTTCATATGTCTGAAAACTTGTTGTGAAACACAGACTTTTTACAGTCACATTTGAAGCCTGCAGGGACTGAGTGGGTTTAAAAGATGAATTTAAGTAGTAATTGATCGTGTATAACTGAGGAGGGGATCATTACCCCTGGGTCAGATATATAAATAGTTCTCTGTTTCAAATTCTTCAGAGCTCAGTACCAAACCATAACAATTTAAGTATAATAATAGTGTTTGACCTGGGTGTTGAAGCTACACAGTTTGTGAGCTGCTGCCTCAGTCTGCCCGTCTCCGATCATGTTCACTCCTCAAGGTCTTGGTTTAAGTAGATATACAGAAAGATTTAAGGTACTATGCAATCCAAGCATTTTCTGTGGTAATGGTTTTGAGAAGGAATGGGTGTGTTGGGGTGCCATTATGGAGACACTGGCACAACAACAGTGGTGAAGATACCAGAGGACCATGCTCATCTGTCCTGAGTAATAACACAACTTAATTCTGTCCAGCTGTATAATGGTTTATCAGAAATCTCTCTATGTAGATCCAGTAATGTAACCACAAAGAGGTTAGTTGTTGTCCAGCAGATGTATTTTTTATCTTCTTTCACTGTATTTGTCTTCACATTGATGCATCCAAGCACTTTTTCTTACTGTTATACTGTAAATAGGTAAATTCTAAGTGTTTCTTCTATACCATGTTATATTAATAATACTGTATGTGCAGGCCTTTACTGGCCTTTTTCTGTATAACTGATCAGCATGATTTTCAGCTGAAAATAAAATGAGTGCTAAATATGCATAAAGGACTGGACTGGAAAGTTTGTGCTTATGGCGGGCCACCAGTTAGAGGGAACTGACTCTTGCTGCAGCTGCCAGTGAGTCATTGCCTTTTCTGTCAAATTCCTTAGACCGCACAGACATCCTCTCTCTGCCCTGTGCATGTTATAGCAGGAAAAGTTTTTTTTCCAGTAGTTAAGGTGGGACCTTATTCCATATACCTATACAGCCCAATAATGGTATACTGTCCTGTATATCTACACGTCTGTACTGTATGTCTAGACAACTCACAAACAACTAATTTTTACATTAGGCAAAATAAAAAACAGGGTGTGGTATTTGACCACTTTGCTTTGCGAATATATTATTTCCAAGTTAAACAATTTCCTGTGTCGAAACATCTCTCTAAATCAGTTCAGATATTCTGGAGAGATGATGGAACATGCTTTCCTTGACGAGCCACCGTTCATAAAAAATTTAAACGATTCAAGAACATTTTTCACATGATAAATTCTTTAATCACCATCTTTAATGATTCTTCCTTGATATGTAAGACAACTGTGAGTGCAACTGATTCATTTTAGATATTGTGTTGAAAATCCTTAAATGTTATTAAATATCAGTTCTTACATAATAATTGACAAATTGTTATAATCCTTTTAGTCTTACGATATTTTCTACTCTATGAAGTTCCAACAAGCGGAACAAAATTACAGTAGCTGTTCACACGGAACATGTTTCTTGCGGACCAGGCGGGCGGAGGTAGCGTCCCTTGCGTGCGGAGGTCAAGTGGAACTGGTCCTGCTCGTCGGGGACTTTCAGGTATGTTTAGTATGGATACTTGCAGGTCATGAACTATATCAGCAATAGTTCGTTAAAATCAATCAGTTGTTCAGCCATATGCTCTTTTAACCAGCTAACGGCTAAGGGCTGTAATGTGTTTACGCTCCCACTCACAGACTGACAGGGGTTAGCGTCTTCTGTAACCAGCAGGCACAGGAGCTACTTTAAGTTCAGATGTGAGTAAATGAATTTCCGCTCTTGCAGGACAAATCAGGATCGTAGAGGAGCTGCTGTAACATCACACAGTCATGGTGAAGAAAAGGCGACTTCGTCTCATAGCAGAAATGGCTCGGAAGATCCGGGCGTACCGAGAGCTCAAGTCCCGGCCGCGGGAGTCCCAGAAGTACGCACTGGACTATGACACGATGAAGCGGCCTTTGACGGGGAAGATGCTGCCTGTGCTGGCCTGGCCGGATGTCCGCAGGGAGAGCCGCCTCTTCTCCCTGCTGGCTGGCATGAGGATGTTCGGAGTGGGCCGCCTGTTCACCCGCAAATCCTGGTTGGAAGACCACACTGAGCCCAGCTACTGGCAGATAACCAAGGTCAAGGTGGACTACACCTCTGAGGTGAGCGAACCACATCTGTGGTTCATCAAGTCTGCATATTGTCACGATAAATAAGTGATATCATATGACTGTGATATAATATGTCTTGTAAACTAAGTACGACTGGTTTCTTGTGGTTTCCAGAACATGGATCATGGCAAGGCGTGGGGGGTCCTCACCTACAAAGGTAAGACTGGACTGTTTTCAGTGCCCCTGCACTGAAACATTTACTGTTTCAGTGCATTTTATTGGAGACTGTGATATTTATGAGAGGGGCTGAATGTTGTGTGGCTGAAAATAATATTTGAAAACTGAACTAGATGTTACTCAGCCAGACTATTAGGTTACAGTGTGTGGAGAACTTAACTCTTGGTAACTTTGTTGCGTTAACTTGTGTGTTTGGCAGGAAAACAGGAGACCGAGGTCAAGGAGGTGGACAAGGTGATGTACCACGACTGGCGCCTGGTTCCCAAACACATAGAACAGCAGTTGAGGGATTTTCAGCCGCTCCCTGATCCACCTGTGCGCTCTGTCCCCTACCCGCCCCTGCTCCGTGCCATGCTGCTGGCCCAACACAAGAAAGCAACAGGCAGGGTAATGGCAGATGAGCCCGCCTTACCTTTGCAGAGGGAGGTCCAGCTCAACAAAGACTATTTTCGCAGGCAGGAACAAGAGAGGCAGAGAAAAGAGGGGACAGAGGTGTGATACTCCTCTTTGAATGTGGTTTGCTAATCTTGGACATTTTGGACCAAATCAGTGATGACAGAAGTGGTCAACTTCCTCTGTCCAGCAACACTTGAAGCCCTCGCCTCAAAACTCCTGATAAGTCCTGGACTAAAATGAATTCTCTGCTATTTTCATCTGAAGCAGGCCTCTCCGTGTGTAATATGTATCTGTGTATCTGCTAAATATTAAATCTGAGGTAAAATAAGGCCACTCTGAGTTTTTAATTCAGTATTTTATGTGCTTGCATTATAGACACCCTTAGCCTTGTAGCACTGAGAATGCCTTTATGATTTTACTTGACAGTGTTCCTCCATAGGAGTATTGGAAGATTTTCATACCTACATTCAAAACTTTGACTTACTATTAACAAGGATGTCACAATTCTAAGATAGCACTCACAGCTGGATTATAAGTCAGGCAACCTCCCAGGGCCTCCAAATGTCCAGGTTTACTCCAGATCATCTGGGTCGACATAATTAAATTAATCGCAAATTTGTCAGAAATTCTCACCACTGAAATAAAATATCAACTGACTGGTCCTCCATCATCCATCTTCTTACCTTGTCTTGCAGAGGGACCCTGCGTCAAAAATCTAGGTTTAAGACCTCAGCTCTTTAAGTTTATATTGGTATTATAACATTTGTTAATGCTGTGTAAAATCAATGTAATGTAATTAACGCACAGAAAACCTGAGGGAATGCAGAATGATTCCAATCATAGCAGAACTGTTAGGTGGCAAACAACAGTCAAAACAGTAAAAAACCCAAAGGTGTTGAGTTACTACTGCAGAAAACTTGGAGGGACTATCAGATATCCACATTTGAGAACCTTTTTGACATTTTCACTTAAAAAAAACGACTCATGAACAGTTGATCAAATATAAAAACGGTTGCCTATTAGTTATCTATCAGTCAACTGTTCGATTCATCAACTAATCATTTTCAGCTGGACAGCACTGGTGGATGCCTGGGTGCTGGAGGAAATGGTTAAACTGCCAGGAAGATAACTTTAGTTAGAAAAATGTGTCATCAGCGTTATACAGTGAGTAAGTAAACATTTCGGACTATTTATCATTAATTTTGACTTACTGTAGCACGGTTTTATTCGTCTTGCGGGGTGTAGCACCGCACACTATTGTTATTCTCGTTTTTCTTACACCTAGAATTTCGGTTTGTAGCTCGTCCCACACTGTTGAGCGCACACCAACAAATTATACATCAAGACGTGCGACTCGATCGGACTCCGTGTGCTTGTATTTTTTTCTCCAGAATATTCAGGTTTTATGACATAATTCGTGAAAAAATGTCTCAGATTTTTTTTCTTCACAGGACTACGGCCACAAATTTTACTCTACAACAGTGATATTCTCCAACTTTGGAGCCACACTTGTCTTCTTTCTCACAATGTGTTTACTTTATTGGTTTTTGAATAGTCTGCCTTTTAGCGACATGAGTCGCTCTCAACTGCTCCATTGACTCTCGATGTAAATCGAAAAGAGGATTTTTGGAGGAAAGCAGAAAATACCCTTTTTTAAATTTGCCATAATACCCATAATTGCCATAATAATTTTTGACACTAGGACCAAAAAAAAACAAAACCCATCACTGTGTTCCTTAAGGTCTCGTGGCTTTGACGGTGAAATTTGTTTGGCGATATCATGTTTGGTTTTTGAATAAATAGCAGTAGTTTGACAGGCCTGAATCGGCCGATAATGAGCCCGAAAATTTCCTAAAGGCAAAACATCATCATACAAGAAAACAAGAGAAAACAAAGTCCTGTGAGGATTCCAGTGTCCTGACATGGTGCAGGCACATTAGATCCATTCATAGGATCAGACAAATTATTACTGTGATTAGCAGTGATAACAGTAGTCATACTAACTGCAGTCAAATATAAAATAGATAAAAATAGTAACAGCAGATTTAGTGGTCAGCAATTGGAATTGCAGCAAGTGCAATAAAAGGGAAAAATGTAAACATGTTATTGTTTCTGAACAAAAACCTATAAATCTGTGGCTCTAAACATGGGGACAGGAACCAAAAGGGGACCTTAGCCAAAGGTCGTGAATGACAGCCAATAGTAGTTTTTGCTTTTGTTTAGTTGTTTGCACTTTTTTAAAATTTGTCCAATTGATTTTATTTTTCACAAACACCTGTGCGTAATGCAAGCAAATGTTTTGTTATATTTTTATAGTGTTGATATTATTTTGTTATATTGTTGTATTTATATATTGTTATTGTTTCTGAATAAAAAACTGAACACAAATCTTAACTGACAGTAAAGTAAAATTTAAATTTTAACTTAAAAATTATTTTTATTTGCCTAAAATCTTTGTCCTGTGTTTTATTATGATCATAATCACGATCAACTAATTGAAAATTGAAAAATTACAAAATCATTCAATGATCATGAAAATTCAAATTTTCAATTTTCATTCAAGTTTGCATATCGCATTCACATCACTATGACACATTGTTCCGCCCTACACAAAAGTAGATAAACTGCTTTTCTGAGTTAAAAAAGTGTTGATATTGGTATGGGTATCAGCAGTACTGGCCCTGTATTTACTTGGTATCGGCCTGTGATATTATGGTCTGGCTCAAATATCACTGGCCAATCATTAGCCAATCAGAGACGACCACCCACCTGGTTGTTAGAGGGGTGGGACTTAAAAAGGGCCAGGTGCAGGCCGGGAAGACGCTAGAAACAGGTGTACACGGAGATGCTGGTTGAGAGTTTATTCAAATTTGTTAAATACTGTTGTTCATCAGTTGAAGACCCGGGACTTTGAGTTAAAGTGTAACCTGATAAAACCGGACGCTGAGCCGTGTGTTGGAGCTGGTTTCAGCTCGTAGTTCAGCTAAACCACGGTACCACTGTGACCACCACATGGTGTACCGAGTCCGCCATTACCGCGCCGGTTTGGAGGAGAGGAGAGCGCGTGTGCGCGGA
This sequence comes from Toxotes jaculatrix, assembly GCF_017976425.1. Classification (NCBI taxonomy): domain Eukaryota; kingdom Metazoa; phylum Chordata; class Actinopteri; family Toxotidae; genus Toxotes; species Toxotes jaculatrix. Next base: position 13,550,820 of record NC_054411.1, on the reverse strand, counting down.
ACGCAGACTTCCACCGAGTTTCTGAGTGAGTATTAAGACGGTGTGAGCGCACTGAGGGAAACAGACCAGGTGTGTTAGACCAGGTGTATCAGCCTGTGAATCTCTGTTCTTCAGATGCTGCAACAGAGGCCTTTCCACCCTGTGAGCCACAGACGCAACTTTCTGCTCACGCCTGCGCACACGCTCGCGCACACAGCCTTAGTGCGCGTGTCTCCATCGCACTACTCACCTTGGATGGACGGCTTGGAAACGGCTTTCTGCACTTTCTACGAGAAGTGAGTATACACAACATTTCAATCCAAGATTTCAGACGAGGCCCAACGAGCGCGCCAACGACATGGTTCGGAAAACAGTCACAGTTTACGGTGCCATGTTGCGCTGGTGCCACCTGGGGTTATGTTTTAAGGTGGAGCTCACCTGGTTCTGTAGTAGATCTTAAGTCTTGGGGTGTGACATGTTTAAATTCTGGACCGTGATGTGGTTCATGTGGTAAAGATAAAGGCTGAATATGACACGCGGGACAGCGCAGCCGCACAGAGATAATTAGGCCTCAGCGGCCTCCTCAGTTCACGTTAGTAAACCCTCAGTTCACCTCACACGGGCTCAGGTTATCAGGGGTATGTGGAGACAGGCCTTTAAGTCCTCAGAGTTTTTACCCACATAAACCTTTATTAGTTATATTAGTTATACATAGACATTTGTTAGTTATATTACAGACCAGAACCGCAGGTCAGTGCGCGCGGACTGTGGCTGTCTGGAGCTAACCTGCTGTTTTGGCACACAGGTGCAGCAGCGGCCTGGGTGAAGGTGAACCTGAGGGCAGTGGATCGCTCTGAGTGAAGCTCGTAAGGTAAAAATACTGTCATCAGTTTGATCAGTGTTGATTTTCCATTTTACACGTTGAGCAGAATTTAATCAAAAAGCAATATTTAAAGATTGTGAAACGCTGCTCAGTGAAGAGAACATGCTGCAGATCTCTAAACCACCTGCAGTCAGTCTGAAAATCTTCATCTTTCAGCTTCACCACTCATCCTCACTCAGACATCATAATCTCCAAAATGATCAATAACTATGACAGGAATGTTCCATAAGCTCGATCACAGCAGGAGAAATGATTATTCCCTGATCAGTGTGGGGTGTGTGTGTATAAAGCTTCACACAGATGGATTTATATCCAGTGAACTCATGTCCACAGAATGTGATTGTTGGACAGGATCAGTCCACTCTGTCTAAACAGATGAACTGGCTCTGACCTGCAGACTCAGACTGAGCTGTTTCTTCGTCTTCTTCTTTCAGGTCCACAAACAGATCAGCATGAGAAGAAATCAACTAATTGTAAGTGAAGTTTTTATTCTCCTGCTGGGGTGTGTTTGTGTGTGTGTGTCTCTTGCACACATACACACACTCAAACACACTCAAACACACACACGTATGTACATCCACACACACACACACACACACACACACACACACACACACACACACACACACGGCCACTATGCCAATCTGTCTCACCCTCTTTTTCTTTCTGTCTCACACATGCCATGCCATAATTATTTGTCTGCCTGACCATTTGCCTGTCTGTCACTCTCTCTCCCACGCACACTCACTTGCACTCTAACCCTAACCCTGACCCTGACCCTGACCCTCTCAGCATTGTAGCATCGATTTTGACTACGTTGGATGAAGAGGCTATACGAGGTATGAGTTTCGTGTCTTTTATGCTGGGATGTCTGGCCGCCGTGCCATAACTTTTCCTCCTACAGAATTTTTTCCTGTCCATCCAGTGTGGCTGCCATTGGTTGTCTATCGGTCTGTTGGTCGGGCGGTTGGTTGTTTGTTTGTATGATTGTTTGCTCGTCGATTTTGACCACGTGGGATGAAAAGGCTATACGAGTTATACAACTTTCACTTCTTTTATCCTGGGATGTCTGGCCGCCGTGCCATAACTTTTCCTTCTACAGAATTTGTTCCTGTCCATCCATTGTGTCTGTCCAGTCTTCAAGAGGTATTTCATATCTAGTGTTTACTTGGCCACCATGCCATCACTTTATCTTCTCTTGGCTGCTATGCCAGTCTCTGTCTCACTCTGTCTCTCTCTGTCTCACACACACACACACACACACACACACACACACACACACACATACACACAGTCACACTCACAGTCACACTCACACCGTCACACTCACACCGTCATACTCACACCTCTCTCTCTCTCTCTCTCTCTCTCTCTCTCTCTCTCTCTACCTCCCTCCCTCCCCCTACCTCCCCCTACCTCCCCCTACCTCCCTCTAATCAGCCTGCTAGGGGTTGATCTGGGGGCCCTGCATTGGTTAATTTTGGCCTCTCCCATCCCCATTAGCTTTATGTGGACTGATTTTGGCCTGCTTGCCCCCCACCCCCATTAGCTTTATTGGCAGATCAGATCAACCTAAACACCAAATTTCCAAAGCAGACAGATGATTGGCAAAATATACAGTGATATATATCAGCAGTTATGTCACATGACAAAATGCTTCAAATAAGACAAATTAACTTAAACTTGTGACCATAGTCACAACTATGGAATGCCAAAAAAAAAAAAAAAATAACAGGCAGCTGTTTAAAAAAAAAAAAATAATAATAATAAAAGGAAAAAGAAAAATAATCAGGCATTTTGATAAGTCAGACCCTCCTTTCAACTTTCAGTTTGGATAGTTAAGGTTAGGGTAAAGAGTTAAGGCATTATGCTTCACTGTGTCATTGCAACTGAAGACAAGAATGTGTGTGTCATAGGTCTGCTGTATATAGAAGTGATTACTGTTGAGGTAAAAGGTAGAGTGTGAGGAGGCATCTACAGCTGCCATGTTGGTGTGCTGGCCGTCTTAGGCTCTGATGGCGTTTCCTCCAAGTAGGTTCTGCATTTTAGTTTAATCAGAATGTGAATGTTTGAATGAATTTTTATTTTTATTTATTTAATTAATTTTTATTATTTTTAATTTTTTTTCTGTCTTCACATGCTTCCCTGTAAATTCTTTTAATCTAACCTTGTTATTTCCTGGTGATAACTTCTCTAAGATCATCATAACTGATTAGGACCAAAACTGTGCTTCTGATGTTGCTTTCTCAAGCAGTTTTTCAGCCCATGGATGATGTTTTATGAATGCATTTATAATTTTTATTGGCATCTGAGATACATTTGTGATCGCATTTTTTGATATTGAGTCAAATCATTGTTAGGTCAGTAAATTGTTAAGTTTTCCATCATTAAATGGTGGAGATACACGGGCAGGTCCGATGTCAATCTATTGGGGATCCTCCAAAGTAAGAGTTGTTGTTTTTTTTTTTTTTTAAGTATTCAGCCTGTGTCCTGAGCATAGTTACACTGCTGTCCATCATCACCACCCAAATTTTGATAGAAGCTTTATTGTACAGGGAGGGTGAGTTGGACTTTGAGGTCAAACACTGGCTCGTCTCACTGCCAAGTTTCGTTCCAAGGGGAGAATGGAGTAGGACCTTTCTGGATTGACATAGGTGCGGTGAGGAAAAGTTTTGCAATTGTTAGGTTTTTTTTTGGCGTCGGCACATAGGGAGGCCTCCCGACAGGGGAATACTTCCTGCCCTTGTAAAGCGCTATGTACGGTCAGTCGCGGACAAGATTCACTGCAGTATCAAGGGATGTGGGGTTATTTGGGTCAGGCTTAAGTGTTAAGGGCTCGTACCTTTTTTTTCTTATTGCGTGGTGGACAGGGTAAGGGAAGGAAGCCTGGCAGGGAGACGACTCAGATAGCTCAGACCACTGTAAAGATGCACCCAGTTTGGGTATATTTGCTTCATTTTCCATCTAGTGGTGATGATGAATGCAGTGACCACTGTGAAAACCTAATAGATGTGTCAAGTTCTCCAGGTTGAACAATAATAATTAATTTGCTCTTTCTGAGCAATGTGCTATTGACATGTGAAATGAGATATTGTCATGGGCTGAATTGAAGAGAACGTCTAAGGAAACAGGCTTTGTCTTGAAGTAGAACTGCAAATCTTTATAAACAAATCTGAACAGAGTGACAGCCATTTCAGAAGGCAAACCTGAAAAGATGTTTACAGATGGTAGAGAAACCTTTCACAATGTTTTATAAACCATGTCAAAGACACTAGAGGGGAAGACACAGTTAAGACCTCGTCCCAGTGCTTGAAGGAACAGAGTTTGGAAGACATGTCGAAGTTTGGACAGACAATAAGTTCTGCTTAAATCATTCTGTAGCTGCTGTAGCTCAATTATGAGTGAGGTTTTATTCTGTGGCTGAACCTCTAGTGGTGGTGTTACTCTCTTTATCCATGCTATTTACTTTTACATTGTCTGTTGCACATATTTCTCCCAAATTGTCAGTTTTCTGTCCTTTAGCACCTTTTTCATATACTTGTCATTTATTTCAGTTTAACTTTATATATTTGTGTATGGTTTTTTTTTTAATTTTGTTTTCAGAGTTATCCGTTTTCTTGAATTTCTTTATCATTGTGAATTTATTTAACTTTGTCACTTGGATGAAGAAAATCTTGTATTCTGTAGTGCTTGATCATTTATGTTTTGGTTTTTTATTTTTGTTTGTTTTTAATTTCTTACTTTATATTTGGGCTTTTCTGTCTCTGAACCCAAAACATGGAGCTGTCAACCTGTTGATGTTAGTCTGCAAAAGGTATAAAGTGCAGTAGGAGACAATAGGGTCTTCTCAGACTGTCTCCATGTTTGTCAGGACATTGGACTTGCTAATTACTTCTGAGCCTCTGTGGAAGGGTTTGCAAAGATCACAAAACCACGGCAGAACATGCTGAAGAGGAGTTCCACAGGCAATACAGAACTGGAATGTGATGAAGTTTCGAGTTAATGGACTGATGGATAGATGACTCAGGAGACTCCCAGCAGACTTTCCACCCTGCAGGGATGGATGCACTGGACTGTTCTACCACAGTCTGTGAAAGCAGCAGACACCAGAGTCAGGGGAACTTAGAGGAAGTGAGAGAGCGGCAACCAAAGGTAAGATCTGAGGTCATGTTGAAGGTTTGCTTTAGTCTGTTTGCTTTTTTACTTATTGCTAATTGTTTTTTTTTTCTCTGACTCATATGTCCAACCTTAAGGAAGGCTGGAAGGGGAATGTTGTGGCCTGATGTCCTCCACCAAGACCTGGACACTGCCTAGATCTCTGGACCTCACCTCTGCAGGACTGTTGCAGCCCACATCACACAAGTGTGCAAGATGCTCTTCAAACTACAGGACACGACCAGGAAGTGAGTGTTCTGCATCCAGGAGGTGGATGGGCTGATTTTCTGCATAGTGAAGCTCAAGTGCTGATTAAACACAGACTGTGACCAATATTTATTCTATTGTTGGAACTGAAGTTTTACCAGCTCTTCACTTGTGATGCCTCAAAAGGAGACAGTCTCAGGAAAGTTAAAACGAAACACAGCTGGATCTGTGATGTTGGCTTTCTCAAGCAGTTATTCAGCCCATGGATGATGTTTTATGAATGCATTTAAAATCTGTATTGGCATCTGAGATACATTTGTGATCATATTTTTTCTTATTGAGTAAAAGCATTGTTAGGTCAGTAAGTTTTCCATCAGTAAATGGTGGAGGTACACAGGCAGGTCTGATGTAGATCGATTAGTCAGCATGTGTCCTGAGCAGAGTTGCATTGCTGTCCATCATCACCACCCAAATTTTGATAGAAGCTTTATTATACAGGGAGGGTGAGTTGACTTTGAGGTCAAACACTGGCTCGTCTCACTCTGCCAAGTTTCGTTCCAAGGGGAGACAGGAGTAGGACCTTTCTGGGTTGAAGTAGGTGTGGTGAGGAAAAGTTTTGCGATCCTTAAGTTTTTTGTCGTCTGTACATAGGGAGGCCTCCTGACAGGGTAATACTTCCCGCCCCTGTAAAGCGCTACATATGGTCAATGGCAGACAAGATTCACTGCAGTATCAAGCAACGTGGGGTTATTTGGGTCAAGTTTAAGTGTAGGTGAGTTCGTACCTTTTTTTTTTTTTTTTTAATTGCGTGGTGAGCAGGGTAAGGGAAGGAAGCCTGGCAGAGAGACGACTCAGATAGCTCAGACCACTGTAAAGGTGCACCCAGTTTGGGTATATTTGCTTAATTCTCCATCTTGTGGTGATGATGGACACAGTGACCACTGTGAAAACTTAATAGTATCAAGTTTACCAGGTTGAACAATAATGATAAATTTGCTCCTTCTGAGCTATGTGCTGGTATCTGTGTTTTGTTTTTTGTTTTTTTGTTTTTTTTTAATGGTATTTTTGAAAGAAAATAAAATACAGGTTGTAGTCAAAGGATTTCTTTGTCCCTTGTATGTTTCTCATTTAATTTTGTAACTTGGATGAAGAAAGTCTTGTACTTTATAGCGTTAAATTCTTTGTATTATCTTTTATGTAGTGCTCACATTTTGGCAGTAATTTGGTGTCATAGGCAGGATTCAGTTAGCCAGAACTTCTCCATTATATAATGAATAAGGTAAAACTGAGTTGATTACTAGTGATACTAATATGACATAGTGCTGTTGTTCATTTAGACTGTTGCTGACTCTGTATTAAAGCTGTATTTTTTTTTTTTTTTCAAATTTCAAATCCGTATTGGCATCTGAAGCCCTGAATCTCACTTCAAAAGCCCCAGATCTTTTTAAGCTTTTAAAACCCTGACACAATGTTCTCTATAAATTGCATTAAAACTTATTACTGGGCAAATAGTCTGCAACAACAACCACGGTGGTTAATAAAAAAGTAATGTAAATATAGCTGCAAGCAGCAATATGGGGTCCAAGCAGATTTGTGAGCCCGTGTAATTTTTGAGTATTGGGCATACAGGTCAAAATTTACATGCAAAAATACAATTTTGCTAATTGCATCACCCCCTAATGGTCCAATCACACCAAATTTTTTATTGCGCACTTCAGAGCATGTCTTAATGACACCAAATTCGTCCTGTCCCCTCGGGTCACGAAGCATGCGAAAAAAATCCAAGATGGTGGAAAATCTATCATGACGTCATATGGTGCGATGATCCAAGGATTCCAACTGTACCTTCTTTTTAAAAATCGGACAAACGTTATAAAGTTATGTGCACAAATGTACCTAAAACTTTGACCCGTTGGTGGCGCTAGACCATGTTAAGTGCCGACATGTAACTCGGTCAAATTAATATTGAAAATGTCCTTAAACAATGTGCCAAATTTCACACCTTTTTACCATACGGTTCTATGGGCTGCCATAGACAATGGCATGACGGAATAAAGAGGAATAATAATAATTAAAGCTGCAAGCAGCTCCCCTTGCAAGCTGCGGGAGTCGCAGCCAGCACAGCCACATACAAGAGTCCTCCTATATCCTCTCTTTTTTTAATTTTTGGTTAGATGGGGTTTATTTTGGCAGTACAAATGTTGATCTGCATTGTAAGATGAATTATCTGTGCAGATAAAACATGTAATTTGGTTTGATGGACAGTGTGTTATTTGTAAAACACCTTAGTGTTGGTTAGAGTTTGTGGATGGAGGTTGAGAATGTTTTAGTGATTTAAAGCAATTTTACAATGGTTGTGGCTTGTTGATGTACACAGGTGTTATTAAAACACATTTAAACAGTTCTAGCTTTGGTGTAGTTGAGATATGATGCAGTCTTTTTTACCTGTTTTTCTGAACTTCTGAAATGAATTTTTATATGTACTGTGTTTTTATTGCTGGAGCACAAGAGAGCTCTGGTGCATTTTCTACATTTCTACTGTGTTCGTTTGCTCTTTACATGTTAAAATCCTTTACTTTTTCTCTCATCAATTAAGAACTTTTTCAAATCATACATGTACATCACCACTTACCCACAGACGTAACACAAAAATACATAACACATTATAGATTATATGTCATAAATCCATGCTTTGATTCTCTTAACATCACTTCAAAAAGCAAAAGGCACTGGTCATAGCACACCTAGTACACTAGGGTGGGGTTCAATTCCCTGCAGTGCCCTGTTAATAGATTGATGATGTAACACATCCATGTTAACACATCTATGTGGAATGTATGTATTTCCATTATATAGCTTACATGGCACACTGACATAAACAGATATTTATGGCTCCAAGTAAAAGGGGCTCAACTGCACCAATGCCTCCATTATCTTCTCTTCTTTCCAAAAGCCCTAATCTTATCTGCTCTCCAGATATACAGAGACATACACATGTACAAAGGAAATGTCTTCTCTCCCAGGAGAAATTTTCGACCTCCAAAAGTCATAAAAAACGTCATAGTATAGTATGTTGTTTTTTTCGGCCAAAAAAAGTCAAAATTTTTTTCGACCTCCAAAAGTCATAAAAAACGTCATAGTATAGTAAGGCGTCAAAATCGAACAAAAAAAGTCAACATTTTTTTCGACCTCCAAAAGTCATAAAAAACGTCATAGTATAGTATGTCGTTTTTTTCGGCCCAAAAAAGTCAAAAATTTTTTTTGGCCTCAAAATATCAAAAATAACGTCATAGTATAGTATGGCGTCAAAATCGGACAAAAAAAGTCAAAATTTTTTTTGGCCTCAAAATGTCATAAAAAACGTCATAGTATAGTATGGCGTCAAAATCGGCCAAAAAAAGTCAAAATTTTTTTAGCCTCAAAACGTCATAAAAAACGTCATAGTATAGTAAGGCGTTTTTTTCGGGCAAAAAAAGTCAAAACTTTTTTTGGCCTCAAAATGTCATAAAAAACGTCATAGTATGGTATGCCGTTTTTTTCGGCCAAAAAAAGTCAAAATTGTTTTTGGCCTCAAAATGTCATAAAAAACGTCATAGTATAGTATGGCGTTTTTTTCGGCCAAAAAAAGTCAAAATTTTTTTTGGCCTCAAAATATCAAAAATAACGTCATAGTATAGTATGGCGTCAAAATCGGACAAAAAAAGTCAAAATTTTTTTTGGCCTCAAAATGTCATAAAAAACGTCATAGAATAGTATGGCGTCAAAATCGCCATCAAAATTTTTTTTGCCTCAAAATGTCATAAAAAACGTCATAGTATAGTATGGCGTTTTTTTCGGCCAAAAAAAGTCAAAATTTTTTTTGACTTTTTTTGGCCAAAAAAAGTCAAAATTTTTTTCGACCTCCAAAAGTCATAAAAAACGTCATAGTATAGTATGTCGTTTTTTTCGGCCAAAAAAAGTCAAAATTTTTTTTGACCTCAAAATGTCATAAAAAACGTCATAGTATAGTAAGGCGTTTTTTTCGGGCAAAAAAGGTCAAAATTTTTTTCGACCTCCAAAAGTCATAAAAAACGTCATAGTATAGTAAGGCGTTTTTTTCGGGCAAAAAAAGTCAAAATTTTTTCGACCTCCAAAAGTCATAAAAAACGTCATAGTATAGTAAGGCGTTTTTTTCGGGCAAAAAAAGTCAAAAAAATTTTCGACCTCCAAAAGTCATAAAACACGTCATAGTATAATAAGCCGTTTTTTTCGGGCAAAAAAAGTCAACATTTTTTTCGACCTCCAAAAGTCATAAAAAACGTCATAGTATAGTAAGGCGTTTTTTTCGGCCAAAAGAAGTCAAAAATTTTTTCGACCTCCAAAAGTCATAAAAAACGTCATAGTATAGTAAGTCGTTTTTTTCGGCCAAAAAAAGTCAAAATTTTTTTCGACCTCCAAAAGTCATAAAAAACGTCATAGTATAGTATGTCGTTTTTTTTCGGCCAAAAAAAGTCAAAAATTTTTTCGACCTCCAAAAGTCATAAAAAACGTCATAGTATAGTAAGGCGTTTTTTTCGGCCAAAAAAAGTCAAAACTTTTTTTGGCCTCAAAATGTCATAAAAAACGTCATAGTATGGTATGCCGTTTTTTTCGGCCAAAAAAAGTCAAAATTTTTTTCGACCTCCAAAAGTCATAAAAAACGTCACAGTATAGTATGTCGTTTTTTTCGGCCAAAAAAAGTCAAAAATTTTTTCGACCTCCAAAAGTCATAAAAAACGTCACAGTATAGTATGTCGTTTTTTTCGGCCAAAAAAAGTCAAAAATTTTTTCGACCTCCAAAAGTCATAAAAAAACGTCATAGTATAGTATGTCGTTTTTTTCGGGCAAAAAAAGTCAAAATTTTTTTCGACCTCCAAAAGTCATAAAAAACGTCATAGTATAATAAGCCGTTTTTTTCGGGCAAAAAAAGTCAACATTTTTTTCGACCTCCAAAAGTCATAAAACACGTCATAGTATAGTAAGGCGTTTTTTTCGGCCAAAAAAAGTCAAAAATTTTTTCGACCTCCAAAAGTCATAAAAAACGTCATAGTATAGTATGTCGTTTTTTTCGGCCAAAAAAAGTCAACATTTTTTTCGACCTCCAAAAGTCATAAAAAACGTCATAGTATAGTATGTCGTTTTTTTCGGCCAAAAAAAGTCAAAAATTTTTTCGACCTCCAAAAGTCATAAAAAACGTCATAGTATAGTATGGCGTTTTTTTTCGGCCAAAAAAAGTCAAAATTTTTTCGACCTCCAAAAGTCATAAAAAACGTCATAGTATAGTATGTCGTTTTTTTCGGCCAAAAAAAGTCAACATTTTTTTCGACCTCCAAAAGTCATAAAAAACGTCATAGTATAGTAAGGCGTTTTTTTCGGCCAAAAAAAGTCAAAATTTTTTTCGACCTCCAAAAGTCATAAAAAACGTCATAGTATAGTATGTCGTTTTTTTCGGGCAAAAAAAGTCAAAAATTTTTTGGACCTCCAAAAGTCATAAAAAACGTCATAGTATAGTAAGGCGTTTTTTTCGGGCAAAAAAAGTCAACATTTTTTTCGACCTCCAAAAGTCATAAAAAACGTCATAGTATAGTAAGGCGTTTTTTTCGGCCAAAAAAAGTCAAAAATTTTTCGACCTCCAAAAGTCATAAAAAACGTCATAGTATAGTATGTTGTTTTTTTCGGCCAAAAAAAGTCAAAATTTTTTTCGACCTCCAAAAGTCATAAAAAACGTCATAGTATAGTAAGGCGTCAAAATCGGCCAAAAAAAGTCAACATTTTTTTCGACCTCCAAAAGTCATAAAAAACGTCATAGTATAGTATGTTGTTTTTTTCGGCCCAAAAAAGTCAAAAATTTTTTCAACCTCCAAAAGTCATAAAAAACGTCATAGTATAGTAAGGCGTTTTTTTCGGGCAAAAAAAGTCAAAAATTTTTTGGACCTCCAAAAGTCATAAAAAACGTCATAGTATAGTATGTCGTTTTTTTCGGCCAAAAAAAGTCAAAAATTTTTTCGACCTCCAAAAGTCATAAAAAACGTCATAGTATAGTATGTCGTTTTTTTCGGCCAAAAAAAGTCAAAATTTTTTTCGACCTCCAAAAGTCATAAAAAACGTCATAGTATAGTATGTCGTTTTTTTCGGGCAAAAAAAGTCAACATTTTTTTCGACCTCCAAAAGTCATAAAAAACGTCATAGTATAGTATGTCGTTTTTTTCGGCCAAAAAAAGTCAAAAATTTTTTGGACCTCCAAAAGTCATAAAAAACGTCATAGTATAGTATGTCGTTTTTTTCGGCCAAAAAAAGTCAACATTTTTTTCGACCTCCAAAAGTCATAAAAAACGTCATAGTATAGTAAGGCGTTTTTTTCGGCCAAAAAAAGTCAACATTTTTTTCGACCTCCAAAAGTCATAAAAAACGTCATAGTATAGTATGTCGTTTTTTTCGGCCAAAAAAAGTCAACATTTTTTTCGACCTCCAAAAGTCATAAAAAACGTCATAGTATAGTATGTCGTTTTTTTCGGCCAAAAAAAGTCAAAAAATTTTTCGACCTCCAAAAGTCATAAAAAACGTCATAGTATAGTATGTCGTTTTTTTCGGCCAAAAAAAGTCAAAAATTTTTTCGACCTCCAAAAGTCATAAAAAACGTCATAGTATAGTATGTCGTTTTTTTCGGCCAAAAAAAGTCAACATTTTTTTCGACCTCCAAAAGTCATAAAAAACGTCATAGTATAGTATGTCGTTTTTTTCGGCCAAAAAAAGTCAAAAATTTTTTCGACCTCCAAAAGTCATAAAAAACGTCATAGTATAGTATGGCGTTTTTTTTCGGCCAAAAAAAGTCAAAATTTTTTCGACCTCCAAAAGTCATAAAAAACGTCATAGTATAGTATGTCGTTTTTTTCGGCCAAAAAAAGTCAACATTTTTTTCGACCTCCAAAAGTCATAAAAAACGTCATAGTATAGTAAGGCGTTTTTTTCGGCCAAAAAAAGTCAAAATTTTTTTCGACCTCCAAAAGTCATAAAAAACGTCATAGTATAGTATGTCGTTTTTTTCGGGCAAAAAAAGTCAAAAATTTTTTGGACCTCCAAAAGTCATAAAAAACGTCATAGTATAGTAAGGCGTTTTTTTCGGGCAAAAAAAGTCAACATTTTTTTCGACCTCCAAAAGTCATAAAAAACGTCATAGTATAGTAAGGCGTTTTTTTCGGCCAAAAAAAGTCAAAAATTTTTCGACCTCCAAAAGTCATAAAAAACGTCATAGTATAGTATGTTGTTTTTTTCGGCCAAAAAAAGTCAAAATTTTTTTCGACCTCCAAAAGTCATAAAAAACGTCATAGTATAGTAAGGCGTCAAAATCGGCCAAAAAAAGTCAACATTTTTTTCGACCTCCAAAAGTCATAAAAAACGTCATAGTATAGTATGTTGTTTTTTTCGGCCCAAAAAAGTCAAAAATTTTTTCAACCTCCAAAAGTCATAAAAAACGTCATAGTATAGTAAGGCGTTTTTTTCGGGCAAAAAAAGTCAAAAATTTTTTGGACCTCCAAAAGTCATAAAAAACGTCATAGTATAGTATGTCGTTTTTTTCGGCCAAAAAAAGTCAAAAATTTTTTCGACCTCCAAAAGTCATAAAAAACGTCATAGTATAGTATGTCGTTTTTTTCGGCCAAAAAAAGTCAAAATTTTTTTCGACCTCCAAAAGTCATAAAAAACGTCATAGTATAGTATGTCGTTTTTTTCGGGCAAAAAAAGTCAACATTTTTTTCGACCTCCAAAAGTCATAAAAAACGTCATAGTATAGTATGTCGTTTTTTTCGGCCAAAAAAAGTCAAAAATTTTTTGGACCTCCAAAAGTCATAAAAAACGTCATAGTATAGTATGTCGTTTTTTTCGGCCAAAAAAAGTCAACATTTTTTTCGACCTCCAAAAGTCATAAAAAACGTCATAGTATAGTAAGGCGTTTTTTTCGGCCAAAAAAAGTCAACATTTTTTTCGACCTCCAAAAGTCATAAAAAACGTCATAGTATAGTATGTCGTTTTTTTCGGCCAAAAAAAGTCAACATTTTTTTCGACCTCCAAAAGTCATAAAAAACGTCATAGTATAGTATGTCGTTTTTTTCGGCCAAAAAAAGTCAAAAAATTTTTCGACCTCCAAAAGTCATAAAAAACGTCATAGTATAGTATGTCGTTTTTTTCGGCCAAAAAAAGTCAAAAATTTTTTCGACCTCCAAAAGTCATAAAAAACGTCATAGTATAGTATGTCGTTTTTTTCGGCCAAAAAAAGTCAACATTTTTTTCGACCTCCAAAAGTCATAAAAAACGTCATAGTATAGTATGTCGTTTTTTTCGGCCAAAAAAAGTCAAAAATTTTTTCGACCTCCAAAAGTCATAAAAAACGTCATAGTATAGTATGGCGTTTTTTTTCGGCCAAAAAAAGTCAAAATTTTTTCGACCTCCAAAAGTCATAAAAAACGTCATAGTATAGTATGTCGTTTTTTTCGGCCAAAAAAAGTCAACATTTTTTTCGACCTCCAAAAGTCATAAAAAACGTCATAGTATAGTAAGGCGTTTTTTTCGGCCAAAAAAAGTCAAAATTTTTTTCGACCTCCAAAAGTCATAAAAAACGTCATAGTATAGTATGTCGTTTTTTTCGGGCAAAAAAAGTCAAAAATTTTTTGGACCTCCAAAAGTCATAAAAAACGTCATAGTATAGTAAGGCGTTTTTTTCGGGCAAAAAAAGTCAACATTTTTTTCGACCTCCAAAAGTCATAAAAAACGTCATAGTATAGTAAGGCGTTTTTTTCGGCCAAAAAAAGTCAAAAATTTTTCGACCTCCAAAAGTCATAAAAAACGTCATAGTATAGTATGTTGTTTTTTTCGGCCAAAAAAAGTCAAAATTTTTTTCGACCTCCAAAAGTCATAAAAAACGTCATAGTATAGTAAGGCGTCAAAATCGGCCAAAAAAAGTCAACATTTTTTTCGACCTCCAAAAGTCATAAAAAACGTCATAGTATAGTATGTTGTTTTTTTCGGCCCAAAAAAGTCAAAAATTTTTTCAACCTCCAAAAGTCATAAAAAACGTCATAGTATAGTAAGGCGTTTTTTTCGGGCAAAAAAAGTCAAAAATTTTTTGGACCTCCAAAAGTCATAAAAAACGTCATAGTATAGTATGTCGTTTTTTTCGGCCAAAAAAAGTCAAAAATTTTTTCGACCTCCAAAAGTCATAAAAAACGTCATAGTATAGTATGTCGTTTTTTTCGGCCAAAAAAAGTCAAAATTTTTTTCGACCTCCAAAAGTCATAAAAAACGTCATAGTATAGTATGTCGTTTTTTTCGGGCAAAAAAAGTCAACATTTTTTTCGACCTCCAAAAGTCATAAAAAACGTCATAGTATAGTATGTCGTTTTTTTCGGCCAAAAAAAGTCAAAAATTTTTTGGACCTCCAAAAGTCATAAAAAACGTCATAGTATAGTATGTCGTTTTTTTCGGCCAAAAAAAGTCAACATTTTTTTCGACCTCCAAAAGTCATAAAAAACGTCATAGTATAGTAAGGCGTTTTTTTCGGCCAAAAAAAGTCAACATTTTTTTCGACCTCCAAAAGTCATAAAAAACGTCATAGTATAGTATGTCGTTTTTTTCGGCCAAAAAAAGTCAACATTTTTTTCGACCTCCAAAAGTCATAAAAAACGTCATAGTATAGTATGTCGTTTTTTTCGGCCAAAAAAAGTCAAAAAATTTTTCGACCTCCAAAAGTCATAAAAAACGTCATAGTATAGTATGTCGTTTTTTTCGGCCAAAAAAAGTCAAAATTTTTTTCGACCTCCAAAAGTCATAAAAAACGTCATAGTATAGTAAGGCGTCAAAATCGGACAAAAAAAGTCAACATTTTTTTCGACCTCCAAAAGTCATAAAAAACGTCATAGTATAGTATGTCGTTTTTTTCGGCCCAAAAAAGTCAAAAATTTTTTCAACCTCCAAAAGTCATAAAAAACGTCATAGTATAGTAAGGCGTTTTTTTCGGGCAAAAAAAGTCAAAAATTTTTTGGACCTCCAAAAGTCATAAAAAACGTCATAGTATAGTATGTCGTTTTTTTCGGCCAAAAAAAGTCAAAAATTTTTTCGACCTCCAAAAGTCATAAAAAACGTCATAGTATAGTATGTCGTTTTTTTCGGCCAAAAAAAGTCAAAATTTTTTTCGACCTCCAAAAGTCATAAAAAACGTCATAGTATAGTATGTCGTTTTTTTCGGGCAAAAAAAGTCAACATTTTTTTCGACCTCCAAAAGTCATAAAAAACGTCATAGTATAGTATGTCGTTTTTTTCGGCCAAAAAAAGTCAAAAATTTTTTGGACCTCCAAAAGTCATAAAAAACGTCATAGTATAGTATGTCGTTTTTTTCGGCCAAAAAAAGTCAACATTTTTTTCGACCTCCAAAAGTCATAAAAAACGTCATAGTATAGTATGTCGTTTTTTTCGGCCAAAAAAAGTCAAAAATTTTTTGGACCTCCAAAAGTCATAAAAAACGTCATAGTATAGTATGTCGTTTTTTTCGGCCAAAAAAAGTCAAAAAATTTTTCGACCTCCAAAAGTCATAAAAAACGTCATAGTATAGTATGTCGTTTTTTTCGGCCAAAAAAAGTCAAAAATTTTTTGGACCTCCAAAAGTCATAAAAAACGTCATAGTATAGTATGTCGTTTTTTTCGGGCAAAAAAAGTCAACATTTTTTTCGACCTCCAAAAGTCATAAAAAACGTCATAGTATAGTATGTCGTTTTTTTCGGGCAAAAAAAGTCAACATTTTTTTCGACCTCCAAAAGTCATAAAAAACGTCATAGTATAGTAAGGCGTTTTTTTCGGCCAAAAAAAGTCAAAAAATTTTTCGACCTCCAAAAGTCATAAAAAACGTCATAGTATAGTATGTCGTTTTTTTCGGCCAAAAAAAGTCAACATTTTTTTCGACCTCCAAAAGTCATAAAAAACGTCATAGTATAGTATGTCGTTTTTTTCGGGCAAAAAAAGTCAAATTTTTTTTCGACCTCCAAAAGTCATAAAAAACGTCATAGTATAGTATGTCGTTTTTTTCGGCCAAAAAAAGTCAACATTTTTTTCGACCTCCAAAAGTCATAAAAAACGTCATAGTATAGTAAGGCGTTTTTTTCGGCCAAAAAAAGTCAACATTTTTTTCGACCTCCAAAAGTCATAAAAAACGTCATAGTATAGTATGTCGTTTTTTTCGGCCAAAAAAAGTCAACATTTTTTTCGACCTCCAAAAGTCATAAAAAACGTCATAGTATAGTATGGCGTTTTTTTCGGCCAAAAAAAGTCAACATTTTTTTCGACCTCCAAAAGTCATAAAAAACGTCATAGTATAGTAAGGCGTTTTTTTCGGGCAAAAAAAGTCAACATTTTTTTCGACCTCCAAAAGTCATAAAAAACGTCATAGTATAGTATGTCGTTTTTTTCGGGCAAAAAAAGTCAACATTTTTTTCGACCTCCAAAAGTCATAAAAAACGTCATAGTATAGTATGTCGTTTTTTTCGGCCAAAAAAAGTCAAAAATTTTTTCGACCTCCAAAAGTCATAAAAAACGTCATAGTATAGTATGTCGTTTTTTTCGGCCAAAAAAAGTCAACATTTTTTTCGACCTCCAAAAGTCATAAAAAACGTCATAGTATAGTAAGGCGTTTTTTTCGGCCAAAAAAAGTCAACATTTTTTTCGACCTCCAAAAGTCATAAAAAACGTCATAGTATAGTATGTCGTTTTTTTCGGGCAAAAAAAGTCAACATTTTTTTCGACCTCCAAAAGTCATAAAAAACGTCATAGTATAGTATGGCGTTTTTTTCGGCCAAAAAAAGTCAACATTTTTTTCGACCTCCAAAAGTCATAAAAAACGTCATAGTATAGTATGTCGTTTTTTTCGGCCAAAAAAAGTCAACATTTTTTTCGACCTCCAAAAGTCATAAAAAAGTCATAGTATAGTATGTCGTTTTTTTCGGCCAAAAAAAGTCAAAAAATTTTTCGACCTCCAAAAGTCATAAAAAACGTCATAGTATAGTATGTCGTTTTTTTCGGCCAAAAAAAGTCAACATTTTTTTCGACCTCCAAAAGTCATAAAAAACGTCATAGTATAGTATGTCGTTTTTTTCGGCCAAAAAAAGTCAAAAATTTTTTCGACCTCCAAAAGTCATAAAAAACGTCATAGTATAGTATGTCGTTTTTTTCGGCCAAAAAAAGTCAAAATTTTTTTCGACCTCCAAAAGTCATAAAAAACGTCATAGTATAGTATGTCGTTTTTTTCGGCCAAAAAAAGTCAAAAATTTTTTCGACCTCCAAAAGTCATAAAAAACGTCATAGTATAGTATGTCGTTTTTTCGGCCAAAAAAAGTCAACATTTTTTTCGACCTCCAAAAGTCATAAAAAACGTCATAGTATAGTAAGGCGTTTTTTTCGGCCAAAAAAAGTCAACATTTTTTTCGACCTCCAAAAGTCATAAAAAACGTCATAGTATAGTATGTCGTTTTTTTCGGCCAAAAAAAGTAAACTTTTTTTTCGACCTCCAAAAGTCATAAAAAACGTCATAGTATAGTATGTCGTTTTTTTCGGCCAAAAAAAGTCAACATTTTTTTCGACCTCCAAAAGTCATAAAAAACGTCATAGTATAGTATGGCGTTTTTTTCGGCCAAAAAAAGTCAAAAATTTTTTCGACCTCCAAAAGTCATAAAAAACGTCATAGTATAGTATGTCGTTTTTTTCGGCCAAAAAAAGTCAACATTTTTTTCGACCTCCAAAAGTCATAAAAAACGTCATAGTATAGTATGTCGTTTTTTTCGGCCAAAAAAAGTCAAAAATTTTTTCGACCTCCAAAAGTCATAAAAAACGTCATAGTATAGTATGTCGTTTTTTTCGGCCAAAAAAAGTCAACATTTTTTTCGACCTCCAAAAGTCATAAAAAACGTCATAGTATAGTAAGGCGTTTTTTTCGGCCAAAAAAAGTCAACATTTTTTTCGACCTCCAAAAGTCATAAAAAACGTCATAGTATAGTATGTCGTTTTTTTCGGCCAAAAAAAGTCAACATTTTTTTCGACCTCCAAAAGTCATAAAAAACGTCATAGTATAGTAAGGCGTTTTTTTCGGCCAAAAAAAGTCAACATTTTTTTCGACCTCCAAAAGTCATAAAAAACGTCATAGTATAGTATGTCGTTTTTTTCGGCCAAAAAAAGTCAAAAATTTTTTCGACCTCCAAAAGTCATAAAAAACGTCATAGTATAGTATGTCGTTTTTTTCGGCCAAAAAAAGTCAACATTTTTTTCGACCTCCAAAAGTCATAAAAAACGTCATAGTATAGTATGTCGTTTTTTTCGGCCAAAAAAAGTCAAAAATTTTTTCGACCTCCAAAAGTCATAAAAAACGTCATAGTATAGTATGTCGTTTTTTTCGGCCAAAAAAAGTCAACATTTTTTTCGACCTCCAAAAGTCATAAAAAACGTCATAGTATAGTAAGGCGTTTTTTTCGGCCAAAAAAAGTCAACATTTTTTTCGACCTCCAAAAGTCATAAAAAACGTCATAGTATAGTATGTCGTTTTTTTCGGGCAAAAAAAGTCAACATTTTTTTCGACCTCCAAAAGTCATAAAAAACGTCATAGTATAGTAAGGCGTTTTTTTCGGCCAAAAAAAGTCAACATTTTTTTCGACCTCCAAAAGTCATAAAAAACGTCATAGTATAGTATGTCGTTTTTTTCGGCCAAAAAAAGTCAACATTTTTTTCGACCTCCAAAAGTCATAAAAAACGTCATAGTATAGTATGTCGTTTTTTTCGGCCAAAAAAAGTCAACATTTTTTTCGACCTCCAAAAGTCATAAAAAACGTCATAGTATAGTAAGGCGTTTTTTTCGGCCAAAAAAAGTCAACATTTTTTTCGACCTCCAAAAGTCATAAAAAACGTCATAGTATAGTATGTCGTTTTTTTCGGCCAAAAAAAGTAAACTTTTTTTTCGACCTCCAAAAGTCATAAAAAACGTCATAGTATAGTATGTCGTTTTTTTCGGCCAAAAAAAGTCAACATTTTTTTCGACCTCCAAAAGTCATAAAAAACGTCATAGTATAGTATGGCGTTTTTTTCGGCCAAAAAAAGTCAAAAATTTTTTCGACCTCCAAAAGTCATAAAAAACGTCATAGTATAGTATGTCGTTTTTTTCGGCCAAAAAAAGTCAACATTTTTTTCGACCTCCAAAAGTCATAAAAAACGTCATAGTATAGTATGTCGTTTTTTTCGGCCAAAAAAAGTCAAAAATTTTTTCGACCTCCAAAAGTCATAAAAAACGTCATAGTATAGTATGTCGTTTTTTTCGGCCAAAAAAAGTCAACATTTTTTTCGACCTCCAAAAGTCATAAAAAACGTCATAGTATAGTAAGGCGTTTTTTTCGGCCAAAAAAAGTCAACATTTTTTTCGACCTCCAAAAGTCATAAAAAACGTCATAGTATAGTATGTCGTTTTTTTCGGGCAAAAAAAGTCAACATTTTTTTCGACCTCCAAAAGTCATAAAAAACGTCATAGTATAGTAAGGCGTTTTTTTCGGCCAAAAAAAGTCAACATTTTTTACGACCTCCAAAAGTCATAAAAAACGTCATAGTATAGTATGTCGTTTTTTTCGGCCAAAAAAAGTCAAAAATTTTTTCGACCTCCAAAAGTCATAAAAAACGTCATAGTATAGTATGTCGTTTTTTTCGGGCAAAAAAAGTCAACATTTTTTTCGACCTCCAAAAGTCATAAAAAACGTCATAGTATAGTATGTCGTTTTTTTCGGCCAAAAAAAGTCAAAAATTTTTTCGACCTCCAAAAGTCATAAAAAACGTCATAGTATAGTATGTCGTTTTTTTCGGCCAAAAAAAGTCAACATTTTTTTCGACCTCCAAAAGTCATAAAAAACGTCATAGTATAGTAAGGCGTTTTTTTCGGCCAAAAAAAGTCAACATTTTTTTCGACCTCCAAAAGTCATAAAAAACGTCATAGTATAGTATGTCGTTTTTTTCGGGCAAAAAAAGTCAACATTTTTTTCGACCTCCAAAAGTAATAAAAAACGTCATAGTATAGTAAGGCGTTTTTTTCGGCCAAAAAAAGTCAACATTTTTTTCGACCTCCAAAAGTCATAAAAAACGTCATAGTATAGTATGTCGTTTTTTTCGGCCAAAAAAAGTCAAAATTTTTTTCGACCTCCAAAAGTCATAAAAAACGTCATAGTATAGTATGTCGTTTTTTTCGGCCAAAAAAAGTCAACATTTTTTTCGACCTCCAAAAGTCATAAAAAACGTCATAGTATAGTATGTCGTTTTTTTCGGCCAAAAAAAGTCAAAAATTTTTTCGACCTCCAAAAGTCATAAAAAACGTCATAGTATAGTATGTCGTTTTTTTCGGGCAAAAAAAGTCAACATTTTTTTCGACCTCCAAAAGTCATAAAAAACGTCATAGTATAGTAAGGCGTTTTTTTCGGCCAAAAAAAGTCAAAATTTTTTTCGACCTCCAAAAGTCATAAAAAACGTCATAGTATAGTATGTCGTTTTTTTCGGGCAAAAAAAGTCAACATTTTTTTCGACCTCCAAAAGTCATAAAAAACGTCATAGTATAGTATGTCGTTTTTTTCGGCCAAAAAAAGTCAAAAATTTTTTCGACCTCCAAAAGTCATAAAAAACGTCATAGTATAGTATGTCGTTTTTTTCGGCCAAAAAAAGTCAACATTTTTTTCGACCTCCAAAAGTCATAAAAAACGTCATAGTATAGTATGTCGTTTTTTTCGGCCAAAAAAAGTCAAAAATTTTTTCGACCTCCAAAAGTCATAAAAAACGTCATAGTATAGTATGTCGTTTTTTTCGGCCAAAAAAAGTCAACATTTTTTTCGACCTCCAAAAGTCATAAAAAACGTCATAGTATAGTAAGGCGTTTTTTTCGGCCAAAAAAAGTCAACATTTTTTTCGACCTCCAAAAGTCATAAAAAACGTCATAGTATAGTATGTCGTTTTTTTCGGGCAAAAAAAGTCAACATTTTTTTCGACCTCCAAAAGTCATAAAAAACGTCATAGTATAGTATGTCGTTTTTTTCGGCCAAAAAAAGTCAAAATTTTTTTCGACCTCCAAAAGTCATAAAAAACGTCATAGTATAGTATGGCGTTTTTTTCGGCCAAAAAAAGTCAACATTTTTTTCGACCTCCAAAAGTCATAAAAAACGTCATAGTATAGTAAGGCGTTTTTTTCGGCCAAAAAAAGAAAAAATTTTTTCGACCTCCAAAAGTCATAAAAAACGTCATAGTATAGTATGTCGTTTTTTTCGGGCAAAAAAACTCAACATTTTTTTCGACCTCCAAAAGTCATAAAAAACGTCATAGTATAGTATGTCGTTTTTTTCGGCCAAAAAAAGTCAACATTTTTTTCGACCTCCAAAAGTCATAAAAAACGTCATAGTATAGTATGGCGTTTTTTTCGGCCCAAAAAAGTCAAAAATTTTTTCGACCTCCAAAAGTCATAAAAAACGTCATAGTATAGTAAGGCGTTTTTTTCGGGCAAAAAAAGTCAACATTTTTTTCGACCTCCAAAAGTCATAAAAAACGTCATAGTATAGTATGGCGTTTTTTTCGGGCAAAAAAAGTCAAAATTTTTTTCGACCTCCAAAAGTCATAAAAAACGTCATAGTATAGTATGGCGTTTTTTTCGGCCAAAAAAAGTCAAAATTTTTTTCGACCTCCAAAAGTCATAAAAAACGTCATAGTATAGTAAGGCGTTTTTTTCGGCCAAAAAAAGCCAAATTTTTTTTCGACCTCCAAAAGTCATAAAAAACGTCATAGTATAGTATGGCGTTTTTTTCGGCCAAAAAAAGTCAACATTTTTTTCGACCTCCAAAAGTCATAAAAAACGTCATAGTATAGTAAGGCGTTTTTTTCGGCCAAAAAAAGTCAAAATTTTTTTCGACCTCCAAAAGTCATAAAAAACGTCATAGTATAGTATGTCGTTTTTTTCGGCCAAAAAAAGTCAACATTTTTTTCGACCTCCAAAAGTCATAAAAAACGTCATAGTATAGTATGTCGTTTTTTTCGGCCAAAAAAAGTCAAAAATTTTTTCGACCTCCAAAAGTCATAAAAAACGTCATAGTATAGTATGTCGTTTTTTTCGGGCAAAAAAAGTCAACATTTTTTTCGACCTCCAAAAGTCATAAAAAACGTCATAGTATAGTATGTCGTTTTTTTCGGCCAAAAAAAGTCAACATTTTTTTCGACCTCCAAAAGTCATAAAAAACGTCATAGTATAGTATGTCGTTTTTTTCGGCCAAAAAAAGTCAACATTTTTTTCGACCTCCAAAAGTCATAAAAAACGTCATAGTATAGTATGGCGTTTTTTTCGGGCAAAAAAAGTCAACATTTTTTTCGACCTCCAAAAGTCATAAAAAACGTCATAGTATAGTAAGGCGTTTTTTTCGGCCAAAAAAAGACAAAATTTTTTCGACCTCCAAAAGTCATAAAAAACGTCATAGTATAGTATGTCGTTTTTTTCGGGCAAAAAAACTCAACATTTTTTTCGACCTCCAAAAGTCATAAAAAACGTCATAGTATAGTATGTCGTTTTTTTCGGGCAAAAAAAGTCAACATTTTTTTCGACCTCCAAAAGTCATAAAAAACGTCATAGTATAGTATGGCGTTTTTTTCGGCCCAAAAAAGTCAAAAATTTTTTCGACCTCCAAAAGTCATAAAAAACGTCATAGTATAGTAAGGCGTTTTTTTCGGCCAAAAAAAGTCAACATTTTTTTCGACCTCCAAAAGTCATAAAAAACGTCATAGTATAGTAAGGCGTTTTTTTCGGCCAAAAAAAGTCAACATTTTTTTCGACCTCCAAAAGTCATAAAAAACGTCATAGTATAGTAAGGCGTTTTTTTCGGGCAAAAAAAGTCAACATTTTTTTCGACCTCCAAAAGTCATTAAAAACGTCATAGTATAGTATGTCGTTTTTTTCGGCCAAAAAAAGTCAAAAAATTTTTCGACCTCCAAAAGTCATAAAAAACGTCATAGTATAGTATGTCGTTTTTTTCGGCCAAAAAAAGTCAAAAATTTTTTCGACCTCCAAAAGTCATAAAAAACGTCATAGTATAGTATGTCGTTTTTTTCGGCCAAAAAAAGTCAACATTTTTTTCGACCTCCAAAAGTCATAAAAAACGTCATAGTATAGTAAGGCGTTTTTTTCGGCCAAAAAAAGTCAACATTTTTTTCGACCTCCAAAAGTCATAAAAAACGTCATAGTATAGTATGTCGTTTTTTTCGGCCAAAAAAAGTCAACATTTTTTTCGACCTCCAAAAGTCATAAAAAACGTCATAGTATAGTAAGGCGTTTTTTTCGGCCAAAAAAAGTCAACATTTTTTTCGACCTCCAAAAGTCATAAAAAACGTCATAGTATAGTATGGCGTTTTTTTCGGCCCAAAAAAGTCAAAAATTTTTTCGACCTCCAAAAGTCATAAAAAACGTCATAGTATAGTATGTCGTTTTTTTCGGCCAAAAAAAGTCAAAAAATTTTTCGACCTCCAAAAGTCATAAAAAACGTCATAGTATAGTATGTCGTTTTTTTCGGCCAAAAAAAGTCAACATTTTTTTCGACCTCCAAAAGTCATAAAAAACGTCATAGTATAGTATGTCGTTTTTTTCGGCCAAAAAAAGTCAAAAATTTTTTGGACCTCCAAAAGTCATAAAAAACGTCATAGTATAGTAAGCCGTTTTTTTCGGGCAAAAAAAGTCAAAATTTTTTTCGACCTCCAAAAGTCATAAAAAACGTCATAGTATAGTAAGGCGTTTTTTTCGGCCAAAAAAAGCCAAATTTTTTTTCGACCTCCAAAAGTCATAAAAAACGTCATAGTATAGTAAGGCGTTTTTTTCGGCCAAAAAAAGTCAACATTTTTTTCGACCTCCAAAAGTCATAAAAAACGTCATAGTATAGTATGTCGTTTTTTTCGGCCAAAAAAAGTCAAAAATTTTTTGGACCTCCAAAAGTCATAAAAAACGTCATAGTATAGTATGTCGTTTTTTTCGGCCAAAAAAAGTCAAAAAAATTTTCGACCTCCAAAAGTCATAAAAAACGTCATAGTATAGTATGTCGTTTTTTTCGGCCAAAAAAAGTCAAAAATTTTTTCGACCTCCAAAAGTCATAAAAAACGTCATAGTATAGTATGTCGTTTTTTTCGGGCAAAAAAAGTCAACATTTTTTTCGACCTCCAAAAGTCATAAAAAACGTCATAGTATAGTATGTCGTTTTTTTCGGCCAAAAAAAGTCAAAAAATTTTTCGACCTCCAAAAGTCATAAAAAACGTCATAGTATAGTATGTCGTTTTTTCGGCCAAAAAAAGTCAACATTTTTTTCGACCTCCAAAAGTCATAAAAAACGTCATAGTATAGTAAGGCGTTTTTTTCGGCCAAAAAAAGTCAACATTTTTTTTGACCTACAAAAGTCATAAAAAACGTCATAGTATATAGTATGTCGTTTTTTTCGGCCAAAAAAAGTAAACTTTTTTTTCGACCTCCAAAAGTCATAAAAAACGTCATAGTATAGTATGTCGTTTTTTTCGGCCAAAAAAAGTCAACATTTTTTTCGACCTCCAAAAGTCATAAAAAACGTCATAGTATAGTATGGCGTTTTTTTCGGCCAAAAAAAGTCAAAAATTTTTTCGACCTCCAAAAGTCATAAAAAACGTCATAGTATAGTATGTCGTTTTTTTCGGCCAAAAAAAGTCAACATTTTTTTCGACCTCCAAAAGTCATAAAAAACGTCATAGTATAGTATGTCGTTTTTTTCGGCCAAAAAAAGTCAAAAATTTTTTCGACCTCCAAAAGTCATAAAAAACGTCATAGTATAGTATGTCGTTTTTTTCGGCCAAAAAAGTCAACATTTTTTTCGACCTCCAAAAGTCATAAAAAACGTCATAGTATAGTAAGGCGTTTTTTTCGGCCAAAAAAAGTCAACATTTTTTTCGACCTCCAAAAGTCATAAAAAACGTCATAGTATAGTATGTCGTTTTTTTCGGGCAAAAAAAGTCAACATTTTTTTCGACCTCCAAAAGTCATAAAAAACGTCATAGTATAGTATGTCGTTTTTTTCGGCCAAAAAAAGTCAACATTTTTTTCGACCTCCAAAAGTCATAAAAAACGTCATAGTATAGTATGTCGTTTTTTTCGGCCAAAAAAAGTCAAAAATTTTTTCGACCTCCAAAAGTCATAAAAAACGTCATAGTATAGTATGTCGTTTTTTTCGGGCAAAAAAAGTCAACATTTTTTTCGACCTCCAAAAGTCATAAAAAACGTCATAGTATAGTAAGGCGTTTTTTTCGGCCAAAAAAAGTCAACATTTTTTTCGACCTCCAAAAGTCATAAAAAACGTCATAGTATAGTAAGGCGTTTTTTTCGGCCAAAAAAAGTCAAAAAATTTTTCGACCTCCAAAAGTCATAAAAAACGTCATAGTATAGTAAGGCGTTTTTTTCGGCCAAAAAAAGTCAACATTTTTTTCGACCTCCAAAAGTCATAAAAAACGTCATAGTATAGTATGTCGTTTTTTTCGGCCAAAAAAAGTCAACATTTTTTTCGACCTCCAAAAGTCATAAAAAACGTCATAGTATAGTATGTTGTTTTTTTCGGCCAAAAAAAGTCAACATTTTTTTCGACCTCCAAAAGTCATAAAAAACGTCATAGTATAGTATGTCGTTTTTTTCGGCCAAAAAAAGTCAAAATTTTTTTCGACCTCCAAAAGTCATAAAAAACGTCATAGTATAGTAAGGCGTTTTTTTCGGCCAAAAAAAGTCAACATTTTTTTCGACCTCCAAAAGTCATAAAAAACGTCATAGTATAGTAAGGCGTTTTTTTCGGCCAAAAAAAGTCAAAAATTTTTTCGACCTCCAAAAGTCATAAAAAACGTCATAGTATAGTATGTCGTTTTTTTCGGCCAAAAAAAGTCAACATTTTTTTCGACCTCCAAAAGTCATAAAAAACGTCATAGTATAGTAAGGCGTTTTTTTCGGCCAAAAAAAGCCAAATTTTTTTTCGACCTCCAAAAGTCATAAAAAACGTCATAGTATAGTATGGCGTTTTTTTCGGCCAAAAAAAGTCAACATTTTTTTCGACCTCCAAAAGTCATAAAAAACGTCATAGTATAGTAAGGCGTTTTTTTCGGCCAAAAAAAGTCAAAATTTTTTTCGACCTCCAAAAGTCATAAAAAACGTCATAGTATAGTAAGGCGTTTTTTTCGGCCAAAAAAAGTCAACATTTTTTTCGACCTCCAAAAGTCATAAAAAACGTCATAGTATAGTATGGCGTTTTTTTCGGCCAAAAAAAGTCAAAATTTTTTTCGACCTCCAAAAGTCATAAAAAACGTCATAGTATAGTATGGCGTTTTTTTCGGCCAAAAAAAGTCAACATTTTTTTCGACCTCCAAAAGTCATAAAAAACGTCATAGTATAGTATGTCGTTTTTTTCGGCCAAAAAAAGTCAACATTTTTTTCGACCTCCAAAAGTCATAAAAAACGTCATAGTATAGTATGTCGTTTTTTTCGGCCAAAAAAAGTCAACATTTTTTTCGACCTCCAAAAGTCATAAAAAACGTCATAGTATAGTATGTCGTTTTTTTCGGCCAAAAAAAGTCAAAATTTTTTTCGACCTCCAAAAGTCATAAAAAACGTCATAGTATAGTAAGGCGTTTTTTTCGGCCAAAAAAAGTCAACATTTTTTTCGACCTCCAAAAGTCATAAAAAACGTCATAGTATAGTAAGGCGTTTTTTTCGGCCAAAAAAAGTCAAAAATTTTTTCGACCTCCAAAAGTCATAAAAAACGTCATAGTATAGTATGTCGTTTTTTTCGGCCAAAAAAAGTCAACATTTTTTTCGACCTCCAAAAGTCATAAAAAACGTCATAGTATAGTAAGGCGTTTTTTTCGGCCAAAAAAAGCCAAATTTTTTTTCGACCTCCAAAAGTCATAAAAAACGTCATAGTATAGTATGGCGTTTTTTTCGGCCAAAAAAAGTCAACATTTTTTTCGACCTCCAAAAGTCATAAAAAACGTCATAGTATAGTAAGGCGTTTTTTTCGGCCAAAAAAAGTCAAAATTTTTTTCGACCTCCAAAAGTCATAAAAAACGTCATAGTATAGTAAGGCGTTTTTTTCGGCCAAAAAAAGTCACCATTTTTTTCGACCTCCAAAAGTCATAAAAAACGTCATAGTATAGTATGGCGTTTTTTTCGGCCAAAAAAAGTCAAAATTTTTTTCGACCTCCAAAAGTCATAAAAAACGTCATAGTATAGTATGGCGTTTTTTTCGGCCAAAAAAAGTCAAAATTTTTTTCGACCTCCAAAAGTCATAAAAAACGTCATAGTATAGTATGGCGTTTTTTTCGGCCCAAAAAAGTCAAAAATTTTTTCGACCTCCAAAAGTCATAAAAAACGTCATAGTATAGTAAGGCGTTTTTTTCGGGCAAAAAAAGTCAACATTTTTTTCGACCTCCAAAAGTCATAAAAAACGTCATAGTATAGTATGTCGTTTTTTTCGGCCAAAAAAAGTCAAAAATTTTTTCGACCTCCAAAAGTCATAAAAAACGTCATAGTATAGTATGTCGTTTTTTTCGGCCAAAAAAAGTCAAAAATTTTTTCGACCTCCAAAAGTCATAAAAAACGTCATAGTATAGTATGTCGTTTTTTTCGGCCAAAAAAAGTCAACATTTTTTTCGACCTCCAAAAGTCATAAAAAACGTCATAGTATAGTAAGGCGTTTTTTTCGGCCAAAAAAAGTCAACATTTTTTTCGACCTCCAAAAGTCATAAAAAACGTCATAGTATAGTATGTCGTTTTTTTCGGCCAAAAAAAGTCAACATTTTTTTCGACCTCCAAAAGTCATAAAAAACGTCATAGTATAGTATGTCGTTTTTTTCGGCCAAAAAAAGTCAACATTTTTTTCGACCTCCAAAAGTCATAAAAAACGTCATAGTATAGTATGGCGTTTTTTTCGGCCAAAAAAAGTCAAAATTTTTTTCGACCTCCAAAAGTCATAAAAAACGTCATAGTATAGTATGGCGTTTTTTTCGGCCCAAAAAAGTCAAAAATTTTTTCGACCTCCAAAAGTCATAAAAAACGTCATAGTATAGTATGTCGTTTTTTTCGGGCAAAAAAAGTCAACATTTTTTTCGACCTCCAAAAGTCATAAAAAACGTCATAGTATAGTATGTCGTTTTTTTCGGCCAAAAAAAGTCAACATTTTTTTCGACCTCCAAAAGTCATAAAAAACGTCATAGTATAGTAAGGCGTTTTTTTCGGCCAAAAGAAGTCAACATTTTTTTCGACCTCCAAAAGTCATAAAAAACGTCATAGTATAGTATGTCGTTTTTTTCGGCCAAAAAAAGTCAACATTTTTTTCGACCTCCAAAAGTCATAAAAAACGTCATAGTATAGTATGTCGTTTTTTTCGGCCAAAAAAAGTCAACATTTTTTTCGACCTCCAAAAGTCATAAAAAACGTCATAGTATAGTATGTCGTTTTTTTCGGCCAAAAAAAGTCAACATTTTTTTCGACCTCCAAAAGTCATAAAAAACGTCATAGTATAGTATGTCGTTTTTTTCGGCCAAAAAAAGTCAAAAATTTTTTGGACCTCCAAAAGTCATAAAAAACGTCATAGTATAGTAAGGCGTTTTTTTCGGCCAAAAAAAGTCAAAAATTTTTTCGACCTCCAAAAGTCATAAAAAACGTCATAGTATAGTATGTCGTTTTTTTCGGCCAAAAAAAGTCAACATTTTTTTCGACCTCCAAAAGTCATAAAAAACGTCATAGTATAGTAAGGCGTTTTTTTCGGCCAAAAAAAGTCAAAATTTTTTTCGACCTCCAAAAGTCATAAAAAACGTCATAGTATAGTATGTCGTTTTTTTCGGCCAAAAAAAGTCAACATTTTTTTCGACCTCCAAAAGTCATAAAAAACGTCATAGTATAGTAAGGCGTTTTTTTCGGCCAAAAAAAGTCAACATTTTTTTCGACCTCCAAAAGTCATAAAAAACGTCATAGTATAGTAAGGCGTTTTTTTCGGCCAAAAAAAGTCAACATTTTTTTCGACCTCCAAAAGTCATAAAAAACGTCATAGTATAGTAAGGCGTTTTTTTCGGCCAAAAAAAGTCAAAATTTTTTTCGACCTCCAAAAGTCATAAAAAACGTCATAGTATAGTATGTCGTTTTTTTCGGCCAAAAAAAGTCAACATTTTTTTCGACCTCCAAAAGTCATAAAAAACGTCATAGTATAGTAAGGCGTTTTTTTCGGCCAAAAAAAGTCAACATTTTTTTCGACCTCCAAAAGTCATAAAAAACGTCATAGTATAGTATGGCGTTTTTTTCGGCCAAAAAAAGTCAACATTTTTTTCGACCTCCAAAAGTCATAAAAAACGTCATAGTATAGTATGGCGTTTTTTTCGGCCAAAAAAAGTCAACATTTTTTTCGACCTCCAAAAGTCATAAAAAACGTCATAGTATAGTAAGGCGTTTTTTTCGGCCAAAAAAAGACAAAATTTTTTCGACCTCCAAAAGTCATAAAAAACGTCATAGTATAGTATGTCGTTTTTTTCGGCCAAAAAAAGTCAACATTTTTTTTTCGACCTCCAAAAGTCATAAAAAACGTCATAGTATAGTATGTCGTTTTTTTCGGCCAAAAAAAGTCAAAATTTTTTTCGACCTCCAAAAGTCATAAAAAACGTCATAGTATAGTATGTCGTTTTTTTCGGCCAAAAAAAGTCAACATTTTTTTCGACCTCCAAAAGTCATAAAAAACGTCATAGTATAGTATGGCGTTTTTTTCGGCCCAAAAAAGTCAAAAATTTTGTCGACCTCCAAAAGTCATAAAAAACGTCATAGTATAGTAAGGCGTTTTTTTCGGGCAAAAAAAGTCAACATTTTTTTCGACCTCCAAAAGTCATAAAAAACGTCATAGTATAGTATGTCGTTTTTTTCGGCCAAAAAAAGTCAACATTTTTTTCGACCTCCAAAAGTCATAAAAAACGTCATAGTATAGTATGTCGTTTTTTTCGGCCAAAAAAAGTCAAAAATTTTTTCGACCTCCAAAAGTCATAAAAAACGTCATAGTATAGTATGTCGTTTTTTTCGGCCAAAAAAAGTCAACATTTTTTTCGACCTCCAAAAGTCATAAAAAACGTCATAGTATAGTAAGGCGTTTTTTTCGGCCAAAAAAAGTCAACATTTTTTTCGACCTCCAAAAGTCATAAAAAACGTCATAGTATAGTATGTCGTTTTTTTCGGGCAAAAAAAGTCAACATTTTTTTCGACCTCCAAAAGTCATAAAAAACGTCATAGTATAGTATGTCGTTTTTTTCGGCCAAAAAAAGTCAAAATTTTTTTCGACCTCCAAAAGTCATAAAAAACGTCATAGTATAGTATGGCGTTTTTTTCGGCCAAAAAAAGTCAACATTTTTTTCGACCTCCAAAAGTCATAAAAAACGTCATAGTATAGTAAGGCGTTTTTTTCGGCCAAAAAAAGACAAAATTTTTTCGACCTCCAAAAGTCATAAAAAACTTCATAGTATAGTATGTCGTTTTTTTCGGGCAAAAAAAGTCAACATTTTTTTCGACCTCCAAAAGTCATAAAAAACGTCATAGTATAGTATGTCGTTTTTTTCGGCCAAAAAAAGTCAAAATTTTTTTCGACCTCCAAAAGTCATAAAAAACGTCATAGTATAGTATGTCGTTTTTTTCGGCCAAAAAAAGTCAACATTTTTTTCGACCTCCAAAAGTCATAAAAAACGTCATAGTATAGTATGGCGTTTTTTTCGGCCCAAAAAAGTCAAAAATTTTTTCGACCTCCAAAAGTCATAAAAAACGTCATAGTATAGTAAGGCGTTTTTTTCGGGCAAAAAAAGTCAACATTTTTTTCGACCTCCAAAAGTCATAAAAAACGTCATAGTATAGTATGGCGTTTTTTTCGGCCCAAAAAAGTCAAAAAATTTTTCGACCTCCAAAAGTCATAAAAAACGTCATAGTATAGTAAGGCGTTTTTTTCGGGCAAAAAAAGTCAACATTTTTTTCGACCTCCAAAAGTCATAAAAAACGTCATAGTATAGTATGGCGTTTTTTTCGGGCAAAAAAAGTCAAAATTTTTTTCGACCTCCAAAAGTCATAAAAAACGTCATAGTATAGTAAGGCGTTTTTTTCGGGCAAAAAAAGTCAACATTTTTTTCGACCTCCAAAAGTCATAAAAAACGTCATAGTATAGTATGTCGTTTTTTTCGGCCAAAAAAAGTCAACATTTTTTTCGACCTCCAAAAGTCATAAAAAACGTCATAGTATAGTATGGCGTTTTTTTTCGGCCAAAAAAAGTCAACATTTTTTTCGACCTCCAAAAGTCATAAAAAACGTCATAGTATAGTAAGGCGTTTTTTTCGGCCAAAAAAAGTCAACATTTTTTTCGACCTCCAAAAGTCATAAAAAACGTCATAGTATAGTATGGCGTTTTTTTCGGCCAAAAAAAGTCAACATTTTTTTCGACCTCCAAAAGTCATAAAAAACGTCATAGTATAGTATGGCGTTTTTTTCGGCCAAAAAAAGTCAACATTTTTTTCGACCTCCAAAAGTCATAAAAAACGTCATAGTATAGTAAGGCGTTTTTTTCGGCCAAAAAAAGACAAAATTTTTTCGACCTCCAAAAGTCATAAAAAACTTCATAGTATAGTATGTCGTTTTTTTCGGGCAAAAAAAGTCAACATTTTTTTCGACCTCCAAAAGTCATAAAAAACGTCATAGTATAGTATGTCGTTTTTTTCGGCCAAAAAAAGTCAAAATTTTTTTCGACCTCCAAAAGTCATAAAAAACGTCATAGTATAGTATGTCGTTTTTTTCGGCCAAAAAAAGTCAACATTTTTTTCGACCTCCAAAAGTCATAAAAAACGTCATAGTATAGTATGGCGTTTTTTTCGGCCCAAAAAAGTCAAAAATTTTTTCGACCTCCAAAAGTCATAAAAAACGTCATAGTATAG
Organism: Toxotes jaculatrix; assembly: GCF_017976425.1. Lineage (NCBI taxonomy): Eukaryota > Metazoa > Chordata > Actinopteri > Toxotidae > Toxotes > Toxotes jaculatrix. The sequence goes on along the minus strand of NC_054411.1, from coordinate 13,518,566 downwards.
TAAGGCGTTTTTTTCGGGCAAAAAAAGTCAACATTTTTTTCGACCTCCAAAAGTCATAAAAAACGTCATAGTATAGTATGGCGTTTTTTTCGGCCCAAAAAAGTCAAAAAATTTTTCGACCTCCAAAAGTCATAAAAAACGTCATAGTATAGTAAGGCGTTTTTTTCGGGCAAAAAAAGTCAACATTTTTTTCGACCTCCAAAAGTCATAAAAAACGTCATAGTATAGTATGGCGTTTTTTTCGGGCAAAAAAAGTCAAAATTTTTTTCGACCTCCAAAAGTCATAAAAAACGTCATAGTATAGTAAGGCGTTTTTTTCGGGCAAAAAAAGTCAACATTTTTTTCGACCTCCAAAAGTCATAAAAAACGTCATAGTATAGTATGTCGTTTTTTTCGGCCAAAAAAAGTCAACATTTTTTTCGACCTCCAAAAGTCATAAAAAACGTCATAGTATAGTATGGCGTTTTTTTCGGCCAAAAAAAGTCAACATTTTTTTCGACCTCCAAAAGTCATAAAAAACGTCATAGTATAGTAAGGCGTTTTTTTCGGCCAAAAAAAGTCAACATTTTTTTCGACCTCCAAAAGTCATAAAAAACGTCATAGTATAGTATGGCGTTTTTTTCGGCCAAAAAAAGTCAACATTTTTTTCGACCTCCAAAAGTCATAAAAAACGTCATAGTATAGTATGGCGTTTTTTTCGGCCAAAAAAAGTCAACATTTTTTTCGACCTCCAAAAGTCATAAAAAACGTCATAGTATAGTAAGGCGTTTTTTTCGGCCAAAAAAAGCCAAATTTTTTTTCGACCTCCAAAAGTCATAAAAAACGTCATAGTATAGTAAGGCGTTTTTTTCGGCCAAAAAAAGTCAACATTTTTTTCGACCTCCAAAAGTCATAAAAAACGTCATAGTATAGTATGTCGTTTTTTTCGGCCAAAAAAAGTCAACATTTTTTTCGACCTCCAAAAGTCATAAAAAACGTCATAGTATAGTAAGGCGTTTTTTTCGGCCAAAAAAAGTCAACATTTTTTTCGACCTCCAAAAGTCATAAAAAACGTCATAGTATAGTATGTCGTTTTTTTCGGCCAAAAAAAGTCAACATTTTTTTCGACCTCCAAAAGTCATAAAAAACGTCATAGTATAGTAAGGCGTTTTTTTCGGCCAAAAAAAGTCAACATTTTTTTCGACCTCCAAAAGTCATAAAAAACGTCATAGTATAGTAAGGCGTTTTTTTCGGCCAAAAAAAGTCAACATTTTTTTCGACCTCCAAAAGTCATAAAAAACGTCATAGTATAGTAAGGCGTTTTTTTCGGCCAAAAAAAGCCAAATTTTTTTTCGACCTCCAAAAGTCATAAAAAACGTCATAGTATAGTATGGCGTTTTTTTCGGCCAAAAAAAGTCAACATTTTTTTCGACCTCCAAAAGTCATAAAAAACGTCATAGTATAGTAAGGCGTTTTTTTCGGCCAAAAAAAGTCAAAAAATTTTTCGACCTCCAAAAGTCATAAAAAACGTCATAGTATAGTATGTCGTTTTTTTCGGCCAAAAAAAGTCAACATTTTTTTCGACCTCCAAAAGTCATAAAAAACGTCATAGTATAGTATGTCGTTTTTTTCGGGCAAAAAAAGTCAACATTTTTTTCGACCTCCAAAAGTCATAAAAAACGTCATAGTATAGTATGTCGTTTTTTTCGGCCAAAAAAAGTCAACATTTTTTTCGACCTCCAAAAGTCATAAAAAACGTCATAGTATAGTAAGGCGTTTTTTTCGGCCAAAAAAAGTCAACATTTTTTTCGACCTCCAAAAGTCATAAAAAACGTCATAGTATAGTAAGGCGTTTTTTTCGGCCAAAAAAAGCCAAATTTTTTTTCGACCTCCAAAAGTCATAAAAAACGTCATAGTATAGTATGGCGTTTTTTTCGGCCAAAAAAAGTCAACATTTTTTTCGACCTCCAAAAGTCATAAAAAACGTCATAGTATAGTAAGGCGTTTTTTTCGGCCAAAAAAAGTCAAAAAATTTTTCGACCTCCAAAAGTCATAAAAAACGTCATAGTATAGTATGTCGTTTTTTTCGGCCAAAAAAAGTCAACATTTTTTTCGACCTCCAAAAGTCATAAAAAACGTCATAGTATAGTATGTCGTTTTTTTCGGGCAAAAAAAGTCAACATTTTTTTCGACCTCCAAAAGTCATAAAAAACGTCATAGTATAGTATGTCGTTTTTTTCGGCCAAAAAAAGTCAACATTTTTTTCGACCTCCAAAAGTCATAAAAAACGTCATAGTATAGTAAGGCGTTTTTTTCGGCCAAAAGAAGTCAACATTTTTTTCGACCTCCAAAAGTCATAAAAAACGTCATAGTATAGTATGTCGTTTTTTTCGGCCAAAAAAAGTCAACATTTTTTTCGACCTCCAAAAGTCATAAAAAACGTCATAGTATAGTATGTCGTTTTTTTCGGCCAAAAAAAGTCAACATTTTTTTCGACCTCCAAAAGTCATAAAAAACGTCATAGTATAGTATGTCGTTTTTTTCGGCCAAAAAAAGTCAACATTTTTTTCGACCTCCAAAAGTCATAAAAAACGTCATAGTATAGTATGTCGTTTTTTTCGGCCAAAAAAAGTCAAAAATTTTTTGGACCTCCAAAAGTCATAAAAAACGTCATAGTATAGTAAGGCGTTTTTTTCGGCCAAAAAAAGTCAAAAATTTTTTCGACCTCCAAAAGTCATAAAAAACGTCATAGTATAGTATGTCGTTTTTTTCGGCCAAAAAAAGTCAACATTTTTTTCGACCTCCAAAAGTCATAAAAAACGTCATAGTATAGTAAGGCGTTTTTTTCGGCCAAAAAAAGTCAAAATTTTTTTCGACCTCCAAAAGTCATAAAAAACGTCATAGTATAGTATGGCGTTTTTTTCGGCCAAAAAAAGTCAACATTTTTTTCGACCTCCAAAAGTCATAAAAAACGTCATAGTATAGTAAGGCGTTTTTTTCGGCCAAAAAAAGACAAAATTTTTTCGACCTCCAAAAGTCATAAAAAACGTCATAGTATAGTATGTCGTTTTTTTCGGGCAAAAAAAGTCAACATTTTTTTCGACCTCCAAAAGTCATAAAAAACGTCATAGTATAGTATGTCGTTTTTTTCGGCCAAAAAAAGTCAAAATTTTTTTCGACCTCCAAAAGTCATAAAAAACGTCATAGTATAGTATGTCGTTTTTTTCGGCCAAAAAAAGTCAACATTTTTTTCGACCTCCAAAAGTCATAAAAAACGTCATAGTATAGTATGGCGTTTTTTTCGGCCCAAAAAAGTCAAAAATTTTTTCGACCTCCAAAAGTCATAAAAAACGTCATAGTATAGTAAGGCGTTTTTTTCGGGCAAAAAAAGTCAACATTTTTTTCGACCTCCAAAAGTCATAAAAAACGTCATAGTATAGTATGGCGTTTTTTTCGGCCCAAAAAAGTCAAAAAATTTTTCGACCTCCAAAAGTCATAAAAAACGTCATAGTATAGTAAGGCGTTTTTTTCGGGCAAAAAAAGTCAACATTTTTTTCGACCTCCAAAAGTCATAAAAAACGTCATAGTATAGTATGGCGTTTTTTTCGGGCAAAAAAAGTCAAAATTTTTTTCGACCTCCAAAAGTCATAAAAAACGTCATAGTATAGTAAGGCGTTTTTTTCGGGCAAAAAAAGTCAACATTTTTTTCGACCTCCAAAAGTCATAAAAAACGTCATAGTATAGTATGTCGTTTTTTTCGGCCAAAAAAAGTCAACATTTTTTTCGACCTCCAAAAGTCATAAAAAACGTCATAGTATAGTATGGCGTTTTTTTCGGCCAAAAAAAGTCAACATTTTTTTCGACCTCCAAAAGTCATAAAAAACGTCATAGTATAGTAAGGCGTTTTTTTCGGCCAAAAAAAGTCAACATTTTTTTCGACCTCCAAAAGTCATAAAAAACGTCATAGTATAGTATGGCGTTTTTTTCGGCCAAAAAAAGTCAACATTTTTTTCGACCTCCAAAAGTCATAAAAAATGTCATAGTATAGTATGGCGTTTTTTTCGGCCAAAAAAAGTCAACATTTTTTTCGACCTCCAAAAGTCATAAAAAACGTCATAGTATAGTAAGGCGTTTTTTTCGGCCAAAAAAAGCCAAATTTTTTTTCGACCTCCAAAAGTCATAAAAAACGTCATAGTATAGTAAGGCGTTTTTTTCGGCCAAAAAAAGTCAACATTTTTTTCGACCTCCAAAAGTCATAAAAAACGTCATAGTATAGTATGTCGTTTTTTTCGGCCAAAAAAAGTCAACATTTTTTTCGACCTCCAAAAGTCATAAAAAACGTCATAGTATAGTAAGGCGTTTTTTTCGGCCAAAAAAAGTCAACATTTTTTTCGACCTCCAAAAGTCATAAAAAACGTCATAGTATAGTATGTCGTTTTTTTCGGCCAAAAAAAGTCAACATTTTTTTCGACCTCCAAAAGTCATAAAAAACGTCATAGTATAGTAAGGCGTTTTTTTCGGCCAAAAAAAGTCAACATTTTTTTCGACCTCCAAAAGTCATAAAAAACGTCATAGTATAGTAAGGCGTTTTTTTCGGCCAAAAAAAGTCAACATTTTTTTCGACCTCCAAAAGTCATAAAAAACGTCATAGTATAGTAAGGCGTTTTTTTCGGCCAAAAAAAGCCAAATTTTTTTTCGACCTCCAAAAGTCATAAAAAACGTCATAGTATAGTATGGCGTTTTTTTCGGCCAAAAAAAGTCAACATTTTTTTCGACCTCCAAAAGTCATAAAAAACGTCATAGTATAGTAAGGCGTTTTTTTCGGCCAAAAAAAGTCAAAAAATTTTTCGACCTCCAAAAGTCATAAAAAACGTCATAGTATAGTAAGGCGTTTTTTTCGGCCAAAAAAAGTCAACATTTTTTTCGACCTCCAAAAGTCATAAAAAACGTCATAGTATAGTAAGGCGTTTTTTTCGGCCAAAAAAAATCAAAAATTTTTTCGACCTCCAAAAGTCATAAAAAACGTCATAGTATAGTATGGCGTTTTTTTCGGCCAAAAAAAGTCAAAATTTTTTTCGACCTCCAAAAGTCATAAAAAACGTCATAGTATAGTAAGGCGTTTTTTTCGGCCAAAAAAAGACAAATTTTTTTTCGACCTCCAAAAGTCATAAAAAACGTCATAGTATAGTATGGCGTTTTTTTCGGCCAAAAAAAGTCAACATTTTTTTCGACCTCCAAAAGTCATAAAAAACGTCATAGTATAGTATGTCGTTTTTTTCGGCCAAAAAAAGTCAACATTTTTTTCGACCTCCAAAAGTCATAAAAAACGTCATAGTATAGTATGTCGTTTTTTTCGGCCAAAAAAAGTCAAAAATTTTTTGGACCTCCAAAAGTCATAAAAAACGTCATAGTATAGTAAGGCGTTTTTTTCGGCCAAAAAAAGTCAAAAAATTTTTCGACCTCCAAAAGTCATAAAAAACGTCATAGTATAGTATGTCGTTTTTTTCGGCCAAAAAAAGTCAACATTTTTTTCGACCTCCAAAAGTCATAAAAAACGTCATAGTATAGTATGTCGTTTTTTTCGGCCAAAAAAAGTCAACATTTTTTTCGACCTCCAAAAGTCATAAAAAACGTCATAGTATAGTAAGGCGTTTTTTTCGGCCAAAAAAAGTCAACATTTTTTTCGACCTCCAAAAGTCATAAAAAACGTCATAGTATAGTATGTCGTTTTTTTCGGCCCAAAAAAGTCAAAAATTTTTTCGACCTCCAAAAGTCATAAAAAACGTCATAGTATAGTAAGGCGTTTTTTTCGGCCAAAAAAAGTCAAAAATTTTTTCGACCTCCAAAAGTCATAAAAAACGTCATAGTATAGTATGTCGTTTTTTTCGGCCCAAAAAAGTCAAAAATTTTTTCGACCTCCAAAAGTCATAAAAAACGTCATAGTATAGTATGTCGTTTTTTTCGGCCAAAAAAAGTCAAAAATTTTTTCGACCTCCAAAAGTCATAAAAAACGTCATAGTATAGTATGTCGTTTTTTTCGGCCAAAAAAAGTCAACATTTTTTTCGACCTCCAAAAGTCATAAAAAACGTCATAGTATAGTAAGGCGTTTTTTTCGGCCAAAAAAAGTCAAAATTTTTTTCGACCTCCAAAAGTCATAAAAAACGTCATAGTATAGTAAGGCGTTTTTTTCGTGCAAAAAAAGTCAAAAAATTTTTCGACCTCCAAAAGTCATAAAAAACGTCATAGTATAGTATGGCGTTTTTTTCGGCCAAAAAAAGTCAACATTTTTTTCGACCTCCAAAAGTCATAAAAAACGTCATAGTATAGTAAGGCGTTTTTTTCGGCCAAAAAAAGTCAACATTTTTTTCGACCTCCAAAAGTCATAAAAAACGTCATAGTATAGTAAGGCGTTTTTTTCGGCCAAAAAAAGTCAAAAATTTTTTCGACCTCCAAAAGTCATAAAAAACGTCATAGTATAGTATGTCGTTTTTTTCGGCCAAAAAAAGTCAACATTTTTTTCGACCTCCAAAAGTCATAAAAAACGTCATAGTATAGTATGTCGTTTTTTTCGGCCAAAAAAAGTCAAAAATTTTTTCGACCTCCAAAAGTCATAAAAAACGTCATAGTATAGTAAGGCTTTTTTTTTTGGCCAAAAAAAGTCAAAATTTTTTTCGACCTCCAAAAGTCATAAAAAACGTCATAGTATAGTAAGGCGTTTTTTTCGGCCAAAAAAAGTCAAAAATTTTTTCGACCTCCAAAAGTCATAAAAAACGTCATAGTATAGTAAGGCGTTTTTTTCGGCCAAAAAAAGTCAACATTTTTTTCGACCTCCAAAAGTCATAAAAAACGTCATAGTATAGTAAGGCGTTTTTTTCGTGCAAAAAAAGTCAAAATTTTTTTCGACCTCCAAAAGTCATAAAAAACGTCATAGTATAGTATGGCGTTTTTTTCGGCCAAAAAAAGTCAAAAATTTTTTCGACCTCCAAAAGTCATAAAAAACGTCATAGTATAGTAAGGCGTTTTTTTCGGGCAAAAAAAGTCAATTTTTTTCGACCTCCAAAAGTCATAAAAAACGTCATAGTATAGTATGGCGTTTTTTTCGGCCAAAAAAAGTCAAAATTTTTTTCGACCTCCAAAAGTCATAAAAAACGTCATAGTATAGTATGTCGGTTTTTTCGGGCAAAAAAAGTCAAAATTTTTTTCGACCTCCAAAAGTCATAAAAAACGTCATAGTATAGTAAGGCGTTAAAATCGGACAAAAAAAGTCAAAATTTTTTTCGACCTCCAAAAGTCATAAAAAACGTCATAGTATAGTAAGGCGTTTTTTTCGGGCAAAAAAAGTCAACATTTTTTTCGACCTCCAAAAGTCATAAAAAACGTCATAGTATAGTATGTCGTTTTTTTCGGCCAAAAAAAGTCAACATTTTTTTCGACCTCCAAAAGTCATAAAAAACGTCATAGTATAGTAAGGCGTTTTTTTCGGCCAAAAAAAGTCAACATTTTTTTCGACCTCCAAAAGTCATAAAAAACGTCATAGTATAGTATGTCGTTTTTTTCGGCCAAAAAAAGTCAAAATTTTTTTCGACCTCCAAAAGTCATAAAAAACGTCATAGTATAGTATGTCGTTTTTTTCGGCCAAAAAAAGTCAAAAATTTTTTGGACCTCCAAAAGTCATAAAAAACGTCATAGTATAGTATGTCGTTTTTTTCGGGCAAATAAAGTCAACATTTTTTTCGACCTCCAAAAGTCATAAAAAACGTCATAGTATAGTAAGGCATCAAAATCGGACAAAAAAAGTCAACATTTTTTTCGACCTCCAAAAGTCATAAAAAACGTCATAGTATAGTATGTCGTTTTTTTCGGGCAAATAAAGTCAACATTTTTTTCGACCTCCAAAAGTCATAAAAAACGTCATAGTATAGTAAGGCGTCAAAATCGGACAAAAAAAGTCAACATTTTTTTCGACCTCCAAAAGTCATAAAAAACGTCATAGTATAGTATGTCGTTTTTTTCGGGCAAATAAAGTCAACATTTTTTTCGACCTCCAAAAGTCATAAAAAACGTCATAGTATAGTAAGGCGTCAAAATCGGACAAAAAAAGTCAACATTTTTTTCGACCTCCAAAAGTCATAAAAAACGTCATAGTATAGTATGGCGTTTTTTTCGGGCAAAAAAAGTCAAAAATTTTTTTGGCCTCAAAATGTCATAATAAACGTCATAGTATAGTATGGCGTCAAAATCGGCCAAAAAAAGTCAAACAATTTTTTGGCCTCAAAATGTCATTAAAAACGTCATAGTATAGTAAGGCGTCAAAATTGGTCAAAAAATGTCATACTTTTTTTTGGCCTCAAAATGTCATAAAAATGGTCATAGTATAGTATGGCATCAAAATCGGCCTAAAAAAGTCATACTTTAGTATGACCTTAAAATGTGCCAAAAAACGTCATAGTATAGTATGGCATCAAAATCGGCCTCAAAATGTCATAAAAAACGTCATAGTATAGTATGGCGTTTTTTTCAGTCAAAAAAAGTCAAAAGTTTTTTCGACCTCCAAAAGTCATAAAAAACGTCATAGTATAGTATGGCGTTTTTTTTGGCCAAAAAAAGTCAACATTTTTTTAGGCCTCAAAATGTCATAAAAAACGTCATAGTATAGTATGTCGTTTTTTTCAGTCAAAAAAAGTCAAAAATTTTTTCGACCTCCAAAAGTCATAAAAAACGTCATAGTATAGTATGGCGGTTTTTTCGGCCAAAAAAAGTCAAAAAATTTTTTGGCCTCAAAATGTCATAATAAACGTTATAGTATAGTATGGCGTCAAAATCGGCCAAAAAAAGTCAAAAAATTTTTTGGCCTCAAAATGTCATTAAAAACGTCATAGTATAGTAAGGCGTCAAAATTGGTCAAAAAATGTCATACTTTTTTTTGGCCTCAAAATGTCATAAAAATGGTCATAGTATAATATGGCATCAAAATCGGCCTAAAAAAGTCATACTTTAGTATGACCTTAAAATGTGCCAAAAAACGTCATAGTATAGTATGGCATCAAAATCGGCCTCAAAATGTCATAAAAAACGTCATAGTATAGTATGGCGTTTTTTTCAGTCAAAAAAAGTCAAAAGTTTTTTCGACCTCCAAAAGTCATAAAAAACGTCATAGTATAGTATGGCGTTTTTTTTGGCCAAAAAAAGTCAAAATTTTTTTAGGCCTCAAAATGTCATAAAAAACGTCATAGTATAGTAAGGCGTTTTTTTCGGCCAAAAAAAGTCAACATTTTTTTCGACCTCCAAAAGTCATAAAAAACGTCATAGTATAGTATGTCGTTTTTTTCGGGCAAATAAAGTCAACATTTTTTTCGACCTCCAAAAGTCATAAAAAACGTCATAGTATAGTATGGCGTTTTTTTCGGGCAAAAAAAGTCAAAAATTTTTTTGGCCTCAAAATGTCATAATAAACGTCATAGTATAGTATGGCGTCAAAATCGGCCAAAAAAAGTCAAACAATTTTTTGGCCTCAAAATGTCATTAAAAACGTCATAGTATAGTAAGGCGTCAAAATTGGTCAAAAAATGTCATACTTTTTTTTGGCCTCAAAATGTCATAAAAATGGTCATAGTATAGTATGGCATCAAAATCGGCCTAAAAAAGTCATACTTTAGTATGACCTTAAAATGTGCCAAAAAACGTCATAGTATAGTATGGCATCAAAATCGGCCTCAAAATGTCATAAAAAACGTCATAGTATAGTATGGCGTTTTTTTCAGTCAAAAAAAGTCAAAATTTTTTTCGACCTCCAAAAGTCATAAAAAACGTCATAGTATAGTATGGCGGTTTTTTCGGCCAAAAAAAGTCAAAACTTTTTTTGGCCTCAAAATGTCATAATAAACGTTATAGTATAGTATGGCGTCAAAATCGGCCAAAAAAAGTCAAAAAATTTTTTGGCCTCAAAATGTCATTAAAAACGTCATAGTATAGTAAGGCGTCAAAATTGGTCAAAAAATGTCATACTTTTTTTTGGCCTCAAAATGTCATAAAAATGGTCATAGTATAGTATGGCATCAAAATCCGCCTAAAAAAGTCATACTTTAGTATGACCTTAAAATGTGCCAAAAAACGTCATAGTATAGTATGGCATCAAAATCGGCCAAAAAAAGTCATACTTTAGTACGACCTCAAAATGTCATAAAAACATCATAGTATAATAAGGCGTCAAAATGGGCCAAAAAAGTCATACTTTAGTATGGCCTCAAAATTTCTTAAAAAACATCATACTATACATACTATGACGTTTTTTGGCAGTCTATGGCAGCCCATCGATTCCCATGGCAGAAGACAGGGGAATAATAATAATAAGAAGAAGAACACTAATAAATTCTTGCAGCTTTGCTGCTTGGACCCCAATTCTCTGCTTTACTACTTTGGTGCTGCAAAGATCTTGTATAAGACCAACGTCCCCCTTTCTGCTGATCGCTTTGGTCATTGGTGGATGCATAATCGCAGGAGTGAGATCGCTTACTGTTAATACAAGATCTTTGCTCAATACAGACATTAACCACGGACTATTATTTGTAGATCTGAAGGCTGTGGGCTGAGAAAGAGAAAGAGAAAGAAAACCCTGGATTGCTCCAACAGTCTGGAAAGGGATGAAGAATAGAAGTTATTGTGTTACGTGCTGTGTGTTTATAATGCCATTCAAACATGATGCTGTGGGCGCTGACTCGTTAGTTTCACTTGAGTGATTTAAGTAGTTAGCTGTTGTTAACATAGGCTAATTCCATCCATGAAGGCTGATTAACTCTCTGACTGCGAGCAGTAGTAGTTTTAACAGTTAAAATACATGGTTAAATGATGAATCCCAATTAAAAAGTATTATCCTTCTATAGAGGAGCTGTCTGCCAGTATATTAGCATACCAGCTAAGACTGTCTTTCCATCCATCTCTGCAATCCTATTTTGAATCTACTGAAAATTAGTCTCACATTTATAAGTCTCAATTTTGCCATTGTAGTTTACATTAAAAAAATTCTAGAAGTCAATAGTTAAGTGGTTATTGTTTCTTTCTTTTAAATAGTATTATCTTGTGCAGGCCCTGCAACTGAAAATGTAGGCTATGAATCAGAAGGGATTTAGGATTTACCAATGTTCAGCAGGTCAAAAATGCAGGTAAAATGGACTAGAATGCAGGAAATCGCATCTAAGAAATTCAAGATTTTCTGGGGAGGACACCAAGACCCCCCGGGCCTGGCCCGGGATGTTCACAATGTCTGGCTCCGCCCCTGCTCTTAAAATCTCCTACTCATTTTTATCTATCTTTTCCTCCCTTTCCTAACCCCTCTGTGCCCCTATTCTTTCTGTATACTTCCTCTACCCTCCCTTTCTTCTTTCCTTCCTATAGTGATTTTCCATACTAGCCCATTTTTATCATTCCTCTCCCCTCTGTGAATCGGGCCCTTTTCTATCCGTCCTACACTCCCTCTCTTCTTCTTCTCCCACTCTCTCGTTTATCATTCTTTCATTTACAAAGGTCATAAATATATTTTGGTTTCTGCTTTACATTAACAGTACAGACGATTTCCCGCAGGGGAATTGTCTAGTCTATTTTATCATGTCTAACCATTTGTCCTTTCTCGGAGGTTGATTAACTTCCGTAGCTTGCATTTGATTGGCTTAGAGCATTCCTGAGCAACGTGCGTACGCGCTTGTGCGCGTCCTCCTTAACTCCTTCTTCCCTCACCGGACCCGTGTGCTCCGTCCGCCGGCAACAATGATCTGCCTCTTTCTGTCCATATTCGCCCACATCTTTCAGTCAGGTTGGTAATATATCTGTTCACAGCTCATCATCCGTCACTCACGGCTCCTCACTGATATTTTCACACCGGGATAATGTGCTCACAGAGACCCACCACGTGAGGGCAGGAGCCGCAGACTCACCGGGCAGACGCCTCGGCTAGCTGCTACACAAGGAGCAACAATAGAGGCATGAGACCGTTACAAACTTTAATTGAGCTTTTGTAACTCACGTTGTGTTTAACAGAACCACGGACGTTGAGTGTGAAATGTCACTAATAACACCCAAACTGCGCTTTAGTTACGGTTTATAGTAAAATACTTTTTTAGCATGCGGCTTTCGTGGCACAAGCTGAAACTCCTGTCATTGTGTGGCTGAAACTACAGCTAGCTACTAATCTACCAGCAGTGTAGTCCATGTGTCCTATTATTAGCTCATGTGGAGCCTATGAGCGCTGACAGGCTGCTGCAGGAGGATCTCTGCAATGGGGCCGAAAAAAAGGTCACAGCGAAATCTGCATGAACTTGAAGATTTGGTGGTTAAACATGCTCGCACTGAAGAATCTGGTGAGGGACACCACAGGCAAACCACAGCTTGGCCGTGGGAACGTGAGGTCTGTCGCAGAAACTGCTGTCAAAGTGCAAGTTTCAGGGCGTGTACACCGCTGAGCTCCTGCAATAGAGAGTATGTGTTATAGGAGCTGAGTGAGGGGGGCTAACTTTACCCTCTACAGGTCTGTGAATTTAGCATTTGGGAATCAAACAGTGGCTCGTAAAAGTAAAAAAAGACAGACAAAATTTCTGGAGGTGGATGAAGTTGAAAGCTGTGTGCGGACTGCTGCGTGTGAGGGCTTTTGTGTGTGTATCCTCGGGGTGCAGAGGATGTCTAAGCAGATATAAACATGTACGACACTGACTGTCTATCAACATGGATTAGACCCTAATAAATGCAAAAGTAAACACAGCTGTCATTGTAATGTCTGAGTTGTTACCGACCATGCTGAATTTATTTGTGTCGGTTTGTGCTCACTTCAGCACTTTTGCATTTAGTCAGTGTCATCAGTGATCTCCTCCACTGTTTGTACTAAGGTGCATGCAAGCAGCTCTAAGCTGTGTGCTGTGGTGCTCTGTTGCAGTTCAAACAGCTTAAATTGTTTTTTCCCTTTATTGTGGCCTTACATTATCTCTGGTTCTAGGGTGGACTGGGGTGAACGAGCGCACCTTCGTTGCTGTGAAACCCGATGGCGTGCAGCGGAGACTGGTGGGAGAAATTGTGCGTCGCTTTGAGAAAAGAGGGTTCAAGCTGGTGGGCCTCAAACTTATGCAGGTACGCTTGGATGACCCTGGAGACTAGAGTTGGGCGGTATCCAAATTTGAAAATATTCCCTACAAGTACAAATTGAATTTTGAATCAAAGACATGTGCGAGTACTAGTGAGAACAAGTCGGCTGCGGCTGCAGCTACAGCTCGGCTCATAGATGCCACAAGTGGGCAACAAGACGCCATCGCTTCTCCGTGATTATGGAGGCTTGCTGCAGAACCGCATCAAAACAGCGCCTATGCGATAATGCGCATTGCAAGTTGCGGAGACAGTGCACACTTTTGATTTTAATTCAGTTGCTGTAGCCTTTAATTCACTGCAGCAAAAATGCACAAAAAAGCCTGAAACATGTCAGGGGATCTTTTTCAGTTTAATATAGTTTTTATTACATATATAGGCTATTTGAAAACGCATATAACGAACGGACTATTTTTTTTTCAAGTTGGCAGCACGCTGCGTTATTAAAATGGTATGGGCCAGTCCATGTGTTTTTTGTTTGCAAATTGTTTTATCTGAGAATACTTTCTTTATATTCATGTTAAAAGAGCACAGCTTTGTGCAATATTTATTTTAGAAGTCACGCATGGGAGTCAATTGACGGCACTTATTTGATACAGCCTATACTTTTAAATAAAAAATACCTTATTACCGCCCAACCCTACTGGAGACTCTTAATAATTTTATCTAGTCTAGTATAATTACCTTTTAAACTGAATATGTACCTGCCTTGTGTGTCTTTGTATATCAGGCATCTGAGGAGCTTCTTAGGGAACATTACTGGGACCTGAGGGGTAAACCCTTTTTCAGTGGACTGATAACCTACATGAGCTCTGGACCAGTTGTTGCAATGGTGAGACGCTCTATGTCCACAGGATATGAAAGGCTTTCTTTAATTCAGAGGGTTTTTCCTGGTTAGAAGTATTGACGATGTGAAGCTTTGTAAAGGTGCCACTGCTGCTTTGTTTATATCGTACAGGTGTGGCAGGGTTTGGACGTGGTGAAGACTGCACGTAAGATGTTGGGAGAGACCAACCCTGCAGACTCGCAGCCGGGAACTATCCGGGGAGATTACTGTGTGGAAGTGGGCAGGTAAGATCACCTGATGATTCAGTTCTCTTCTGAAGGAAAATATAAAGGAGAATTATGTTTTTATGTCATAAACAGTTGCAGCAGCAGTTTTTTCTGTCTGAGTGTCCTGATCTTAATTGTGTTGTCTCTGCATTGCAGGAATGTGATCCACGGCAGCGACTCTGTGGAGAGCGCCCAGAAGGAAATCTCTCTGTGGTTTCGTCAGAACGAGCTTCACTGCTGGGAGAACAGCAGCAGCAGCTGGATCTACAACTGACGGTCTAAAGGCATCATCTTTGCACCGTCCTGTAGGTAGACAAGCGTTCTCATTACAACGTGGATCGCATCATACCTCAGAGGAATATTTTGGCTTTAGTAGCTTGTAGCCACAGGGGAGATGCTGTGTCATTGCTGCCTTTCTGGACCTCTCGCTGCTGCTGCTTCTTTTTTTTTTTTTTTTTTTTTTTTTACATTTAAGTTTTTTTTTCAGTTTTTCTATGTGAAGTACGTATGAGAGGTGAAATGATTTTACGAAGTGAAAGTGCACTAAATAAGCAATAACTGACATTGTCTGCTTCTGTTACAGTTTTTGTTTAGTTCAGAACACAAGCTCATGTTTACAATGTTTAAGCAATAAGCTTGGATTTGAAACAGTTAAAGGTAATAATTCATAACAATTCAAAAGGTTAATTTCTGTTGAAGGTACAGGAAACTTTTCTCATCACCCTTGTTTTCCATATCACTACGTAAGTATGCAAAACATCAAATCGCAGCTAAATTGTTACCACCTCACTTTGCTTTGTTTCCACTTCAGCTTAATTTTCTTTTTCATTTGCTTCAGGGAATTTGCTCCTTGTAATTTTTAAAGGTGAAAAATTTGCCAAATATAGATGTTTCCATTGGTTTCCATTATTATTTCCATGTTGCACATTATTTTCAGTTTCCTGTACCTTTTTAATAGATAATAAATAAATTCAGATTCTGTAGGGGTGCTAAAACAGATGGTCACATCACTTGAAACTACTTGAATACAATTCTGGATGTAAGTTGTAAAATATGACGTCTGATAGCTTCCTTGCTTTGATAGTTTTGTAATTTCATCCTGTCAGACTCAGTTTGCAAAGTGAAATGGCAATGAAGTTTGCTAATATTTTGTTTTATAAAACAACGTAATTTTTCCATAATCTAGCCGGTCACATCTATGCTTTTATAAAACATCTACAGTAATGCTGAGTGAATTGTATTGGAACTGTCAAAAAAAAAAGAATAAATCTGTTCTTGAAATGCTTGTTAACAGGCCCTTTCAGTGTTTAGAGAAGCGAGAGACACGGACCACACGCTAGCTTTACGTTTTTCAGCACACAAATATTGTTTAATATTTAATCCACACAGATAGAGATCAATGCATGAATTTCCATACTGAACAAAGAGGATGGGCTTCAGTGTGTCTGGAGATTTACAATAATCCCTGTACACATAATGACAACACGCCATCATTCAACCTGCTTTACACCAAACCATCGGATCAACAGCCAGTCAAACGAGAGAAATGAATTTTGGACAACCCTCGATACATTAAACTCAACCCTTAATCTCGCTCACATGATTTAAGCATGTAGACAAGTTCTCACCTCGCTGAACTGAGTCCTCTGATAACCACTCTGATGAAAAACAAGTCCTTAATCAGGACACAAACAGAGGTAAGATAGGATGCAAAATATTATAAGTGACAGCCCAAAGAAACCAGGCTTTTAAGCTAAATTTGACCTTCCATTCATTCCATGTTGACTTATCCCATACCCTCAAAATTTCTACAAACCCAACGACTGTAACCATCTGCCAAAACAAGATTTCTGCATGGTGTCACAGGCCCTGACATCTGCCTCCATCATCTCCCAACATCTCTGAACAATCAGGGTCCATATCATCATGCTATGAATGGTTATGGATTGCTTATGAGCTGTTGTTAGAAAAATCAGACTGATTTCTGGTGGAAATGCAAGTCAGTCTTGTCATTTACCTTTTGTTTTTTTTTGGTACAATTGTTGCATTTTGGGACTGTGGGCTTTGCTTTAAGACGAGGTGGAGGTTTCACAGATGACAAACTAAACGGAGGAAGAGGAGGAGTAACTGTGGGGCAGATGCAGGACAATTGAGGTAAATATAGGAGGCGATACAGTGTGCTTACAGGGTGAATATAAGATCGATACAGAGGAGGGAGGTAGTTATGAGGCTGGGTTACAAGGCTCATGAAGATAGTTACAATGCCCTGGGTGGGACAGACAGGATGGCAGGCAGATTACTAGATCAGAGGAGGTACTTACAAGGCATTAAAGTTACAAGGTGACGGGGCAGGAGGGGATATAATAGTTACAAGGGGATGATACACGGATTGGAGGGTTGTTTTAGAGCCGGGGGAAACTTTTACTTGACTGGGGATAATTACAAGGCTTGGGTGGCTGGAAGCTTTTTGGGGCAGGAGGACAAGGTTTCTTTAAGGAGGTGGGTGGGTGGGTTTCAGGTGTTAAAGCAGATCCAGGTGTCACTCGGATACGTAAGACACCTGCCAGACAATGATATGGCTCCGCTCAGCTTTGCACAAAGCAGGTTTCATTTGTGCAGCCCCACCACTCTCTCCTTCCTCTGTCTCATCGTCTTCTCCATCCCCTGTGGAAAAAAACAACAACCGTAGCATCATATTAAAAACACCATTGTCAAATTTGATTATTTTATTTTGAACTTTTTACAGGAAGCCTTAGTAATGGTGTTGGCTAGGTTGGGATAATGGCTGATCTGGACGGAGCAGGAAGAGTCAAGGGAGATGGTTGACCTTTATGGTTTATTTGCAAAACCAATTGAATTCAGTTCAGTTTAGTGATGCAGTACCTCATTGTGAACACTGGAGGGCAGGAGTCTCTTTATATTTCTAAACACTGAAGCCAAATAACTCTGCCAACATCACTGTTATTGTTGTTAATTACAATGATCACATGAATGTACAGTATCAACACACTGTATACTAATATCAATACAATGTTTGCCCTTAATTTGATGTAGTTTTGCATTTGCTCATATCTCTGTTGTGTCTTGTGTCACACACCTATAGCTAATGTGTAAGTGTGTGTGTCTGTGGTGTCAGGTTCATGTGCAGGTGTGGTTGCTCACCTATACGGAAGTCAATGTAGCCCTCTCCTCCGCTCAGCACCAGCACGTGGTGAACACTCTGGGCCTCCGTCTCTGGGGGTGCTGTGGAGCCCTGCCCCTCCGATGGACTGTCCAGAACACTGCCGTTTAGGGTGGCCAGGACATTGCCTGTCACACACAACGAGAAATAACAACGAACAAAAAACTGTTTAGCACATTTGTCTCTGGGATAAGACACTTTACCTGTTTTCAATCTGGTGGTAATTTTCCTTGGTGTAAATAAACATGGCTAGTAGGCGGTTTAAAAGAATGCACTGAATTCTGGGAACATGATCATATGGTGTCAAGACAGACAAACTTTGTGCTCACCGGGCACTGAGACGAAGAACTTGACAGCATCACGGTGTCCATGAAAACAGAGCTGGGCCTGTGCCATGGAGCAGTAGGGGATGAAGCTGCCGCTGCTCTTCTCAGAGCCGTCGTCGCCGTACACGTGGATCACTCCACCAGACGATGTGGGAGAAACCTTATTGGCTGAAGGAGAGAGAGTCCAGGAGTGAGAAACTGAGCAGCCTGCAATGTTTACAAGCAAATCATATGTGGTAGCATGACACAGGCAAATATATATATGCATATATATTTTCGGGAAAAAAGAACACCCACAAAATCCTACATTTGTCCACAGATCAACTGAAAATGAGAGAAAAAAACACCAGAGCACACCTCTCGCATGCAATGGATCACACAAATATATCTTTTAGTCATTGATACAATAAATCACAATGATAAACAGCATGCACAGCAGCTAATGTGTAGAAGCACTGTTCTGGTATAAAGTATAAAAATAAAATCTTTGCGCACAGAATACTTTTTGGTGACCCTCAACCAAATATTCGCAGATAAAAGAGGACTAGTTGGGTGTTGGGTATTCGTCCTCACTGCATAAGCTTTTAGGAACAGGTGGCAGCGCTGCAGAAGAGGTCTGCAGACATGAGTTTGTTTCAGAGAACATGAAGGTTTGATTGGGTGAAAGTGGGCAAGAAAAGGTAGATCACAAGAGCAGGAGGTTGGGAGCGCTCCCACTTACCCCTCAGACCCAGGAGCTGTCCCCGGTGAAGGACCACCGCTATGGGAGGCGGAGGAGGAAGAGGAGGAGGAGAGCAGAGGAGAAAGGGGACAGTAACAGTAATAGTTACGACCAAGACTGCATGAAAGAGGTGAAACCACTGAAGGAAGGAAGGAAGGAAAATAGAAGGTGGGGGGAAAAAAAGACGGGGATTTCATGGGAGAAGAGGAAGTGAGCTAAAGAAGAACACAGATAAACAGCACTGTTGTATGAGAGGGTGTGAATCATGGAAAAATGACCCATTGTATTCATACTTTTTTTGATAGAAAACTGCAGGCATAAGACAAAATTTTATGTTATCTTAAAAAAATTAAATAGTTGAAAATTTGCAAAGGCAACTCCTGTTTGTCTTTAAGTGATTGCTGTAAATTTCCATCTACACCACATGGTTTAGTGGTTTTAAGTGTGAATTGTCTAATTTTCCACCAAATTTAACTCAAATCAAAGTAACATCCAGACAGGCAAACAAATGGAATCACAAAATAACCTCCTTGGCAGAGGTAACTAACACTGTCCCACGAGGATTTTAAAGACCAATGAAAACATTTAAGATCTGATGAGATTCAGGTTTCTGAGCACTGCTGCTCAGATGTGTCAGATTTGGTTTGGTTTTAGGAGACAAACAAAGGTGCCCATCTCCCCTGGGCAGAACTTACTGGTTGTAAGTTTAAAGTATATAAGTATAAATGAAACTCACTCTCTGTCAGTGGGATGGAGATGATCACACCGTTTCCAGTTCCTACCCAAAGACGATTTCCACCGATCAGTAGTGCTGTGATTCGCACAAAAGAGAAGCCCAGCTTGCCAGTACCTATGAATAACAACCAGAGTGAGAGCAGCACAGCTTGAGACTGAACAGGCTGCATGACAACCGGGATATAAAAACACTAGAAGCATTCACATTTAGCTCTACAGTAGCTAAATTCTAGATCTACAGGGTAAGAAAATAATCCTGAATCTTCCGGATTAAACATTAAATTTGCTGCATCCAACCTTCTCTGTCAGGATGAGATTTCCCCCTAAAACAAGACAGAATCTCACCCAGCATCTTGCTGACGTATGGCTCAATGTCCACGTCCTGGAGGTGCTGGTGTGTATGAGCATGGTAGAGACGCAGGGTCGAGTCGAGTCGGATTGACACCCACACGCCATCACCGATCCACGCTAGCTGTCGTACCTGGCTCTCCCTGCGAGGGTGGGCATCGAAGGACTTCTACAACGGTGAGGAAGAATTGCACCAGTGCATCATTACAACAACATGAAGTAGAGTCAGTGGAAATTTCTGTATCGTGAAGACAAAAGCTGACTGTTGGACTTATTTGCGACAGTGGATTCACAGCTCACCTCGATCTGCATACTCTTGGGCTGGATGACGTGGATCTTGTTCTTATAGCCGCACCACACTTTATCGTGGACGACAGCCATGCAGCGAATGGAGTGATGAGGCCGTCCGAGGTCCATTAGGTGGTAGTTGGACAAATCCCACTGGCCATCTGTTGACAGAAACACACATATACACAAAGAACTGACAACAGATCCTGGCTGCATTCAACACACTAAAAGCTTAGTGTCTTGTGTCATCAGTGCCGATCAATTATCAATATCTCAATTTGAATTGCATAGAGCCTTAATAGTGGTAAAACTAAAGACTGAGGCTATTTTTCTTAGTTCCTGAAACCACCAGAAATCTTTGTGTATATTAGCCCCACTGGGACAAGTATTTAAAATGCCAAATACCCTCTGATCTATGGAAAATGGCGAGGGTCCCGTCAGCGAGGGCAACCAGTACACGACCTTTCACATGCCTGCAATTAAGAGCGAAAACAAAAGACTGTTAAAATACCAATTACATTAATATACACAGCCTGGAATTTAACAGAATTTAACTCTACACCACCACTTACACAAGACTGAGCACCGAGTCTTTGAGTTTGATGGAGTGTAGACACTTCTTCCAGTTTCCAACAGCTGAGTGGACATAGAGCCTCGAGGGAGAACAGAGCCAGGTTACTTCAGACTGTAAGTACGGTTCATAGGCATGTTGTGACATTTATGAACATACAAGCTCTCCTCATGGCTTTTTTGGGGGAGAATTTTCCTGCCTGATGTGACTGATCTTTTCTTAAGAAAATAAAGAACTAATAACTAACTTATAACTTATTCATGACCTAAAGTTTACAGTTTGACTTTAATGTGGTTACTCAGTGTAAACGCTTATAAAGAAATGACTGACATAATGTTTTTGTAGATACTGTGAGTCTGCAGCAGATATAGTGAGGGGACAGCTGGGAGACTCACCAGCCGTTCTGGGCCCCGAGCCACATGGTGGGGGCCACACTAGTGTAGTTTTTGGCCTCTTCACCTCCGTCCTCGGACTCTGGAGCCTGAGACGTTTCCTCTTTGGACTGACCAGAACCTCTGTGAGGAGAAATACACAGTTGTGTGTACACTGGTTTATTTAAGTCATTCCTAATGATGAACTACACATGGCCAAACTTTGACCTCTCACCTGTCAGAGGGGTCTGCTGGTCGAGGCTGGGGATCGGTGAAGACATGCTCAGTAAACGGTCCTGGAGGTCCAGAACCCATTTCTGTGTGGCTGGCTGTTGACTCAGGAACCTCGGTGGCTTCTGTGGCTTCCTCAGCCGACTGTGCGGGGTGAATCTTCCCATTCATGGGGGGAGCAGTAGGGGCTAAAGGACCACACCACTGAAGTCAGTAACAGACCTCTGACCTTGACAACTTTCTCACCTTCATATGATAATACAAAGATTCACCTTGTCCTTTGTCCATTATGGGGGTGTCAGTGCGTGAGGAGCAGTTGCTACGGGCAACGCTGCAGTTGGTGGCGCAGCCGACGAGAGTGATACCAGCCAACATGCCCTCCACACCACCTGTGTCCTCGCCTCCCCCTGCACTGCCATCACTTGGATCCAGCACAATCTCTCCTGCTGGATAGTCGCTCTCACTGGCAGCTGAATACAAACACCCAAATAAAAATATACACATAAATAAGACATTTAAAGAAAAAATAAGACTCACAAAGCAACCAAAAGTGCAATAAAGTCACATCCTTCAACCAGCCAGATGTATAAAAATGCTCCTCTGAGGCTTTAAGGAGTGCTTTCCTTCTTACCCGGCACACTGGAGATACAGAGTACGTGGGCATTGCACACGTTGAACTGGTCGACCAGTGAGCCCGGCTGGTTGGCGTCGATGATGACCACCTTGCTGGCAGAGTGGGTGCTGGTGAGTATCCACACTCGACTGCTCATGGTGTCTGTTTCTTGGAGCTCCTTGGACTGGGACAGGAAGAGAGAAGATAGCATTAATATAACCCAACAACAGCAAGAAAAAAAAAATCAACAAAACAAAGTGCTTTATATTTCTGTGTAGTTTCATGTATGAACAACACTTTTCCTAGTAATTTAATAAAAAAATAAATAAATATGAAACTGTCAGTTTGAAGCGATCGTTGTGATCGTTGGTCTACCTTCCTCTTCTCTGGGGAGTTGTGGCTGCTCTTCTTCTCAGCTCCATCCTCCTCAGCATGCAGGGGATCACTGCTGCCTGACAGCGCTTTGGCTGGTACCGACTCCAGGCTGCTAACCTTCCATCCTGTCAGGTCCACTCCTGCTGCACACCACAGCTACGAGCACACACACGCATGTAAAAATGAAAAAAAAAAACCCAAACAAACAGGATGTTGCGCTTGATTTAAACAAAAGCTGCTGCTTTTGTTGAAACTATAATAACTTTGGTTCAGGACTTTAGACTGTACCTTGTTCTAATCCAGTTTGAGACTGCCACCCTGAGTCTCATTACCTGGGTTCTCACCTCCTGGCCTACGCTCATCATTAATACATCCTCCTTGTACTCAGTACTCTTTGGGACACATTAATGCTTCAGTTTTGGTTTAATGTCACCCTGAATTAGCACCAGCTGACCCCCTGGTTGCCATAATACTTCCCTAAAGAGCCCTTTGATCAACCAAAATGCATTATGGTCCATTTTCGTTGGAGCACCTGTGCACACTATCACTTCATCCTATCGTCCTGTCTCAGTGTGGCTCCCAACAACTGACGAGATGGAAGCAAGTGGTAAAGACAGTAATGTTACAGACACAGTAGTTGGTTTACACACGTGTAACGCTGCAGAAGAGTGGGTGTGGACTTGTCAGCCATTCTTATCTCACCTTCCTGTTGGGGTCCTTCTCTACCAGAGGGCGACAGTACACAGGGACGGGAACATTCTTCATGCGTGTATCCTCTTTTTCGTTGGTCGTCTACAAGCAGAGGTGGTAAGTGATCAGTAGACGAGTAAAGCAGTGACTTATTTTCCGGTTCCCTCAGAACATCTCCCATGTTACTGGTCACTGATGAAAACCA
This sequence comes from Toxotes jaculatrix, assembly GCF_017976425.1. NCBI lineage: Eukaryota > Metazoa > Chordata > Actinopteri > Toxotidae > Toxotes > Toxotes jaculatrix. The sequence goes on along the minus strand of NC_054411.1, from coordinate 13,495,756 downwards.
AGAACATTCAGTGTTTGTGTATGTACTGTATACATGTACAGTACATACACAGCAGGCAATAAAGGAAAACTCCACCGATGTGACCAATCTGTGACGTTGTGATCACTTTCTCTTTTTGCTTCAGTTTCCTGTATTTTACCACAAGGCCACTGGGTCATCCCCAGAGAATTTATACATTATACATGAGGATGGATAAGATGGATGGATGGATGAGATAAATACTACCAGGGAACGCTTCTGTAGAGAAAGCTGTCAGAGGAGAAATGACTATGTTTGCCTTTTCTATAATAGATTTATTGCTCCAGTAAATTCAGGCACAAAGTGGTGCTTTCAGAAAGGATCCTTCACTGTTTTGAATGTGGTAACAAAATGTGATTTTATTTTTTGGAGGATGTGACGTAATGTTATAAATACCACCCAAACCATGCACAGTACGCAGAACTGCAAAGCAACCATCACTGCTTATATGTTCACTTATGTTTTATGTGAAAGCCACTGTCTGTAAGACTTTACAGTTTCTTACTCTGGTACCATCTGGTGTTAGTCAGTGAGCTGAAAGCAACACACTGACTAATCTTCACTGGAAATGTCTGAATTTTCCCAACAAAAGCCTTTGTTATTACTCCATCCATCCATCCATTGTCTATACTGCTTGATAGATAGATAGATAGGTAGAGTTAAAGCATTTCAGAGTGGATTTTTCCTTTAAGAAAGATCACCAAAGTCAAAGCAGGAGTAAGTAAGTGGTGACGACATTGATGTGTATGTAGGGCAGGTTGAGACAGACAGAGGTTAAAGGTTAAAAGGTTGAAAAAACATCAGCAGAGGGAGAGATAACCAGCTAAAGTCAACTCCACAAAGACAGGAGTTTTTTAGATAGATGCATAAGGTGTGTATTTTTATGTGTGTGTGTGTCTGTAAGTGACACCTGTTTAAGATGTATGAAACAGGGATGCTGACTCATATCATGCCTCAAATCAACAATTTCCCTTTGATTTTCATGCATTTTCAGAGTTTGTTTCATGGCAAAGTTGCACTTTTATTCTAAAAAAAAGTTTAGTATGTCTTCATTACTGGGATGTGGGATGTGGTCAGTTTTTTGTCCGTCTAAGTATATTTGTAAGTATGAACTATCTGCTGCTATCTAGGGGTTGGGGTTTTAAGGGGAAGGTTAAAGGGAGAAGAACCGTAAAGGCACATGCTGGCACTCTGTCGGTCTCACTTGCCTGTTGTCTCTTCAGCGGGCTGTCCTGAGTGCTGTCCGTCTGACCACCAGTCTGTGGGAGACCAGAGTTAGAGCCACCTGCCTACCAACACACTCTGCCCTCTGGCTGCATGTGGTCAGCCCTTTAGTCTTCCAGCCAAAGTTTAAGGTGCACTTCGATGCTATTAAGTCATGTGTATGCTTGAAACCAACGTGGAAAAGACTGAGCTCCTTTAACTTAATTTAAAGGACAAGTCGGGTGATATTTTCCACATATTCAAAAAATACCTTAAAAGACTAAAACTAGCAATGACTTTGTCCTAAAACTGTTAAAAACACATTGGTGAGTCACACCGATTCACCAAGTCACAGTGTGACATGCTCCTTCACCACTATGACCACCAATCTGCTCTGCTGCTGTGAACACTCACTAGAGCACCAAATGTGTATTAATCCACAGCTGAAAATAGTTCCCACCAAACGCCCGATTTCTTCCTGTTAATGTATTGTTTGCTAAAGCTCGGGGCTGGGAGTAAGGAAGGTAGGAAGGGAGTAAGGAAGGTAGAAAGTTCAGGCCTTTTCATGGGCTTTGTTAACAATGAGAAAAGTACAGAACAGCAGCCTCACACTTTAGTGGGACTTTATAAGAGCTGTTGCATGTGTTAACTAGAAATCATGTTTATGTTGCATCACTTACCATATTCTGAAAAATACTATAGGTTTTTAAATTGATTTCGTACCTTTCAGGCAGCCATCGCCAGGTAGGAAAAGTTCATAACTCTTCTTACTCACTGTATGTATGTACTATATATTAGTTATTACTATGGTGAAACTGTGAAGATTCAAATATCAGCATATCCCTTTGTAAAAATTATGTAATGTTCCTTTTATTTAGTCACTACAGAACAATCTTCATTGTTTAAATTCCTTCTGATCGTCCTTACAGCCCGGGCCAAACAAAAACAGCAGCCAGCACTGATCAGCAGTCTGGTAGCAGTGCTGACCCATAACCACTTTTAGCTCTCATTATCAATCATTTAATACTGGACCTTGGGAAAGGATTTTGAAGCTTGGTAAATAAAAATCCTGTGAATCTTTTCGCAACATAAATGGCAGAAGAAAAGGAAAGGTCACAAACTTCATGTGTCTCTGAATAAACAGCTCAGAGAGAACAATGAGTTGTCACTTGTTAATAATGTTTAATCTTCTCTACTTTCATGTGAGAGAATTTACCTTAAAACAGGGATCAAACAAGTATCTTTAAGATTCTGAGCTTGTGAAATTATGTTCAGAAATAATGTGGCCGTACATCACACTTTATAAACCTGTGAAAAGTCAGCATGAGAATTTCAATTTCAAATCTTACAAAGGGTAGTTTACTACCACAGGCTTTGAGTATGTTTCAAGCTCAACATTTTCTCACAGCTCATTTGATCCTATAGCTTTCACTTCCCTGTCAGTAAATCACGAGTTATTCTCTCCATGTAAACTGAGTTATTTGTGTGTTTTTGCTGTGTACAGTATGTGGAGGCCCGGAGGGGTCTCTGAATTATGCAGGGTGGTTTTTGTGTGCGTGTACCTGTCTGAAGCGAGACGGCACACTCCAGCCACAGGTCTGCATGATACCGTCATCGCGGCGCATGTGCTCGCGGACCTGTCGATACTGTTCACGCCGCTGCTCTCGGCGAGCCAACATTGCTGAGTCACTAAGGAGAGACGCAACACCGTTACTGGCCAGTCTGGAAGCAACGGGAGGGAAGGAAGGGGAAGAGAGAAAAAGCGAAGCGTTAGCAGCCTGGCCAGCCAGCAGCAAGAGACAGAAAGAGATGAAAAGATGAAGAGGAGAGGAGGAAAATAAAGCAACAGCAGTGGTTAAACCAAGCTGTATTCTAGCTCAAGCAAAGTAACTGTTATCATACTACACTGAAACACATGTGAAGATTTTTTTTTAGCAGTTTCTAGTATTTCTGCATTTATGTGCAACTATGTTTGTGAGAGAGAGCTTAAAAGACAGCTTAACAATGAGACAACATGAGAATTAACTATCCAGTTCAAACTCTACCATCCAATCACATATTACTTTTAAAACAGGTACTTAAAAGAAGTGTGTAATCATATCAGAGGCCTCATTCACTCTTTTTACCCCCCCCAAAAAGAACATTTTAACGTGCAGAAATCAAAAATTATTTTTGTGCACTGATATTTTCATATTTCAAAATATATTTTTTGATTTGTGCATTAAGAGATTTGTCTGAATATGAAGACACTGTCAACCAGGCCCAGAAGCGAACAGCATGTTAATCTAAACACACGTCTGGATGCTGAATACTCAAAACCTGCTGGAAGCTTTCTACTCTCTGAGCTGCCACAAGCCAGCAAGCAACCAGATGTTCAGACCGAAGCAGAGTGGGAAGCAGATCAGGTCGGAGCTTTAGTGTGAAGTGTAAGTTTAGTGAAGGTGTGCAGCCTGTTGTCGCTCACTCTTCGGGGAAGAACTCCAGTGTGCGGTTGGAGGTGGAGATCTGACACATGGTGTGGCTGCGTCGCTGAGAGAGACTGGCTGGTGACGGAGACCTGTAGTGGATGTTGACGCTGTAGTACGGCCGCTTGACAGGCGGAGGGCTGGACGATGTGCTGAAGAGACGTGCAAAGCTGGTGGATAGAGACAGAAAGACAAGGAGAGGTTTAATTTTTGACGGTTTTGCTTTACCAAGTCATTTGCTTAAGGTGTTTCTCATTGTACTTCAGTAAATAAGTTTAATAAAACCAGAATCTCACAATTGCCAGATGGTAGACTTCTTTTTCTCTTGGATGGGAGGACTCTCTCGGGATGCCCTTAGAGGAAAGAGAGGTGTGAGTTAAAATAAAAGTCTCTACAAAAACACAGAATACTTTCACTTTAAGATTAAAAAAGTAATGCAAACAACTCGAAAATAAACCTTGATTTAAAACGTATTTCACAATTTATTTACTATGTTGATTTTAAACCCTGCAGCCGTTCATTTCCTGTGGTCGCCCAGTTCTTCATCTCTAGTCTAAAGCAGCATCTTTCTCTTCTTCTACCTGATCATTTCTGTCCACCGTACGGCCTCCTGCAGCTCCATCAGTCGCTCTTTGTACTGGTTCCTCTCCATCAGCACGCGGGCCATCTCCACCCGCGTGAATCGCCGCCGCTGCGTCATTGTCATGTCGCCATCCTGCATGGGTGATGAGAACTAGGAACAAGGGAGTAATTTTTTTAAATCATGGAAGGTCTTTGTAGGCAGACGTTTGCAGCAGGAAACTCACTATGCCTACAGTTCTCTACAGTTTTTCTACAATATGAGATTTTCATTACATCATGTCATGAAATAGTGTTGATGTTTCTTAAGAAAATACACTGAATCTGTTAAAAATAAATAAATAAATAAATAAAAAGTAGGGATATCTCCATTTCACTTACATCATCTCCTCCTTCATCTTTGGAGTCCCGAGACGCCTCTGCTTTTAACCTGCAACCCAAAAGCAAAACACTTACACTGTGTTACATTAACTATTTAATCGGTTGTGTTTGTGCTAGTTGGTTTAATTGTTGCACTGTCTCTCTTAGTTTTGTGGAAAAAAAAAGGTTGAACCACAAAAAAATATTTCAAGAAACGAGCACAACAACCTGAGAAATCCTTGGCAAGTGTTCTCACTCAAATTTACTGCCATCTATACCCCACCCCCAAACTGCCTCGTTGTGTAGTCCACCACAAGTATATCTGAAGCACCCTAAGATTTATTGGGTGTTATAAAAATGTTGATGCGCTTCTGGAGGTGTGTCTAGGTGAGTTTTACAGTTTCCTGCTTAGCACTTTATGACAGTAGATGTTGAACCACATCAGCTTTAACTGCAGGTAAAATGCAGTCTCTTCCAATGTAAGCAACTTCCTAAGTAAAAACAAATGAGATGCTGCAGTGAAATACGTATCTGCTGTGAAAGCTTTCAGATGTAATATGCAGGCTGGTCCTTTGCAATTTATTCTTCTTTAAAGAAAAGTTTCAGGCTGAAGGAGTACACTCTGAGTCAAATCTAAGTTTCAGGTGTGTCCTAAAATGATCAATTCATGAAGTTAGAAGAGTCTGAAATGAACTGGAAACTTGTCTGCAACAATAACTGAGATCTGTATTCAGACATTTTGTCCTCCAGTTGTCATACTTTGACACGTCACCAGCGAGAGACTATCATGTTACTGTGTCTGTTTCTAGGATGTATTCGTTAGGTATGGATTACAGGTCAAACCCTGAGGCCATTGTGTTAAGAGACAAAAGTTATTGACCTTATTGTCGTCTTCCTGTTGTCACACATAGACATTACACAGAAATTTAAAGGAGCATATTATTTTCTTCCAAAACTCTTCAACAGCTTGTTATTCTCACCTCTTGAGTTCTTCCTCCAGCTCCTTGACTCTGGCGTCCACCTTGTTCTTGGACTGCTTCAAGGCCTCCAGCTCCTCCCTCAGCACCTCCTGCTCCCCCGACAGCTCGTCCACTTTGGCAATAAGGTCGTTCTTCACAATGTTGAGAGCGTTTCTGTCGCACAAAGAGGAGGAAGTAAGATATCCAAAACCAGCTCCAGGAAACTACAAGTTAGTCCACACATTCCTTTGGTGTGAGAACATGTAACAAAATGTAATATCTTTGGATAAAAGGCAAAATGTCTGTAAGGATGACAAAACACACTCATCCTTCTCCGTGTCTCTTACTTGGTCTCTAGGAGCTGTTTGTTCTCTGTCAGCAGGTTTTCCACCTCCTTGCCCATCCCTGAAATAGTCACATTCACGTCTCTGTTACTCATCACACATAACACACAACATCCACGAATCAATCAATGACCGACAAGCAAAATGCATTTCCCAGAGTCTGTGTGGCAACACTGCCTTAGAGATACACAGAGGTAAGTGAAAATTTTGTACATAAATAAAAGGTTTAATAATCCAATGACATGATTATTAATGAACAGACTATTTATTTAGACTGCCATGCTAACAAGGAGACTACATCAAATTAACAGAGGACGGTTCCTTGTTAAATACTGGGAGAATATTGTCTATGAGAGAGAGGAGTCAGTAAGAAGATTTTGTTACCTCAAAACATAACATGTCAATGGAGGGAAACTATCCATCTCCACATGTGCACATATATTCAGAATTCAGGGTCGATCCCTTCACCGCGACAGTGTTAATATAACGCTCGATCTATTCGGTTTGTTATTAAACCTTAAGTCATTGCCAGAAATGAACTGAAATCTTTACACTGAAGCAGCAAGCACTTTGCAACATAAGCCAAGCACACAAACTTTAAGCAGAACGTCTCAACACAGAAAACTTTAGACATGAGAACATGTCAAAAACAAAGAGAACAAAAAAAAAATAAAAATAAAAAATAAAAAGCGAAGAGGTTCTTATTTACACAAAGGACAAAAGACTGGTGGTAGATTGTAAAGGATCCTTGCTTAAAACTGGGTTAGAAAACTTTATATTTTGCAAAGTTTATGCTGCGAAGTGTGATCTGACTAGAGAGGCAGAAAAATGAAGAGCATATCTTTCTGAGTTCAACTTGTGTCCACTTAAGGCAGATTAACTGCAACGCTCTAGATAACAAACTGCCACAGGTCACTTATTACCTCAAATGAATCTCCTGAGGTAAATCACTCATATACTCAACTTCAGAGGTGTTGAGCAGGGCAGCCTGAAGAAATATTTTTCGATGTACATATTTATTTCTGACACATCAGTGTGTTGTGCTATATAACTCTCATCTTATGACAGCACCTTTTCTGCTGAACTGATTCTCACCACACAGCCTGTTTTTCTCATACATCTACTGTTTTTTTTTTTAACTTAATTCAGATTCTCCGCTGCCTCTTTCATCATTTGATTAGTCACCAGTTGTGTTTTCTTTCCATACACAGGTGCATTTTTATTTTAATTTAATGTTAAGCGTAACCACCACTGGCAAAACATTTCCTACAACGTCCTTCACAGGAAATCCTTATTGAGAAAACTAGAAAAAACAAAAACAAACTAGGTATGTGCGATGCAAAGGTGGCACAAAATATAAATATAAAGCCACACAAAATAAAGGACATAAAGAAGCAACCAGAGGGATGTGAAAGCTAGAGGCCAGGGAATGACATAACAAGCAAATGTGACCATGAGAGTAGGCAAGGGGCGCCTTACCGAAGAAATCATCACGGACTGGAGGCAAAAGAAGAAAAAGGAGGACAGGAGAGGAAGGAAAGAGGAAAAGGCAAAGATCAGAGAGGATGAGGAAGAAGAGAGGGAGGGATAGGAAGGGAAGAGAGAAGAGAGAGGATGCTAATAAGCATTTATAAATCTGGATTTGAGGAACAGCAGCAGGGCTAAAGGACCAAAACTAGAAGTCAAGGAGGGAGCATATTTCTGTGGCATATGATTTATTCAAGTATCAGATTTATTTTAAAGTCCCAGTGAAACTGAATTTTTAAGAGCAGATTGCCTCTATGAAAGGATGCAGGTTCTATTTGAACATGCAGCTGGGTGGGACAGTGCACTGAGGATATTTCTGAGTACAATGGGCTGAAAATTTAAGGTATGGAGGCTGATCCAGTCTGTGGTAATCACAAAAAGATTAAAGTAATTTCACTGTGACTTTAAAGGAATAAGAAAAAAAAATGTTTTACTGCATGTGTATGGATTTTTGGAACCTACTACATCATTGAAATTTCCTTACTTCCAACTGCTTGATCAAGCAATAAATCAATAATTTTAAATTACTAATTAAAACTACTGCCTTTTTCTGATTTGTACACTCTGATTAGTGCCTTCTCTTAGATGTAGAGTTTAGAGAGGAGGTAAGAGAGTAAAAGAAAAAGATACCAACCAATGCATGCTCAGATACACACCTGAGAACTCGCCTATGGGTGTCACCAGCAGAGGCACATAAAAAGGAAAAAAAAGAAACGGGTGAGAGGTTAACAAATGGACAAGACGACGGGTCAAACCTCCCTTCCTATTTCTGCCATATAAAATTCAGGGATAGGTAAATCAAAATCTAAAGAAAGTCTATTTCAATAATATTTAAATGAATGTAAACAAAATCTATCAGATGAATGAACCCAAAACAGAGAAGTGTGATATTGAGTATCTGATAAATATGACAATAATTGAAACTTTTACAAATAAGTATCTGTTTGAACTAAAAACATTTGAAATAAATGTGTGTGTTAAACGTGCCTCTGCCCCATGAACAAAATAGAGAAAAAAACCCCAAACAAACTACAAATACATATGAAAAAAATAAAAGTAACACTGCATGAATGGGCAGCTGGGGTTGGGGGATTGTGTATTTTGTCAGGATGACTGTGCAGTGACGCAGGGATGAGCTGCTGGCATGGAGTGTATTCCAGCCTCGGCCATGCAAGGTAAAAAGTCAGAGTCAGTGCAGTGGCACATTCACACAGCCTCACATGGAGCTCCTGCCCTGCAGTAACCCATAGCAAAAACAAATGCTGGCTTTGTACAATGTGCACATGTATCCACCTTTATTTCACTTTGTTTGGGTCTATTACTTATTCTGATGTTATGGAGTTATATCACATGTTGGCATACAGTACAAGTCTCAGGCGTCACTTTCACCAATTCACGTAACCCTACATAACAAACAGAACAGTACAGAAGGATAGAACTAAGCCGTAACTACACAAACGATTTAATGGCACAACCTGTTTCTACTTCACTGCCAAGATTTTACAGCTATCAGATGAGAATATTTACTAATGAAGCAGCAAAACTAGCAAAAGTGCAGTTCATACCTAGCAGCTCGGCGCCTGCGTCTACATCTCCAATGATGTCTGACTTGGCGTCTTTGATCTCGTGGTAGAGGGAGTCGGTGTTGATGCCGAAGGCCTCATTCACTATACCCTGGGAAGGGCTGAAATACACATAATTTATTTCTATTTTTATTTGGTTTAATCAAAGTATAACACTTATTTTTGGCCACACAATAACTTGGGAAACAGTTACTGGCCTTGTTTTGACGAGTAAGCTAAAAAAAACGTACTTTTGCAGACAACAAAACCCAAAGATAACTCTGACAAGAATAAATGGATTTAATGGATTGCCAAACTTAATGAAGAAAAAATGTTTGAATATCTAAAACACTGTGTTGAAAAATGTTCAGCAGTTAAATGAAATATACCAGTAACTTGGTATCTTCAAATATTGGAGACACAGGATTTTCACTATACACTGCTGAAATGTGCTGTGCATGTAACGCAGCCACAACGTAGTTGTACCTGTTTCCTCCTCCGTACACACGGGGGTCCACACACATGTCCAGGTCAGGAGTAGAATCTATGATCTCCTGAAAGTCTGACCACTCGTCACTGCTTCCCATACCTGGGGAAACATGACAGAGACTCGTTAATTACATATCAGGTGCTCTTTAGAAAACTATAAACACCTGGATGATGTTTTTGCTGCACTTTGCACCACTCAAAAACGGGGGGGGGGGGGGGGGGCGGGGTTGAGAGCCATCATCTCAGACGTTACATCTTTGACCTGAAGATGTATTTGGCGGCATCCTCTTACCGATGCCAACATTCTTGGTTTCCTGGGAAACTTGCACCTCCATATTCCGGCTGAGCCGCTTGCCGTTTTTCCTGTGGTTCCCGGCCCGCATCACATCGAACTCGGAATGCGGGAGGAAGCCCTCGTTCATGGGGGTGACGCTGGCGGAGGGGACGGAGGAGGTGGGTGTGTTGGACTTGCTTCCTGTGCTGCTGGGTGTGGCCGCCACTGAGTCGGACTCTGATCCATCCTCCTTGGTGGACAGCGGCGAGGTGAGACGAGGACATAGGGGCAAGAAACAAACAACATGATATGAGCATCTTGTGGTGGAGGCAGGATCAAGCTTTTTACCTATAACACTCATGTTTCTTGAGACTGGTGCTACTGGTGGTAAGACTTAACTTTCTTGTAAGCAGCTTTCCTTTCCTTTAGTTAGTTAGTTTTAGTTAGTTTTGATCACTTGTTCTGCACTCATAATGGTAACATTTTGATCAGTTTTGTTTCGATTTTGACTTCTTGATACATCAAACTTAAGAGTGCAGATAACTTCACTTCACTTTTTGAATCGGTCAGGTAGTTTACAAGTATTTATGTGATGACTTTAAGCTGATTTGATGGATGAGATCTCTTCTGTCTCCATGTCTCTGATTCTTTGAGCCCCGGATTAATTCTCATCAAAAGTCTTTAAAGACAATGTTGTCTTTTAAATGTTGTCCAGCATCGTAAAGTCATCACAGTTAGAGTACTTTGACAGTGAACTGCATACCATGAATCAAAGCTTAAACTAAGGTCTAAAACCTAAAATTTGCATTTTGATTATGATTTCAAAGCTAAATACCATGAGGGAGCCACAACAAGAAAGCAACAATGTCTTCTTTTTTTCCTTACCTTGGCTCTTTCTCTCACATTTAAAGCACAATATGCCAACAAATTGCATGAGCAGCAAAGTCACCCCCCCACCCCCAAAAAAAACCACAAGGAACACTTGGAAACACAGGCTGAAACTTAATGCGCAAGAGTAAACTAAAACACGAGGACATTTGGCAGAAGCTCCACGATCACACAGTGAAATAATCACAGTTAGAAAGAAAACTCCATTAAAAAAAAAAAAGATTTCCCCCTGCTTGCTTGAGTCAACACATATACCTAACAAATCTGACTTTAAAGGGTAGGTGTCCTACTGATGTTAATAAAATAGTTTCCTCTAAAGTGACACAAGCAGGCGTGGGAGAGAGGAGGTGGTCCGTGTGGGTGTGGCTAGCAAGACGGGCAGCGGTAAGGTTGGCCCCTCCCCCTTCCACTCCCCAGGCTGCGGTTGCGGTCGTGGAAGAGGACACGGCCGCTGTCTGTCCCACCTGATAGGCGGAGCTGAAGGTAGACTGGCCGAGCTCGCTGACCTGCCAGATGTCTTTCCCGGGCATCATCCTAGCCCCCCCGAGACCCCCACGTACCATGCCCTCGCCGCTGTGGTACAGGCCCAACGATGGTGGTCGCTCCGCTTTGCTGCTGGCAGAGGAGACACAGAGAGGTGGAGACTAACATGAAGCTCATTGTTAGTTATTCATTTATTATATTTACTCACCTATTCGTTTCTGCCTACATATTTAATGTAAAGACATGAGACATATCAATCTTCTCATCTAACTCTTGGCCAGAAAGAGAATTAATGTACTTAAAGTTTTTGGACTGTGTGGAGAAAACCAAAGCACATCAAAACAATAAATGTCTGGAATCAAACCCACATCCTTACATGTTAAAAATAAATAATATGGAAATATATGGAGTTGGACAAGAGTGGAAATTTCTGGGGTAAAGGCAAAAAATAGATCATTCACAATCCCTAAAATGAGAAGCAGGAAGGGCTCTGAGGGCATGCAGTCCAGTCCAACAGGCCAAACACATTCGCCTCATGAGCTTCCTCTATTTACTAGAGGATACAGATGCAAGTCATTCAAACAGGCCGAGCGATACAGGAAACTACTGGTAATTTGTGGAAAACTTAACACAGACATATCTTGTTTGAATTGTATAGATGAGAGTTTTAAATTTAGTGGATCCACATCTGCTTACATCTGCTACTGAAATCATGAGACATGCACAGCTCAAATTGCTACTGTTTGTGTATGTCTATTTCTTCTTTGCTTAAAATGAATAGATATCCATATAATTACTTCCCCTTTGTTTAAAGTTAATGTCTTCCTTATATACATAGACAAGTAGGATAGGCAGACGGACACACAGACGAACTGACTGGCAGACACAAGCACACAAGGGAGAAAGAGGAGAAGGTAGGCGGAGATATGGATTGCATTGACCTTTGAACCATTCCTCATTTCATTAATTGTTATTAGGATGCAACACTACTGATGCACTGACTATAATAAATAGCTGGGCCAAGCATCAGTGAATAATGCAGGAAACATATAAAGGAATATTTCTTTATACAAGGTGTTGAGGTACGACAAACGTATGACAAGGGGCTTCAGCGACTCTTTGTCTAAGGTCGGTTTAGACAAAAAGGAGGTGGGGCAGTCGTGGGACCATGATGGATTTACCTTTTCCTCCATGTGTGGCGTTGACTGTGCAAACAGCAGCACAGAGAGCAAGCCAACAAGACAAACAGACAGACAGAGACACTGATCAGAGAAAGACAGGAGACAGGAACATGCAGCGACACAGAACACAAACTATCAAACTCTCATTAGCAAACATCGGCCTCACTCGGTGCTCTGCTTTAGGCAGTCGATGATTTGTAGGATTAGGATGCTTTTCATCAGACACTGTAGCTGAATTTAGATTTAGGATACTGTGTGTATAGTGAACATGTTGCACGAGGCGACTAATCTGCGATTCAGCTACAGAAGCTGCACCAGATGTCGCACTCCTCGTCTTGCTTCATGCTCATACATATTGAGGACTCATGGGCTGGCCAATCGCTGAATACTGGCTGGCAAATAAACTTGAAACTTTCTTTTTTTCCCTAATTGTTTCCCGCAAGGCTCATAACAGCTGCCGGATTTCTTTCTGCAGTTTCTCTCCTCTCTGTTGGTGGGATGTACCAGCTGTTCATCACGGCCCTTGACAAACAAATGCCAGGATTGGTACAATGAGCATGTAGACACATGAAAAGCCTAATACATTCAGAACAAAAACGTCAAACATCAGCAACAAGACAATGGGTGAAAGTTACAGTTCAAATACACACAAAGATATATGCACGAACTTTAAACACCCACACCGACATCCACATAAAACCACTCACGTTCGTCCACAGCCGGGGCCTTCCGATTGGCTGTTGCTCCCCGCCTGCTGCAATTTGGACCGCTCTATGTGCTCGACGTACGTCTGAATCATCTGAGATCCACAACAGCGACAAAGAGAAAAGATGTGAGAAAAGAGGGGAAAGAGGAAAGTGACAATGATTATGAAAGAGAAGACTTGTCAGATATTACAGATCGGTGAGTGAAGGAGATGCATGTAAAATAATTATAGTGATTTAATCACAAAATCTATAATCTGCTTCATACTGGATTACTCAGAAATATTCTGTGAACCAAACAGGGACTTTTGGATATTGCCCATTTATTTACTACAAATCACATAAGACTTATTTTAATGCAATTTGAGACTTGCTTGTGTTAAGTGATCCAAACACATATCTGAGTATGATAACACTGACAGTATTCAAATCAGCAATTTTATTAATTTGATTAGAACAGGCATGTATGGTTGGTGGATTTGTCTAGATTTTCTAAGTTGAAATATGTGAGGAGTATAAAGCGTGGCTGGGCTGAATGGTATCTCTCACCTCGGTGTGGCGCTGGTGCAGAGCGTTGTACTCTTTCTTCATGTCTGATTCTCGCTCCTCCAGCCGAGTGACTGAGAGACAGACAGAGAGAAAACAGCATAAAACCAGGAGGGGCTGGATCAAAGACAAAAACGTCATAAATTCGAATAGCTCCGACTCCAGTTGACCAGTTCACATTATGGTTTGTCACCAGTTAAATATGAAGGCTTGAGTAGATGAGCATAATTTCATGACAGATAACAGAGAGTTAAGGATGACGATTAAAAAGTAGGTATTTTAACTATAACGATCTAAAAATACAACATCCTCCAACAGCGTGTCTACTTCCTTTTCCATCTTCCCCACAGAACTACAGATGGAAATTTATTCATGAGCTTTAATGTTACTTTTTCTTTTACATGTGAATATATATGTGATATCTGAAAAAAACATTCTTGAAGCTACTAATTGAAATTCATCAATACATTTTTTAAAAACTTAATCTGCTGGTTTTGGGACTAGACCCCAAGCACTCAAAACATCTCAACAGCCAGATGTGCTGTATTTGCAGTACATTACATGAAGCATGTCCACTCACTCTGGTCAGAATAATTCTTTGTCTTGAGCTCCAGCTGTTTCGCCTGCAGCTCCAGAAACTCCACCTGTATCTGCAGGTCCTTCTTCTCAGCTTCCAACGAATCCTCAAACTCAATGAATTTCTGATGGAAGACACAAGAGCAAGAATTAGGCCTTCACACAGCCGGATTTCAATTCACAGACTATAACAAAAAATGACAGAGTATGTTAACATTTGTACCACTGTATATGCAATCACTTCTCATCAGGGATCAACCCATAACCCAAAAATTAAGTGTGACTGGAGGTTTCACATGAAATGGCTGCTTTGTGGTCATATCAGCCTTCAGTGCTTGGGTGTGAATAATGTAATTTCTAATTCTCATTCACAGAAAGGTTTAAGTTGGTAAACAGCTCTATAAAATACCTCCATTAATCCAAGAGTGAACACTTGAATTCTGTAACTCAGCAGCCTACTTCCTTTTCACGTTGCCTGTGTGATTTTTCTTTTCTTTCTTTTTTTTTTGTAAAGCTCTTCACAATGACGTCCTTTTTTTCAGCACAGCAAGTCTACAAAGTCTTAATACTGTAATCCTCTGACTGCAGCGAGACCATGGAACCAGGAATATGCTGCAGACATGCACCACACAAAAAGGCAAATGCTACAACATGATGACTTCTGCAAACGCAACAACTAATGTAGACATCTCACGTCACTGAAAAACTGCTGACTGTGAGCCTTGTTTGATATGTGCAGGAGGAGGATTTTTGCAGGGAAGTCTCCACCTCTGAGTGAAAACAGTTGCATAAAAAAAAAAACACAGAAATGTGGCTCTCCTCGCTTACTGATTTAATAAGTCTTGCTTCTTAAGAAAAACACCTCAATTAATCACAGAAAATGTGTCTCAACTAAGGGCGAATTTGTATCTTAGAATTAACTACTGAGCAGAATAAACGGCCTTTATACTGTGTTGTTTTTTCACCTTTACTTCCACTGCAACACCTGACAACTAAGTTTATATATCAAATAAAGAATCAGACTTCACACAATCTTTTCTAGCTCTCATAACATTTAATATTCTTATCTCAGGGACAGTATGCTCTGTTTTCTAGAGCACCCAATGACAAAAAAAAGACAAGACAAAACCTCTTCTACTAATAATGGATGCCTTTTTTTGACTGAAAATATGATAGGACCTAAAAACAGATCACCACCATTATGCTGCGCAGTAACAGACCACAGCTTCACAAAATAGCATCCTTCATTCTATCCCCTACGACTGGGAACACATCCTACAGTAATGCCCTTCAAATGCACTCCTCCATCCACTGCCTTTCCCTGCATCAGACACCAAACCTCTCCAGGCTCAGGAGCATTTGCTATTAAAATGCAGTGTTAAGGAGGTGTAGCGTACAGTAGAGGTACGGTGCACAGGTTAAAAAACACAGTTGTGCATTTCCAGAAAAGACATCTGATCTGTGTAAACAACAGTTACACACATAAAATGACGTGTGTCATTTTATACCGATTTATGGGATAGGATATTGTGTTATTCTGTGCCATATGAATAAATCATGAAGCTGCCTTGTGATGACTGAGAGGAGCTAATGTGCTTTCCTGACAAACCATAGCTGAGTGTATTTGACTGTAATGTTGTCACACCTGCAAATTTCTACCCTGTGTAAAAACCTGAAGACAGTGGGAGTCGACAATAGCATGAAAATAATGACATGCACATTAAAACAAAGTCTTTATTTTTCGTAACTAGAATAAAACCTTTAGGAAAAGTTATCAGTTCAGAAACGTTTTAATTGAAAGGAGCCAGTTATGTGGACTGGAGCTGATAAGTTATGTTAGTTTTCGAGTTAAATAGTTGAAGCAAATCACGAGAGAAGGCGATGACAGATCAGATAAAGCAGAGGCAGAGAAGATCAATCCTTTTTACTGTCATCACACTTTGAGAGGTGTGAAATCAGCACAGTTAGAGATACAAAGCGATGGGATGGCTCCAGGAGGAGGCTTCAGAACAAGACAGAAAACTGCATCAACAAAGACACTAGAGAACGGCTGAATTTGTTAACCGCGCTTCAACAGCTGTAATCCTGGATGTCTCGTGAAGTCTTCATGAGCAGAGAGGGAGTTGTTGGCTTTGTTTACCATTAGCTGGAGCCTAATAATGTTGTAATCTGAGCCACTTATTGGTCGCTGCTCCCTGTGTCTTGTGAGAGGGTGTTATTGTTTTCCTCTACCTCTGAGATTCTCTCTCTCTCTCTCTCTCTCTCTCTCTCTCACCCTGTTCTTACTAGCTTTTGTCTTTGTCTGATCTGGCCTGTGCCTTTACTCGCCCATACTGGGGCTTTATGAAACCTCTATTTCCCTGCTTTTGTTGCTCTGCCTCTGCTCTTCATAAGCACAAATCAGGTTATAGTGCCAGGCTCCCTCAGTGTGCTCTGTGTACTATTGATTTCCTATGAATCCCCACCCCTTGCACATTGTCCCATCCCCCATTACACCCCTCTCATAGTCAGAAGAACTGTTTATTTGTTGCATTCAAATTTGTCACCTAATTTGAGCAAAGATGCAAAGCTGCAAACATAACCTTGCATGGAACAGGAACCTGAATGCCAAAGAAAACCATAGAAATAATCAAATACAGAAACAAGTGGCTGAAAAAGACGAATGCATTATACTACAATCTTAAGTGGTTGAAATACTTCTTTTATAAAGCTTAACATTCAGTCGGTACAAGACCAAGATCTTGCTGGAATCCAGACAATCCAGACAAAGAAACTGAAAGAATAAAACTCTATGCTCCTTATAAAACCACTTTACCGCCAACTGTTCCAGTGAAATGTTTGGCAGCCCGCAGGAAAAAACAGTTCTGGTAGCTACTCTGCGACAGGGTGCCTGCAAAACTTTCCCTGGATACAGAAAAAAAGGTAAACAGACCTAACTCATATTGTGAGTTTGGTCAACATGCTAAATCCAGAACAGTGAGACACAGAACAGTGCAGGGCGAATCCAACCCTCAAGTGCATGTAAAGAGATGTTTTATCTTAATTATCAAGTTATTTTATCGACTTTCAGTTTCACTGTTGGAACTGTGAAGGGAAAAAAAAACATGTTTGGGCATGTTGATATCTGTCATTTAAAACAATGTCTCCACCCGCCTCAGCTCCTCCTGTTACCTGCAGCACCTGTTGGTTTTCAAGTTTTAATACTCCCAGCATGCTTATCCTACTGTCATGATTTTATTGAGAAATAAAAAAGAAGCGTAAATACCCTAACACTGAAATATTAATATGAACCAGCAAGTCCACTCCCAATTAACAGCTTAAAGAGAAAACAAATGAGATAACTGACATGGGGAGAAAACACAGCGGGGAGAACAGATGATGAAACAGGCTAAAAGCTGAGCTAAGCTGATACGACCAGAGCTGCCAGTGATATGCTGAGGCCTCTTTGGATGGGAGGAGGATTAAAGTTTCTTTATGATGCCTGCTGGATCCCACGACTGCTGTGACACCGGTCAGAGGAAGAGCTTTGCCGGTAATATAATAGCTCTGTATTAATGTCCACTTCTGTTGTTTGTGTCCCTTCTCTTGCTTGTGTTTTCAAGTGGAAACGCCCACTGAGTGTCGTGCTTACACCACTCGTCAGTTTCGGGGCTCGGCTGACTGTCCCTTTATCACCATATCATCATGTCCTGCCATCACGCCCTTGCTCTGTGTTTGCATATTGTGTGCTCACGTATTTGAATATGAGACGTCAGCTCTGGTGTGAAGCAGCTCAGGTATGTTGTGCATATTTGTCACTGTTGTTAGTGGCAGCATTGGTACTAGTAGTTGTAGTAGTAACAATGGTGGTGGAGTAATATTATAGTGGTATTAGCAGGCTTAGTAGTAGTAATAGTAGTAATAGTAGTAGTAGTACTTCAAGTACTACGTCAAACTAAAATGTGTCATCCTCTCATCCATACACTCAACTTTAAGTAGACTTTATGTGTTCACTCTTTGAGTACTCTTTACTTTGTGCTAGCCCACATGCAGTCTTTACTATAACCATTTCCTAGAAACTTTCTCATACCCAGATAGTGCATCTGTGGTGTAGTGACTGCACATGGACCTCAGCATCCCAGCTCAACTAATATCTCTGGAAATCCCCTAAGATGATCAGGTTTGAATAAAACATTGTGAAGATATTGTGAGGAATTTTACAAAGCAACTCCATTTTGCAGGACATCATACTTTTTTTTCTGTACTAGGTTATATTTCAAACCTTGTAATGTCTCCATTGCTTTTCCCAGATACATGAGGTTACTGGCTGGGTAAAAATAAATAAATAAATAAACAAAACCTTTGATCTTTCTACCTAAAATTTTTAATGAAAGTTGGTGTTTGTTTACTTAAAGTAAGTATCCAGCAACCACTGGGGTACTTTTTAGACAGTTGTACTACAATAACTATAAAATGTGTCTAAATTTTATCAAATGGTAACAGTTGTTCTTTTAACAACTTGGTAACTTAGAGGACACTGTCAGCAGTGTCAGCAGAGACTAAAAATAAGCTCAACAATCTCGTGTCACAGGCCTAAACATGAGTCACATGGCAGATGAAACCTCTCAGTTCAGACAGCACCATGACCACGGAGGAGGCAGCAGGAAGCTGGATGTGATGATGCGGATGGAGGCCCAAACAGAGCCGGGGCTTACTCACCTCCTCCGCCTGCTTGCGCAGCGCTTTCTCCCGCTCGTACTGGGTGATGAGCTGCTCGTTGTCCTCCTTCAGCAGCTCCACCTCGACTTCGTGCTCCTGGTTTTCGGTCAGCACCGCGTCCAGGTTCTCCAGGACGTTCACCACTAGCGGCATCAGCTCCTTCACCACCTCCTCGTCATAGCTGCGGATCAGCCGCTCGAACTCCCGGTAGATGCTGTTGGCCAGGCCCGACACACGCTCCGACATCACGGAGCCGGAGCCGTAGTCGTCCTGGTAGACCACCTCGTCTATCTGCAGCTCCATCATCTTGGCACCTGGAGCCGGCGTTCTGTTTTCCAGATGATCAGCTGCGCTCAAACAGTTTTTCAGGCCTCTAAGGCGAGACTGTCACAGGGTTTGTATCCACACAGCGTAAAGAAAATAGGGAGGGGGGGCATTCAATCACAGTCTTTCCTTAGATAAAGAAAACACTTACACCGTGTTGCAGCAGCACAGAATTACTTGGGCGAAGACTGGCTGTTGTGTGCGCGTAACCTTGAGCTCGGTACTGAAAATACTGGCTCTAATATTTTGATGTAAAGAGGGGCCCCCCTCCTCCTCCACCGCCAGCCGGTTGTATTGCGTCCAGACGCGTCACAGCTATTTCTCTCTTCCCAAAGAGAGCATCTGATCCGGGGAGCAGTGGATGTGGAGTGGGCCAGCCTGTGGATCGGCCCTCGCTGAGCCCATGCCGAGGAACGAAATGCCTTCGTCGATGATATTGCACCTGCCTCTCAGCAGCCGCAGCCACGGACCCCAGCCATTGCTGGCAGGGGAAATAAATAGATTAATAAATAGGTAAATAAATAATACACCGCTCCGCGTCCGCCACTATAACATGGTTTCCTCCATAATTCGTCCCCCTTCCAGCGGGCTGCCGATGCTGCTGGCCAGGCACGGGCGTTGATGGTGATGTCTCCCTTTGGGAGAGGCTCTCCCTGCTGTTCAGATGGAGGAGCCAGCTGACCGAGTCCGGCTGACGTCACACCGTCTGCATTGAGCAAGCGGGCTCACTGCGTCAAGTCCAGACCGACCTTACAGGAAGTCCGGTCCAAGGTTTCAAAACAAAGCTACCAAATCAGATGAATAACAAAAATGTTAAAACATAAGTGCTCAGCTTTTTGGTGATACGTTCCTTTAATCTCAAAGACATATAGTATGATAGTTTAAAAGGACACAACCAGTTTTACACATTAAAGGTCAGTTAACTTGTCAGGAAAAGTGCAACTCATCCCATGAAAAAGTTTTATGACATCTTCTGTTGGGAGCCTTTTAGAGTCTGAAAAAATAACACCGATATTTTCATCACAGCTTGGGTCTGGAGGCTACAAATTTATAACAGAGCCTCTGTTACAAACTGACAGTGTGGAGTTTAATGGATGGACCAATGCTATTGGTTAAATTAGTGACTAAAAATCAGGTTTTCACTGCCACTGCTGCTTCAATTTTGAGCTTTCTTTCTACAATTTCTCTCTTTAGTGTCCCCCAGCTTAACTGAAGTGCAAGATTTAATTGCTGGAGTACACCTTCAACAGGAACAGGTCATTTGAATGTTTAAAATAATAGTTTTATTTTGTCAGCTTTCTATCCTTACATACTGCTGTGTTCTTAGTGGGCTCATTATAAAATCTCTAAATTTTATTGACACTAAAAAAGATCTTCTGAGTAAATTTTCGATACATTTTTATCTCATTAAATTGTGACGCTGATGCCAAATTTCCTCCTTTTTTTCCTCCTTAGGTTTATGCAGTTTTATTTTGGAAGCTAAAACCGGAAGCTGCAGTTTCTCCTTTAACAGCCCCTTGACCTCAGTCTGCAGCAATACTTGGTGCTAGAAGTAATAATAATGACAATGCACTCTCCAAAAACGAAATAAAAAGCTTCACAGTCCAGATCAATAATACCAGTTATACGTGACGAGAACTTATGAAACCTCATTCACAGATTATTTTACAACTACAGGGAAAGATAAATTGTAAACAAAAAATAAATAATAAATATAATAAATATACTTCCCACGACAGGATAAAAGTATCTCAATTTTTTCTTTCTTTCTTTCTATTTTTTTACTGGCAGCATGTCCAGAGGAAGCAGCTTAAATGATCTAAACACCACACAAATTTTTAAAGATGTGTTTAAAAAAACAAAACAATGAAAACCAAATCTACTTCAATCTGTACTGCAGACTTTTCCCCCCATGCACTTGTCAAAAGGGGTTAGACAGAAAAAACTAGCTATGAACATATTGGTTTGTACCACAAACGCAAATGACAAAGACAAACACAACAGCCACTTCTTAGTGTGATTATACAGTGAATTCAGATTGAATTCTGATTAAATTGGATCTCAAAGTGCAGAATCAACCATCCTGTCAGAGCTAAAAGTGAGTGCAAGTGGCTGCCAGAGGGCATCGAGTGAAATTCAGGAATATTGAGAGGACAATCAAGAATCTGCCTGATCTTTACAGGGTATATCCGACTAGTTTTTAATAGGTGACGTTTCTTGACATTTTAAAGCATTCAGTATACTGATAATTATCTATTTTCTTCATATGATGGGTCTGAAATACCAGCATTAACAAACTGCGCATTTGGTACTCAATTAAAATAAAATGATAGGTTAATGAGGGCCTTAAACATACCAGCAGCACTGTATTTAAAATATGGTCAGAACAGGGACTTACCTCATTTTTTCCCATGACAGAACCCTGAGGTCGTATGATCCACATCACAGGATGAATTCAGCTTTCCACAGTCAGATTTGCTCAGGTACTTGGAGCAAATGCACGTTTTTCTGCAAGAGATGCACAGAGTTCATGAGCATTTACTTTTGAAGATGGTCTTCTGTTACACTTATTTGCTGCCTTTAAAACAGTGCATGTAAAATTATTTGCAAACATATTTCCCCACAACACTGCACAAATAGGACAGAACACAATGTATGAAAATTGCTTCGAAACAATAAAATAAAAGGGGAGAAACTGAAAGCAAACAACTTTCACTTGAACTTTCAGTCAAGCAATTGTAGCTTGAGCTATTGTCTGGCATGGAGAGGATTAACTCTGGAAACAAAAACTGGTCAATGAAGCATAAAAACTGTATAGACGGAGAGAAGCTCCAATGTCAAAGGCATCTTAACTGCCTCCATACTCAGATCAACAAACCATCTTTTACTACTTTTTGATGCAGTACCACACTTAGCAGGCTACACGTTAGAGGTGAATTACAAATAAGTAAATTAGGTCTAACTGTGCAAACACTGGCCTCATGTTTTATCTTTTCAGACTTGCTGTGTTCAACTGACAGAACTCAAAAAGCAGCTGGTCACACTGAGCCTCTGGGCTCACACACAGTACGTACCTGAGACAAAGTTTAAATGATCAAACCTCACATGGTTCTCCTCAAGCTGCCGTTCTGGAAGGGAGACACCAGGGGCTGCAGCAACCATTTAACTGAATGAAGATAACCCAAGTTAAAAAAAAAAAACAAACACAAAAAACATGCATACAAGCATTTAACTTCAGTTGCCCTCCTTGTTTCTTTCAATAGGTGGCAGTGAAATACTGACAATATTTACATTTCACACCATGCATCAGCTTTCTTCACAGGCAGGTTGAGGTTTAGGTGTTACAAAAACATCCAGTATAGATAGCATATAGTTTTAAATTACATACACACAATAAGTTGTTTCTCTTTCAGAAGTTCTGGGGAGATGCTTGGCTCAAGCAACATGAGATTTCTCAACCTGTTGTATTCACCTTCTGCCAGTGAGTCACAGGCTACTCCATAACAAGGTGGTGCAAAAGCAATATAAACATCTTCAGCCACTGGGAGTTAGATAAACACAGCAAACACACAGCATGATTTCACCGACCTGCAACCTGAAGGGTTCTGCCTCACCAGCCAGAATGATTGAAAACACCTGTGTGAGTGTTTGTGCTGGTGCATGTTTTTTTCTGTCTAAATTGCACTTTGCACATGCCACAGCCACTATGGCAGAGTCTTGAATCACAAACGAGTGCACTGTAATCATGTCTGAGGAGTTTAAACAGTTGCCTATAGTCTACCTTTAATCATATTCATCGCTCCTCATAAAACATCAGCTGAAATATCTCATCCAGACAAGCTGCATCTTAAAGAGGCGTCAGTTACTCAAGATTTTGGCAACAGTGGTTTGATGTTTAGTTTTATGGGCCGCTTGGTTATCATTCAAACAGGACTCTTACCCTGTGTATACTCACATGTACAAACATTTTTTTCTGCTCTTTCAGACCATTGCGAGGTGAAAGTGAAACAGTACCACAGATTCCAGCGTGTGGTCGCAAAGCTGAACCTGCATTTTCTTCTAAGGCATAAAGTGGCCATTTTGTCCTAGAACAAGCAGTTTTCACACATTGCTGCCAAAGGGCAAATCTAAACAAAAGCATCAGTGTCAGTGAGTCAAGAATTAACCATAAAAATGAAGAAGAAGAGAAGCAATTTGTATGTCACATCTACACTGACCCAGACAAACATTTACCAAGGTATTTATGGCATTTCCATTTTTAGAAAGTAAATACAATAAACAAGCTCGAAATGCAAAACAACAGTTTTATTGCAATACACAGGATTTCTTTCTTCTGCTGCGCTCATTTCCTGCCAGGCACATCAACACACTGGGGACAGGCTGGCACCAGAAAACCATGAATGTGCGTCATGGAGCGAGTGAAAATGTGATTATTAATGATTATCAATGAGCCCACCTGGATTCAGGTAGGCCACGCGCTTGTCCAGAGTTCACTTGTCTTCAGCCGTTTTAATTTAAAACATAAACAGAGGCCTACCCCAAGGAAAAAAAAGGCATGTTCTCAGATTAAGCAAGCAATGAGGACAAAGCAGAAAGTACCTGCACAATACATTCGCATAAAATCAAAATGGAATTTCTTTAAGGAAGCAGAAGCATTTGGGAGGAAAGATTTGCATTTATCTTTGTTTAGAAGTCAGTTTTTGGTATTTCTCCCCATACAGAGTTTGTGCTCTGATGGCAGACCATTAATCTAGACACATGTTTTAAGTCAGGGACAAGGCAAGAAGGAACGCTTAGATGATTTAAGGCTCTGATTATAAAGTCATTGGTTAAAGTCTAACGAATGTATTATTTGGAATAACTGCCAAAGAAAAGGTTTTGTGTAGTCATCCAATAAGGATCTGGCAGCAAATAAAAGGTGACACTACTGGACTCCCTGAAACATTTCACATATTACAGTGGTGAAAAGATCTATTTAACCTCTCCTGTCTGAAAACATTAAGGCTTCAAACTAATTTGAGCAAATGTCTGCAACAAACTTACGCAAGGATTTTAGTCACACCAGATCATTTACAGCTTCCTCAGATGTCTAAACCTTTCTTGAGATGCGAAAGAATGTTTTCAAAATGACAGATAACTGTACCTTAAACTAACCTACACTTACACACACTCAAAAACAGGAACAGTGAAAACATAACCGCAATATTGAGATTGAACAGAGTTCAGAGTGACTGAGAAACAGCTAGCCTGTTGATTGACCGGTGGGTGATTGCATGATTGCAGGTTTCAGTGAAGAAGAATATGAAGACATGGATAAACAGCAAGGAGTCAGAAACAGGACTGAAAGTGCAAGAAGTTGAGGGCAACATATTTGACCAGGAATCCAGTGTGAGGAACAAAATTCGTGGTCTTTAAGTGTACAGGTGAAATAACCGTGGGGAAAGGTGTGCTGGAATGAGAGAAGATTAACAGGGGAGCAGATTAGGCGTGTATGGAAACAAACAGGGAGAAGCAGTGTGTTCAGCTGATCAGTAGAATACCACACTAGATTTTCCTCCAGGTGGGTTGAGGACCCTGTTGTGAGAGCGAGGCTTGGGTCCCAGGTGAGGCTCGTGGTTCTTCAGTGAAGTCTCATCAGGAAGTGAGGAAGAGGTGGGTTCAGGCTCTGGGGGGGCTGGGGCAGCAGCAGGCTCCTCCTTGGCTGGCATGGGAGCTGGTGGGGCAGTTTCTTCCTTCACCTCAGGTTGGCTGACCTTTGCTTCGGGTGCTTGAGGAGAGAAAAAACGTGTTTTACAGAAATGCCACAGCAGAATAATAGTCTAAGGATGAATAAGCCATTTGTCACTTATAATACATTTAGGAAATCACTTTCGAGGGTCATATTTGAGACTCAAGACTGTAGAGTTGATGGATAGATTGGTGTGGACTCCATACCTGTCCCTATACTTACTGAACTCAGTTTTATTCTTAACACAAGGGGCTAGTGAGAATCCTGCTATAGACACTACAGTGCAGGTTTAGAGTTATAGCTCAGTGTCAAGTGGACCGGGGGACTAAGAGGAAAGGGAACTGGTCTAGATTGGTCAAATGTGCCCAAAAGAGTTCATGTGGATACAATCTCACCTGGTGATTCAGATTCAGGTCCCACACTTAGATTGTCCTGTAATAGAAAAATAAAAAAAGATAAAAGAGATGTCTCACTCTGTCATCAAAAAAAAGAAGAAAGAAAGAGAAAAACCCAAGAGCTAAAGCAGAGGCTTAGGTTCTGTAAGACAATGCAATTTCTATGATCAAGGTTCCTCTGTAAGGCATCAGAAAGACACTATTTGTCTGTCATTTGTTTGTCATTGTCAAGCTACGAGCCTTGGCCAGGTCAAGGTAAAAGTCTTGTTGGGATTTTAATCCCAACAAGACTTTTACCTTGTTAAGTAAAGGATATTGAAAATACTAAAGCTGCATGTTTATAGTCAATGCATCCTGTATGAAGGATGACAACACAACATACACAATATGAACTCTGTGTAAAAGATCAAACCAGTCATAAATAGTAAGTGACATTTACCCATGCTGTGAGTGGTCTGACTGAGTTGGCAGCTCTAAAATCTTCCAGTGACACAGATTAATTTAGTTATTGTCAACTTAGAAAATTCATTACTTTTCAGCCTAGACTGAACTAGAAAACAAAAATGGTAACTTTAAGCAAACCAGGATAACATGGCGTAGGATGGCAACTGTTTAAGTTATACTGCCAGGCTTTAAAACTGTCTAAGGTAACACCCCGTCATCATTTTGAAGTTATGTGATAGGAAATTACTGTAGATAGGGCTCATATTACATGCTTTTATACATTTTGCAAGGCTGCATTGAAACAGCTGTATGGAATACCAACACTATCACCAACCTAAACACATTTACAGAAAGCCAGTAAATTAACTGATTTTGAAATCAAGTGGTTGCTTGAAATCAGTTTTTGTCCTTTCTGAGATTGCTGCAATGGACTCAGCAGTCTAAAGTGACAATACTGTGGTTACACAAACACCGCTGAACCGGGAAGAAGATCGCTTGATACACACAACTGTGTCACAGCTGCTGTGTTCTTCAAGTCCTATCAGATAAAATATAGGACACAGACAACTAGTAGCTTTTGGACTATGACTGCACAGAAGTGAGTACACAATTAATGCATTGAGAATTTGGAGTGAATGATTCTTTTAAAAAGCTAACTAGTTGATGGGGATATTATCAAGAGTCAGGGGTGAAAAGGATTAAAATGAAAATATTAAATAAAAAAAATAAGACAAAAGTCAAAGTGGACTGTAAAATCTAGATGCACGGCCTACCTTTGGCTTATTTGGGTGGCTTCTGCTTGGGCTTGGCACGGGTGCACTTTCTGCGGTCCCAAATATGTTGCTGGTTGATCCACCTGGTGGCATAGATCTCTGTGGTTGAGCAGGAGGTTCAGGTTCCCCAAATATTCCACTACTCTTCCCACCTACGTAAAGTATTACCAAGATCTTTGTTAGGTTTTGGAGCAGTGACAGTGTCATAATGACAAACTCAGATCTGTCACATCTTTTTTTGGAGGCTATTAAAGTGCTCTGCCATGACAGAATGACATCTATGGTTACTTATATGATATTAAGAAATATTTTGACATCAGTGTTGTGATTCTTCATGACCAGTCACCCTGTATTGTACATATACTTCAGTGGGAGCAATTCACTGACCATTGCTAATATCACAGTGCAAAACTGTAGGATAAGATAAGAGTGACCCAGCAGTCCCTGCCTAGGAAATCAGGCCATTTTGAACAGCAGACTGGACTGACCACATACTGGACTATACAAGAGCCTTAACAAAATCTGGAGAAGGATTACATCCAGGCACAAGAGGCAGAGAACAGTGGAAGTGTTTATACTGGAATTATCACATCACGGTAACAGTTTTCACACCCTGGACATTGATAGATGGTTAGACTGGCCTGGCTCAACACATCCATTAGCCCTGACAGGCTGGTCTGACCTGGAGGATTGGAGCGTTTGGGGACATTCTGGGGCTCCTCTGGTGGAGCAAAAACTTTAGAGGCCATCTTATTAGGTCTTCTTGATGCTGCAGAATCATCTTCATAGCCACCAAACAGGTTACTGGAGCCACCTCCAGGAGGCTGCAACACCCTGCAGAAAACAAAAGAATATAGGACAACTTTTATAGGATCCTGTCCAGGTCTTATTAAGATCAATTACCATATACAACTGTGACCTGGCAAAGACAGACTTCAAATAGGCACAGACAGATTTTCAGTGGTTCCCTTTAAAATAATCTTACTAAATGTTAACAGATTGTATTTAATGTGTTTCATTCATTTGAGTTATCAGACGACCTGTTAATCCTTGCTAGACGTGAGAGTGACCACTATAGTTTTCAGAAAGTCTCTGAGTCATGGAGGTCTATGTTTGCTGATTACTGCTGGCAACATGATATCATATTTTTTGCTCTCTGGCACACAAAGGGGGCAAGGAGAAAACAGTAAGTAACCTGGCTATAACTATGTTACAGTATAGCCTACAGCTTAAGCCAACGCAGCCAAATAACAGGTTATCTGATTATATACTAGGGAATGGCGCCATACGTCTGAAAACTCAAAAAGCTATACTTTCTCATGTAATTAGAAACCATAACATACGTGAACTCGGCTATTTACGGAGCTAACCCAAGAAGTGACGCTTTCGAGTCAGTCACAGGAAACTGAACCTCCTTTAACGAGAACAATGTGGACACAACGCCGTTGTTGGCGAGTACAAAGAAGAGCAGTCTGAAGAGGCTTTCACACTTCCGCAGGCGCAGGAGACAACGCCTGGTCGCTTAGCTTCAAGGCTAATTCCTGACTCTTAAGTTCGCTAACGGAAGACAACTCAGACCAAGCTAACTAAAGTTAAACGACCACGCAGATATTACGCTTACTTATAAAAACGCCGAAAGCTATGTTATAAGGCATTAGCGGGGGAAAATGGTGGTGCAAAAAGCTGTAAAGAGCTCCTGTCACAATAACGTTAACCTACATTGAGATACTAGCTGACGGAGAGGCTGACTACAGTCCAAATAAAGCACCGCTGGCCACATCTTTCACAAATAACAAAGCTAGGCGACAATAATCGGTGTATTCTTCACCTTGAACTTGGTTTTGAGTTACTATCCAGGCCTTGAAACATGTTCGTCGAAGTCATAGTGGTTTTGTTTTGAGCCTTCAAGTTTCCGAAAACAACTTCGTCAGTTTGCCAACTGGACGACCAGAGAGTTCCTGCAGCCTGCGCGTGCCCAGCCAGACTCCGTAGTGAAGAATTTCAGTCCACCCCAAGTGTGACACAGAGGAATATAACTGGTCCTCCGCCAAGCTCATGAGTGACGCGATGCGCTCGTTTTACGGTACTAGGTATCCCTCTAGACAGAGGGATAGAACACTTGCAATGCATTATATCGTGGCGATGTTTTGTTTACAACAGTACTAAAGCAATATTTTTTTGTTACACTAGATTTGAACATCTGTTGTGATCCTTTATACATGTGTGTAGTGTAAAAAAGAGAGACAAAAAAGCGGAAAACTCCGCTTTTCTGGTCTGTCAAGGGGAAATTAAACAACTGCACCCGTGCTCCACTGTTGATAAATGAAGCTTGATTTGCTCGCCGGGGCGTGTGGCCGGAACAAATGGAACCTAGGCTGAGTCTTAGACAGGATCTAAAATAAAGGGTGGATGCTGTTAAATGAAATGCCTTTGTGCCATATTTTATGTGCTTTATATCTAGCGCGTTGTAGCTATCGTTATAATCTGTTTAGTTGCCTGTCAGAAATGTCACATTCTGATACCCCTTAGCCGGGTGAGTTTCGGCATACGCCAAAATAAAATTCAAGTGCATCTTCTCAGTCCCGCCTATTGATTTGATCATCAGAATGTCAATCACTTTATAGGCGGGACTTCTAGCGCCAAAAACCTCACATCGTTGATCTAATCTCGTTGAAATAAAGTATAATTATTTACCAAAAACGTTAGATGATGGAAGAGTATAACTGGTTTTGAACTTTGAAAATACATATCGGGAAACTTATACAGCATGACAGGAAGAGAATGGCAATTGGTCTTTCGCAGGGCCTCTTTCACTAGCAATTGGTGGAGTTTTCTGTCAATCAAATTTCAACCGTCGCCCTCGTGTATTTCGGACCAATCAGAAGCTTTGTTTTCGAGTTGTAGTGGGTGTGCCAAAGCGCGTGGACAATCGATCCGCAGGAACTGTCATCGGTAAAAGGCTGGAGTGCTGTCGTCAGCTAGCGATGCTAGACTGTGTTGATTGGGAATACCACCAACAGGCTTCTACTTCAGGTAATTCCTAAACTTTGAGAACTGTATCTATCCAACAAACTGATTGAGGGCTCGCACAAAATAATGATGATTTTACAAGCAGTTTTTGTAACGATATGGCTTGTTTGACTGCCGTAGTGTTAACGTTAGCTAACAGCAGCCATGCTAGGTACCACGTTATGAATGTATGGACTCATGTATACATGCAACACAACGCACTATAAAAGTATAACTAACTTAACAGCAACTGTTAATATAAATAACGCTCTTCTAAAATAGGGTTCGCTTTCTAATCAAATAATGAATAGATTACTAAAACCACTAAGCTGATAGGACTGTGAGATTGTAGATGGGATCTACAATATAACTCTGTGTAACAGATCTCGATATGATGCTGCATGATTTTAGATTAACCTCAAGTTATACTGAGACGATAGTTTGAATCACTCCAAATTTGGGTTTAGTCAGGCCAGCAATATTGCAGTAGCTTGAAGATGTAAGACCTAAGGAGCGCAAGTATATGAACTAAAGTAACTAGTAGTTTCGAGCTTTCACTGTTGTTAGATCAGTTATCTTTTGAGGCTGAATTTGTCTGAAAATTGGCGTTTAGTTGACACAGATCGGGGATGTTAAAGCTGTGTCTGAGTGGAGAAAGAGGGGTGAACACCCCTCATCATTTTCAGGCTGAAGCTGCTAAATTAATCTTTCTTTGTTTTGTGCTGTTTTCTGCTGTCATCCCAGTGACCTGCCCACATCCTGATTACTGAGAAATAAACAAATCAGTGGATAATAATGCATTAAACATATGATCATAAATTCTGTGATGTTTACACATAATAACACATTTTTAAATAACTGTAATACACAATGTCTTGATGCACACCGGGCACAGAATGCCTGGTCCTGATTTTGACGTATGATTAATTATTCGTATGAGGTGATAATAATGTTAGAAAATAGAGTACCGTCTCGAAGGCTTACAAATGTAGGATGTGTATGAAATTAATTGTTTTGCAGACATCATTTATGCAGGCGATGGTGACGTAGTGACAAGCAAAGTCCACTTGCACACTGGTCAATAAAACTATCTATACTTATCAATTCAAACGAGCTCAGCTGACATGTGTCATAGTAAATTCTTCTTCGCATGTAGTAAATGTGTTATATTCATCACTGGTTCTATAGTTTTATTTCTTGTTGCAAAGAAGCATTGAGTAATGTTGTTGCTGATAGAAAACAGTTGAACTGCGCAGAGAGTTCAGCTCAGTCGAAG
Source organism: Toxotes jaculatrix (assembly GCF_017976425.1). NCBI lineage: Eukaryota > Metazoa > Chordata > Actinopteri > Toxotidae > Toxotes > Toxotes jaculatrix. Next base: position 13,464,951 of record NC_054411.1, on the reverse strand, counting down.
CAGGAGCAAGGAGAGGGCAGAAAGCGGAGAGATCGGTGTTGGTTTTATTATGCTCAATTTGATCACTAATTGCCAATCTAACCGGTCGGATCCATGGTGAAGAGAAAGAAGACGTCGCCTACTACCGAAGAGTACGAAAATGGGTAAAATTATTTCTGAAATTAACACTTTATTTAGAGGTCGAATGCACCGAGGGGTTTTCGTTGTCGTTTCTGCAGGGCGCTAAACTGAAAAGCGCTCGCATTTGAATTTAGTTGAAATTCAACCTAAAATATTGCCAATTAGAGCCGAAAGACACTTGGTAAAACACTGTCGCCAGTTACTGAACTGTTTTGGTTGTTGAATATAATTTATCTCAAGACGATAAATGCATATATTTGGTGTTGTTTTGTCGGGACTGGAGAGGGGATTTGAAACAAACAGCGGCGGCCATGTTGAGAGACAGTGAACGTCGTCTTTAGAAGTTAATTTTGCACACCGCTTTGCTCCTAATGTGACAAAATTTCCCCGAATGTGTTTTGGCAGCATGACACCGGGCTCCAGGGAGGGGATCGGTGTCGATGGGAGGAGGAATCCGTCCAGAAAGCCCGAAGGTTGCGACGAGGAGGAGAGCGGAGAGCAGGCGAGCGAGGAGCGCAGTACAAAGGGAGACGACGGAGTGGAAATTCTTAATCCATCAGCCACGGGTCTCAGCCCCGGTTCAGCCTCGGTCCTCCCCGCCTCTCCGCCGAACCGAACCGGGCCAGGCTCGACCCAGCAGCCCCAGACCTCCGCGGAGCCCGCCCCTCCGTGTCACGACCAGCATCATTTTCTCCGATCAAGCGTTCGACCTCCGAGTAAACGGATCCGGAAGGATTCAATCGGCTCAACCATCAATGGACATGGCGCAAAATCGAAAGGTACTGAAGGTGACCAGCTGGGAGAAGTGCTTGTTTAGCAGGGATTAACAGGGGGTCCACTCTCAGTTTTGACTGTGTCGCTGTGTTTACCGGTTGTTAATCTGTGGTGGCTAAAGTGATGCTGTTTTTGTTGCCGTGTAGTCCCTCTGGGCCACTGGCTGGGTTGTGCTTGTGTAGATTTCTGGCTGCTCCAGCCCCAGTTGCAACACCATCCTAAGTAATTTATTTGAAAAGGAGAAGAGGCACAGAACAGAAGTTAAATTTCAATTAGGATGTCATCTCACTATTTTTAGTCACAGTTTCTTGGAAACTTGACTTTACAGCTTTAAAAACAGGGGAGCTGTTATGACTGACATTATTAACTGAGAGTAGGAGAAATAAATCACATGTTTAAGACTTAAGCATTTCTGCATGGAAATAAGAACAGGACAGAAGAAACGCATTATGACAGAGAGTAGCTTGCACATAATATTTTTTTGTGTTTTTTTTTCAGGAAAAAAAAATGATTTTACTGTTTAATCCAGTTATTTCTTTGATCCAGTCATTCAGCTAATTTACAATTTGCTTTTTTCATTTCAATTTTTTTTCCACATTGCAAGTTGTTCTGGTGGTTTACTGGTTTTCTTTTGCAAATCATCTGGCTGATGCTCTGTTCTGTATTAACTTGAAATGTGAGTGATATCTGCCGAAGCCTACAGGAGCTGTCATTGCTGAATTGACAGTGAGCATCTAAGCAATGAAATAAAACTAGAGATGACTTAAGGCTCTCTGGCTTTACTGAATTTTACACTAAACACCGAAGGATTGCCTTCGTTGATAACTTATCCGAAATAATGATATATGCTAATGATATAGTGGCCTGATTCAGTGTATCCATGTAAATGAGTCACCTCCTTTTGGGTGCTTGTGTCTCCATACAACCAGTCTCACAAGAGGCACAGAAAGGTGGGGCAGTGGGGTGGGGCGAGAGTGTTAATTTCCTGTATATTTGAAGCTTACAGTAAATGAGGTGGCTTCTGTTTAACCTGTCACTGAAACTCACACCTGTGTCTTCCTTTCTGAAGGATTTTATATTTGCATGAAAAATTAGTTTGAAATTATTCCTGGCTTGTTGCGGTTTTATGCTGTTCTGCAGTGACGTTATGTCAGTTTTTTCTTTCTTTAAAACTTGTTTTATAAATGATTTGGACTTGAATTCGACAGACGTAAACATGCGCAGGATGTTGCTGGTGGATTTCTTTTGTTGTTGTTGGAAAAGAGAAGGAGACCAAGGCTGTATTATCAAATAAATTTACATTGCCCAAGTTTTGACCAGTTGACCAAGGAAGCCCTACTTGACATGATGCTATATTGGTGTGCATCTATTTTGAAGGAGACACATCTAGGTTAGTGCCTATGAGCCACACACACATTTGCATTTGTAAGTGAACACCCATTTTGGCTGAAAATACAGTTGCCTTAACGAAGCGCAGTCCTCCAACAGCAACTGCCTCAGTGTTTGTGTTAATGCCTCCTGGCATTGTGTTGTGTACTGGGGTAAGCTTGGCCATTGGAGCCCACCACGAGTTGGTTTTGGACCTGTGTGCTGTAGACCTGGCCATAGGGACTGATTGCTTTTCCTGCCTCCTTGCCAAACCTGAACCACAGAGGGGGGTGGGCTCTGCAGGTTGTGCACTGTAATGGCAGTGGGTGGCTTTGTGTGCATGTAATTTACATCTCCCAAACCACACACCTCTGAACTACAACTGTATTTTCTTTTCCATGCTATAGAAAACAACCAGCGCGGTCAACCAAAACATTTGGCTCAATCCTTACATTTTTACTCTGATATTTTTAAGTTGCGTTTTTCCTCTAAATGTTTCATTACTTACGGGTTTGTGGGCTCCTTGTCTCTATGTATTACAGGCGCAGAGAATGGCTCTTCCTCCCAGGGGGCAGTGGGACAGTCGGGCCCTTTGGCTGGCTCCACAGGGGGAGTGTCCAAGGCCTCCAAGGGCCAGGGGTCTGCTGAAAAGGAGGAGCAAGCTGGTAACCAGAAAAGGGCCCGTCGACAATGGGAGTCTTGGAGCACAGAAGACAAAAACAGCTTCTTTGAGGGGCTCTATGAGGTATAGGGGGTAACCAAATAGTCATTAACATATAGTTTTACAGTAAATGCACACTACCTTATGTAGCACAAGCTTTTACTTAAATTGTTGGCATTTATGTTTATGTTATGCATCATAGGACACTTATATATATTGACATCTTATACTCTCTTCTACTGTTCTTGTCTCCAGCATGGGAAGGATTTTGAGGCTATCCACAACAACATTGCGATGAAGTATAAGAAGAGAGGCAAGCCAGCTAACATGGTGAAGAACAAGGAGCAGGTCCGCCACTTTTACTACCGCACCTGGCACAAGATCTCCAAACACATTGACTTTGCCAACGGTGAGCTGCCGTTCAACTTTGTCACCCCAAAACAGATGGGACCTTACAGAGTCTTGTTGAAATTTGGAGGGTAGAACAATAGTTATTTATTTTTGAGAGCTGGAGCTCCACATCCAATACTTCTGTTAGAGCTGTCAGAAAACTTAACATGGCAGATGTAGGTGTTCTGGGGGTTGAAAGGGGCTTTACTTTCTTATACTCAAATGGTGAGTCGTTTTGGTTTATTTCATACAAGGAGTTTGTCTAGCTGTTCAAATCTAATCTGTCAAATCTAATCTATCAGTTCAGATATCTTAATTTGTTCATGTTGAGTCAGGGCGGGTCTTATGGATTTGTTTTAACAGTGGCTCTTGCAACAGTCACTATCATGGATGAAAAAATATATAACTGGCTGTCAAAATAGTGTCAATCAAGAGAATCAATTTCTTTCTGCCTGTGTATCACAGGTCAGTTTTTTCAGTAGTTCCTACACTGATGTTTACGTAGCACCTTGTTAGACACTCCAGAAACATATGTTAAAGAACTCCAACAGATAAGCTTGAGCCCCTTTCAAAAAGCTCTCAGAGTCTATGTTATCTTAATGCAGCATACGCATGCCTCCTGCGTCGCTGGTTACAGCAGTGTTGTGACCTGTGCCTCCTTTCCTTCTCAGCATACTCCCGAGTGCTGAAGAAATCCTCTCAAGAACTGTACAGCCTCATCTGTTATGCTGAGCTCCGCAAAAAAGTTGGAGGGTGTAAGTGAAGGCCATACACATATATGAATGCGTGTCTTTTTAATGTTTGTTTGTGAGCGTTTTTCATGCTGTTAGACTGGGACACATGGGATGTGATTAAACCCTGCATGCTCCCAGTCATGGGGGACAGCTGCTCCTACAGGGAGATGTCGTAAACGGCTCTCTGGCTTTTGTTTTGTCTTTGACAGTAATGGATGATAAGAACGTGACAAAGCTGAACGAACTCATCCAGCAAGGGTAAGTCGGTAGTAAAATTGATGAAATGCACAGCACACTTTTTTATGTTAAGTGACACAAAGGGTCTTTGTAAATGCATATCTGGGCTTGTCAACATGCAGTCTTTGATTTTTAAGTGCTATGTCGCATTAACAAAAACCCAGATAAGCTCAGTATAAGACATTAAACCAGTTTGAGGTTATGATGACGTATATCAAATACATGAAAAGTGAAAAAGATCTCTGCTCCTCTGTCTGTTTGACCAGGGCCACTACTGTGCGCTTTAAAGGGAGGAACTTACGAATCAAAGCACCCATGTGCCGTGCACTGAAGAAACTTTGTGACCCTGATGGTGAGCGTGTGCATGCACAGAGACCCAACACATACTATACATGCAGAGTAAACAAACATCAGGGCTGAGAATACAAACCGTGGCGATGGTTAGGCACAGGGTTTGTGGGGGCGGGGTTTTTTTGGCAATAACAATGGCAGCGTGTGGGCTAGTGGCGTTTCCATGGTAACCCGGTGGGAGAAAAGTGAGGAGGAGGAGCAGGAGGGAGATGATGGCGTCTGGCTGGCTGTCATCGACCCCTCTGTTTTCAACATCATCCAAACTTAAAGAAATAATTTCCTTTAATCAAGGATGGAAAATCAGAAACCCACTGCTCGCATCTGCCATCTCTCTCAAGTAGCCGGCCTTTATTTTCATTGGTGCATCAGTGCTTAGCAAGAAAACCTTGGCAAACAGCCTCATTCTGGTTTGTTCGTTTCCTCCTCAGTAGTACTGAGTTTGGTTCCAGGCTTTTCATTGCCTGCTAATCCATTAAGCATGAAAGTTTGCAAGAGAGAATACTTAAGTTTTCAGCAATTGCACTGTGTTCTATTGTTCATGTAGCGTTTTAGTGCTCTTGAGGTTTAGTAGTTAGTGGTATTTTTGTCTGCTAAGTTTTCGATTTTTGATGATTGCATACTTTTACAAAATCCCCCTGGCTGGACACCTGCACTTGCTCTTTAAAAAACACCTGACCTTGTCCCAGAAAAGAATTTTTTTGTGTCTCAGTCAGTCTCACTGTGTCTTTATGTCTCTGCAGGAGTGAGTGATGAGGAGGACCAGAAGCCAGTGCGTCTACCCCTGAAGGTAGCGGTGGAGCTCCAGCCTCGCAGTAACCACTCCTGGGCCCGTGTTCAGAGTCTAGCCCACAACCCTCGCCTCAGGTCAGACTTACTCACGAACTAATACCTGAGTGGAGTCATAACACTGCTGCAATCAGAAGCTGTTTTGAAAACTCCCTGTTGGCGCCTTCAGAAAGCACCGATGTATGAAATTTGAGTCGTTTACTTTGTGAAGACAAATTTACAAACATCCATGTTTGCAGTTGTTTTCAGGATCAATTTTCCAACAGCACAGCTCAATAATGCAAAGCATTTTGGCAAATGAATCCCAGTTTGCATTAATGCATCATCAAGCAGTTTTGAAAATGGTGCCTGTTTGCTAAAGCACCACAAGACTATAACATAAGACTGACTCATAAAAATCTATTTAAAAAAACATATATGTCTATTCTGGATAATGGTCAGCTTAAATGTGAAGTATGTTGAGTATAGTTGTAGTTAATGGCTAAATTATACATGGACAAACACAGCCAAAACCCTGCCCTGATCAATGACTGAAATTAATTTATATTCTTATATGTGAATGTTTAACCTAAATTACCCAGTCCAGTGCTGTTATGCATCGTCTTACCACAGCCGGTTGTGAATCAGCAGCTATTGGCAAACTCTTTCTTTTCATCTTTTGCAACCCAGGATGGTGGTGGAACTTCACAGGAAAGTTTCCAGCCTCATTGAGTATCTGAAACAGAAGTGGGCGTACCAGGATCAGCGCATTGTATCCTTTAACACAATTTCAACAAGTTGCACCATATCATCATGATTGTGTGAATTTGAGATTCAGCTTTGTGTTTCAGCTATAAAAATTCTGGGACATACCCACTTCTTCTCTCTAGTTATGTTTGAGTCCTTAACACGGATGTTTCAGCTTAAGAGTCTCATGGAGAGAGAGGCTCTAGAGGGTAGTCAGTCCAGCACAGCCTCTCCTAGCAAATCCCAAACAGATGAGCTTTTTCTTTTCCCGGCTGAGAGCACCAACTTGACCACACTGCCTGGTGTGGCACGTGTGGTTCACTCCAAGGCCTCCTGCACTGTACACTGGCTAGAGAGTGGCAAGAACCGGTCTAACGCTAAGGAATTGCCAGCTGCCCAGATCCTGGGCATCCACACGGCTCCTCCCCCTCGGACTAGTACCAAATCTGGACGGGGAAGCGCTGCAGCAGCAGCAGCTGCTGCTGGTAGTGCTTCAGTGACTGTACTGGGTGATACTCGTCGAACTGAGCCCCCTAACCCTGAACCTTCACCAGAGAGTTCTGCAAAGGTGGAGGAGAAGAGACCTCTGTCTGTTTCTGTTCCTGCTTCCTCTCAGCCGACTGTGGCTCCCAGAGAGGAGGGAACTGGGCTGGGAACCTCTGAGGGGGCCAAGACCTGTTCTGGCGGGGAGGCCAGTGGTGGATTAGCGGTGATCAAAAGCACGGAGAAGGTGTGTAGCGGTGTAGAGAGCTCATCGGAGCAGTGCAAAGAGGAGCAGAACACCAGCACCTCTTCCCCAGAAGCCAATCAGACTCCTCCAGCAAAACCTCCGATGGCTGGCTCAGAGGAGGGAGTGTCGCAAGGCTCTGCACCTGCAGCCAAAGAGCGGACCGTTGAGCAGATCAGAGAGGAGGGCTGGAGTGCCCGTGACGCAGAGAACGTCACCTTGGCTGAGCTCTACCTGATGTTTGGGAAGCCTGGCAAACTGCAGCTGGAGTATGAGTGGCAGCCCGTCGCAGCTCCTTCCAACGCTCAAGAAAACGGACAAACCTTGGCACAGGCCAAGCTTAACAGGACGCACCGAGTTTTGCGTTGCCTGCTCAGGCTGGTTGCCACTGAAGTCAACCCTAAGCCTTTGGTAATTAATGTTACTCGTCACGGTGTTGTTGGCAGTTGCCAGATACTTTAAACTGTATTATTTAGAACTGTACATGTCAAATAGATGTCATTAATGTGTCCTTCCCTTCAGGCTCCAGAGCTGTGCTCTACAGCCACATCACCACTCAAATCGCACCAGGAGGAGCAAAACCAGGCCCTCACACCTCCAGGAAAGGGGGCCATAGCTGGTGTTCGCAGCCCCAGCTGTGGCCGGCAGCAGGCCTCTGTCCGAGGGGCCAGGCTACACCTGGCAAACGCTGGAGCCTCAGGTATTTGTTGGACTCTCTTCCATTCTTTATAGCCAAAGCTACAGACACTAAATACATGATATACTAAATATCATAGGTGATTGTTTTGATATTTACTTAGTGAACCGTATTCTCCCAGAGGCTGTTCAGTGGCATTAAACATTATTCTCAAATCCTCTTTTCAGGTGGACGCAACCTTCCCCGCTCTCTGCTCGGGTCGACAGCCAGCAGTGACTCGGAGGGCGGTGTGTTCGCAGTACCCACCACGCTGCCCCCCAACAGCTCACGCCACAACAGAATGTTCTCCCCCAACAAGGAGGCTGAGTTAGCCTTCAGACAGCAGCTAGACTCAATCAGTGTAAGACAGAACAAGGCATTATTTTTTTCCACCAAGAGTACAAAGACCACACTTGTATATTGTCCACATGAATATGCACAAATATTAATATGCATTCTTTTCCTTGTAGATGCAGTCAGATCTTTTCCTCTCTAGACAGAGAAAACCTCGGAACAGGCAACTTCGGAAACCACTTGTAGTTCAGGTAAGAGAGCAACAGATAGGTATTTTACTCATTGAAGTGAACACCATCTCGGTTGGTTTGTACTCTTAATGTCTTAATTGTGCACCTCCTACCTGTTGCTGGGTCACAATGGGCTAAAAAGTGGTTTTTGTCTTGTCCACAGCGAACACTGCTGCCCCGAACTACAGGAGACACTCCTCAGCATGTCTGCTCCTTCTCCATCCTTTCCAACTCCTCTGCCACAGGTAACCTTCAGATCAGGATCCTGCAATAATAACATGTTGTCAGAGGCTGGAAATGTTTAATACTAAAAGGAAATTATTATACTTTTCTCTTAGTGCAGAGTAAAACTTTTGTTTTTGTCCATAAACCCTTGAAAAGGCTTATTAATGTGTTTATGTTGGTAATACGCTCAGCTCTGCATAACTAAATATCATTACTCTCTTTGAACAAGAACTCTGCTAATCTCTCGGTCTCTCACTTCCTGTTTCTTCCCTCAGGAACCGGATCCTTCCGGCCAATCCATACTCGCTTGGCTCCTTCCCCCCGCCCCCTCATTTCTAAAGTTTCCCCTTCAGCACCCAGCTCTGCAGCAGGCAGGCAGCTCTCCAGTATGTACTGTTTTTTTATGTTTGATTTAAACTCTGTTAAATGTACACGAGTATTTAGTCAAATGGGGGGGTTTCCTTTGTTCTTGAAAAAAAATGCTGTCCACACAGCCAATGCAAAAACAATCTGTCAAGAACTGTCGAGAGCACGCCAAACCAATAGGCAACACTGTAAACCTAACTATAAAGCTGTATAAGCCAATCAGAAGCCTGAAAGAAAAGTTAGTTTGCATAATCCGATGCCACTGTTGCTCAGTAACTGTAGTAACTGAGTAACTGTACATTTATGTGTAAACAAATCATGTAAACAAAGAAGATAACGGTGCGCGCACTGGCACAATTCAAAAACTCTGGAGGGTGTTTGAAAAAGTTTTTTTTTTTTTTTTTTTAAGTGACCCAGTTTGCATGTGGACAAAAGGCCAAAACGCATAGAATAAATAAAAATAGCACACATACACACACTTTTTCCTCATTTGGAAATTTTCCTTTTTAAAGGATTTCAAACACAGATATTACATAACACAGCAAAACAGGAAGACTACATACACAACAGAATAAAACCACTTAAAAGAGTTTACAGCTTAATTAGAAGTCACCCTCTCCACTTAAAGTTGGTAATCCATCTCCTAGGGTCCTGGTTAACAACTTTTCTTTCATTCAAGCTTTTGGATTTTTTTTTCTCCTTTAATATGATAAACTGTTCCCTGGGTTCTCTTGATTCTAATGCTAAATTGAGCCCTATTTTCAAAATATATGAAAAGTGATTGGCTTCTTTGCTCCCACATGATCTGTGACAGTCAGTGTGGTTTTGAACAAGTCCTCCTTTGTGCAGGGATAAATAGACAAAAAGAACATTCTTTCAGGAAAATTCTCTGAAACGAAGAGCTTTTTTTTTTCCATCGCCCCTGCTTTCAATTTTCATATTCAAATTGTTGTTGAGTTTAATTGCTGAAATGTTAAATCACATTGTGGTCTCACCTGCTGTTAATACTTATCGGGTATGTGCAGAGGCGACAAATCCTTTGTGTTTTTCAACTGTGTCTACTCTTTCAGGTGCCATTGACCTGGCAGCCAAGTCTGCGGGCATCATCCCTGGCAGTCCCTGTCGGGAGCCGGATTCTCCCACTGTTGACAACAGCACTCTGCTCGCCACCACACCTATTGCTGGTGCTGAACCAGAGTCTCAACTCCTCCAGCAAAATGCCCCAGAGGTCAGAAGCACACATACACAAAATAATACAAACTAGGAGCATTGCCTCACCTAGTGTTAAAATTAAGATTCATTTTATCTTAATGGAAACCAACAGTAAATTCAGAAATGCATCTGTGTTGTACTGAAAATTCCTTAAATGGAGAGCTTAGCAGCCCCATTAAGTATGCAGCTTGTTTTTCCCACAGAATGGTTTACCTCCACCGTCTCCTGGAGTGACCAGTGGTGGAGATTCACTCCTCTCCCCACCCAGCGTAGCCTCACTCCTGGACATCTCTCTGCCTGGCCCCCCTGAAGAGGCTCTAGCCCCCGGAGAACCTCAAACACACATCAGTGACTCCATCATCGAGCTCGCCATCAACTCTGCCCACTATGGTGTGTGTTTTTGCATGTTTTAAAGCCTACATGCAGACATCTATGTAGGGTACTTTTTTTTTTTTTTTTTTAATTGAAATGGAAAGTGACAACAGGTCAGAAACATGTTGCAGTCCCCACTGACAGAGTTTGGTTTTATCTTCTCATGAGGAGTTTGAAAGTATTTGAAGTTTTCCGTGGAAGAAAAAATATGTTGACTATCAACCAACTTAATTTCCCACCTGTCAGGCTCATTGAGCATGTTGTGTGTAAGCGGACAACTGTTGGTCTCTCCTCGAGCAGGTGAGGAGGCAGCTCTCTCTCCAGCCAAGCTGAGCAACAGTGATGGCTCCAAACTGTTGACCTCGTCTCCCTCAGTCAGCCCGTCCCGAGGCTGGATCCCATCACCCAGCCATGACCCCCAGTGGTACCCCAGCGACTCATCTGACTCCACATTGGGATGCCTTCTCTGTAGGTCTTTTTCTCTATTAAACAGACATGCACAAACAGATATTATCTGTTATTATTATTCTTTTTGGCAAATGTCAGGCAAATTAATAAAAACATCCTTAATGCAACACATTTTATTTTGAATAAACCTTCACCAAGAACTTTTGATCCTTTCAAACATTCATTCATATTGATGTACAATAACACTGATTCATTACCTTGTACATTGTCCTTGTACATTGAGTTGTCCCATCTGTTCATGGTCTCTGTTTTTCTTTATTTCCTTCCAGCCAGCATGGTTTCTCCTGATAAGGGCAAACGGACCACCCTAACCCCCACTGGCCCCTCCAGTGGCACAGCTTTGCTTGGTCCTAGCCTCCTGGACTGCAACTCCCATGATTCCTTTCAGTCCCGTGGCCTTCCTGATGTGGCAGAGGTAAGTTGAGCTCTATAAAATTAAGAGGTATATAAGGGGAGAGAATTTTTGTGTGAGTTGACTGAGCACATTTTACCCATTTGAAACAGTAATAAAATGGAAAAGCAGTTTTGTGGTGGTCAGTGTTGATATTGTGGTGAGCTGCCACAAGTAAATCAATGTATGGGAAACACTAGTGTAAACCTTCAATTCTAGATGTTGCTGCTCAAAATAGATTTTTATCTTTACCTGCTGCCTTGGTTTGTGTTTGCAGATGGACTCTCAGCTTGCTTGCATGATGAGTGAAAGCAGCGTGGACTACATCGCCCGCTTCAATGACCTGGCTCAGGAGCTGGCTGTGACCGAGCCTTCCATCCCGCCGCCCTGAGGAAGAGAGAACGTTGCCCCTCCGAACCACTGCCATCTGGAAGACATGAGTCTCTGAGTGACCGGAGGATGGGTCTCTCCTCAGCGTCTAGACTGTTGGCCGGCTGTTGCCTCTCCACTGAAGAAAAGACAGCTGTGCAGAAAGACCTACCCCTAAAAGCCATCCCTGCCCTCTTTGTAAAAGTGCAATAATAACGGTGAACATTGACCATTGTTCAAAGCGTGTTGGTGTCACTGAACTGTTCTTTAAGGTGAAATTCCCTTTAAAAACAAACACTTTAGAAAAACAAATGCGTTTACAAAACACAACCTCATGTACAGGAAAATACTATGCCATATCTGAACAAACTATTTTCACTGATCTTTTATGTCTCTTCCTGCTCTTTCTGTGTGTGTGTGTGTGCGTGTGTGTGTGCGTGTGTGTCTTCTACTCTCAGATCGACCCCCAAAATGTGTAAATCCTCCAAAATGTGCAGTTCATATCCCAGCCTGTGGCAAACAGCTGCTGGAAGAGGATTTTGAAAGTAGTGGCAGTGAGAAAGAGGCTGAATCTGGTGAGATACTTCACACGGTCTCTTCAGTTGTTACAGAGGCCTCAGTTGCAAAAGTGGAGCACATCACAGCAGGACATGCAGAAGTAAAATCCTTTGCTCCTGCCCTCAATTTCATGTGCTCTTCATCTCTATCAGTTCAGATTTTATTGGTTGAAACTTAGGAACATAGCCTGCCATGTGTGTTTGGAATCAGGTTCTTTTCTTACAGTTACATGCAAAATGGCAGCTTTTGTTGTTTGACAACATTTGGTGGTAGCTCTCCAGATATCAGCTTCATTCTCCTATATACTTTTTTATCTTTTCAGTTGCCGTTTTGTCATTTTGACATGTTGATGGTATACCCAGACATTTAATTTTGGTCTAATTTTGAATAACCTTGTCACAATAAATGAGTCTTTGGACTCAAATACAGAGAAAATAACAACATTGCTCTTTTGCCTATAATATGACCAACTAGGTGTTCATTTTAAATTTGATTCATTTTAAATTTAAAATGTCTCGGGTACCTGTGTATGTTTAGTTAGTATTTTTACACTCCGGTGGAACTCCACAAGAGTGAGCAGTAAGGAGTATGTAATTAAATCAAACACTAAAGCCATAGCTGACACTCCACTTAAGTTTTTTTTTTTTTTTTTGGTGTAAGTCTTGCAGTCCTTTTTTAATCACTAGCAAAATGCGCAAATTGGTTGTGTCAAAAACATTAATTGCCCATTGATTAATATCGATACTGAACACTATGGCTAATGTCAACATCATTGGCTTCTAAACATTTGACCATCCCTTTGACCTGAGCCTGCTCTGTATGTGATGACGTTAAAGGTAAACATGCTTTCAAGTCGATTTGCTTGCTTTAGCCACAAAGTTTCACTCTGGCTCATGGGGACTACACCAAGTCCAGACTCACTGCATTCAGATGTTCTCCGAATTTTAATTAACCAGCATCATCAATATGCGGTATTGTAAACATCTTGTCTCATCAACACGTTCGACTTCATCTCTGTGAGTGTAAATCGTAGGAGAGCGCTTGTTGTCATTCCACAAATGGGATTTAAAATGTTGGTCTCCTTCAAGCACCTTGGGGGAGATTTGACTCTACAGTGTAAAAGCTGTTGTGGTGTTTATTCGTTCGTGAAAGACATCTGATAAGGCTTCATCTTCTCACACTAGAAAAGAAACAATGAAGATGATCATTAATAAGGAATAAACAGCAGGTTTTGTCTTTGAATCTGGCATGTTTTTTTTTTCTGTTGAAGGATGTATTTGTACAAATGGCAATTCCAGTATTCACTGCGCTTTTGTAACATAATGTAAATTGTTATTTGGACTATTTATTAACATTTCAGAAAAAAAGTGTTTTCTGTTTAACTTAATATTAAGATGACATCTAAAAAGGAAAAACCTGTTGTTTAAAATTTTCAGTTTGTAAAAGGTGTTTTTATTCTGTGTATAAAGATAGTTATAAAATCGGCTTGTTGTTTCTTGTATTTATTGTGAGGTGAAACCAATTCAAATGCAAACTTGTACATTTAGAGTATGAGCCCTCTGGGTTTTTAATCAGCAGTTTAAGGTTTGTCATCCTTTCCAGAGACGGCTGAATGGTTTCTCTGCTGATCCCAGACTGTCCCCAACAAAGAAAATAAATTGTCACCCATCAAAACAATACAACAACTCATTTAATTAACTCTACGGGAATATACAGGACAGAAAAATAGGGTGGGGGTTTGTGATGCTGCTCATCTGAACTGACAAAGTGGTAAAACATTTGTCAAGAAGTGTATGAGTCAAACAGGAAATCAAACTGACCCCTTTAAAAAAAACAAAAAAAAAAACACTTGGCTCTGCAGTTCTTTTTCTGGGCAGATAAGCAGCATTTCCTTCCTTTACGTGTATTGAAATCACTTTGTTATGAGCCATTTTCAGGAGCGGTGTTCAGTATGCCATATGGTACAGATGACCCAGAAACAACATATCAGGTGCTATACCACGTCTCTAATGAAGACAAGATTGTTGTAACTGTGCCTTTCTAAGTATAGTATGGGTTTGTAAGTAGACTAAAACTGCTGTTTTTGGTTGATTTACCAAAAAAAAAAAAAAAACACACACAGGATACCTTCATCATATCCTGCATTGTTACACTTGTTTGTACAGTTGGCATCAGAAGACTAGTGGTACAGTGTGATGTTTACATATTAAATCCCATCTCTCTCTTTTTCAGTCATTAAAATGTGATGCTGCAGGCTTTTAAGGATGTTTTTGTCTGTGCTGTACTGTAATAGATTTACAGGTCCACTTTTAAGCAGCGATTCTGAGCTCAAAGTTAATTAAAATAAATGAAATAGCTGAACAACAGTCTGGTCTAGTCAACAAAAACTATGAAAGAAAAAAAAACACTCACCATAGGTCCTGTTACAATGTACAGCGACTGCAGGTTTATGGTTTGTTTCAGATGCTGTATTAGTAACAATGTTACTGAAGAGCTGCATCTGTTCACATCTCCTGTCCATGAAGAGCAGTCAGTTTCACGTTTTGTTCCACATGACTTGAACTGGGCTGGTGATCCGCTGGTCCCCCTCACCTGCCGCTCCGTCAGCCCTCATTCGTCTTTCGGTTTCTGCTCCTTGCGAGCGCGAGAAGACATGAGTTTGAAGAAGAGCGCGGGCCACAGTGTGCGCAGGTAGATGGCCACGGTGGGCAGAGGTCCCGCTAAAACAACATCTTTGCTCCTGTGACGGACAGCCTTCAGAACCGCCTGAGCCACGTCCCTGGGATCCCGGCCCATAGCTGTGGTTTTATCCAAAACTGAAAGCAGCGTTGCACAAATAAGAAACGATGCATCAGTGACACCTGGAGTTACTTCAGTAGTATCTTACAAACTGACACAAACAACACTACCATTGCTGTCAGTGATGTGCTGCAGTGTGAGAACCTACCAGAACAATAAGATAAACATACATGCTACTCACACTAATACACTGATGCAAATATCACAAATGTTTATTGTTTTTATAATTGGGTCTATGAAATGTCAATTTTTTTAATGTATTGCAAAGGAGGAAACAGTAGAAGCCCATTCAGACAGATTATCAAGCAAATGGCATCATTAGAAATGTGGAAAGAATAAATCCACACATATTCACACCACCTTTAGCGAGTCTCTGTTATGATCGACAATTTCACACAAACTGATATTCTCTTGTCTTTCCTGTAAAAAGCTTTCATTGCCTCACCTCCATACTTAGAGCCGTCCCCTGTGACAGCGTTGAGAGACAGGTTGGTTCGGATGTACCCAGGGCTGATCACGGTCACTAGAATCCCGTAGCGCTCGATCTCTGCCCGTAAGCAGTCGAAGTAGGCCTGGGTGGCGTGCTTCGAGGCTGCGTCTGGACACAGTGTGGACAAACCAGAGCCCTGCTTCATTTCCCATCCCAGATTGAAAAGCTGCTCAAGTATTTGTTCATTGAAACTGAACAGGTAAAGGCAACTTACAAGCCGATCTGTAAGGAATCGCTATCTTGCCCTGGACACTGCTAATGACCACGATGTGGCCGCTACGCCGGCGAACCATGGAGGGCAGGAGAGCTGTGAAGGGAGAAGAATGAGTGAGCAGAAAAAATACTGACAAAAGTAAAATATTGTGCAGGACTCTCTATACCTCGTCTCTAAGAAAATCTGATAATATCCCTTCCTTATCAAAGCAACAGACACATCACCTGAGAGCTGTGACACTATCAAGCTACATCAAGACTCAGCTCTGGAAACCAAAAGCTACAAAAGCTCAGCTCCAGGTTGTGCTCCTCACTAACCCTGAGTAAGAGCAATCGGTCCAAAGTAATTTGTTTCCATAACATCCCGCTGAACTGAAAGATGAGTGTCCAGTATGTTGCCACGGTAACTGATTCCGGCATTATTGACGAGGACATCCACTTGTCCATAACAATTCAGGATCTCCTCTGCAGCTCTGTCCACTGTGTCCGTGTCAGCCAGGTCGAAGACGACAGTGCTGGGGGTGTAGGTCTGGTAGTTGAGCAAAACAGGATGGTTCAGTATTCAAGCTGTCATTGTATAATTCTTATAATTATGTTTTAAATAATGGTCGAAATGTATTTTTTTCTTATCTTTTCTTAAGATTATTTCTCTTTTCATGAAGATTAGTGGTGGGTTCTCAGAAACAAAGGAGTGATTATAGTAATAATTCAGGACTGTAAAAAAATGTGACTTTGATTTTAGAAAATAGGCTGTAACAGACACCACTAAATGTCTTCTTCTGTCTAGAAGCTAGCTAATTGTTTCATTTTCAGTGTACGCACCTGCCACTGTGTGGCTGCTGAACTTGCTGTAAGCTCCTGAACCACCTGCTGCAGACGGCCTGCATCTCGACCACACAGCACAAGCCGTGCACCTGCAGCGTGGAAGACCTGTGCACACTCTACAACACAGAAAACACACCTCTTGTTCACGCTAGCACTTGAAACACAACCACGAAATATGCTACTGTAAATTATCTCACTACTGCCCAACTGAAATGAACTGCTGTAAATCATTGTGGATTGATTTGTAGAAAGCATATGTAAGCTGAAGTGGGAAAGAAAGGAGGAGGCCAACCTTTCCCCAGTCCAGAGCTGGCCCCTGTGATGACCACTACAGCATCCTGCAGAGCAGCTCCTGATCTAAGGCGGACAAGTATCCGGTACAACAGCAAGACCCCTGCGCTTGCTAAAACCAGTGGCAGCATTCCTCCTCCCATGACACGCTCCATGGTTCACAATACCCCTCCCTGCGTCAAACGTGCTACCTGCGGACTGAAGTTCAAAACACTTAGTCAGGAACAGTTTTTCCCCAACTGCAATGGTTGATTCGAAACATTACAACATTTAAATCTATGGCTCTTGCACAGAGAAATCACTGACAAAGGTCTGTTTAAAAATTATTAAATTATTATTAATTATTAAGTAAATTAAATGACAATGATTTTTCATTATTTTCCACAGTTTACAGGCCGAAAGATTTACATTTCAAAAATAATGTATATTTTACTTCAAAATGAAAACAACTGCTTGTTGCAGCCCTGCTCTTTAGTTTACAAACACCATTACATTTACATTTATTCATTTGGCAGATGCTTTTATCTAAAGTGACTTACACGTGAGGGGCAACACAAAAGCTTCAGTACAGCAGGAGACCTTGACACAAGTACTCAGGACTAAACCTATTCAATAATACACAGTGCACAGAGACCAAGTAGATAAGTGCACCGAAAGTCCAGATAATTTAGTTAAGCCCTTCCACTTGTCCTGTTTTCCAAAGCACAACACAAACAACCAGCATAGCAACAGAGACTAGGAAGTGCTAACATATAAAGAGCATGCACACACACTCAGACAAAATGACAAAAACTTAGCAAAGAAGTATCAGAAATTTCTTGTAAAGGAGTAAACTAAAATTGAAATGAACTCAAGAATACACAGGGAATAAAATGTTAGTCAAGTTTTTCTTGAGTGTGTGCTTTACATTGCTCTTCTGTGCAGCTGTGCATACTCCTAAATGTGAACACAGTGACTCAATCATCCGATATGACATGAACTTACACCACAGTTTTCCCAGATTAGATCATCTGATTTGTCTTTGCTGTGGGACGCTTTTAGTGCATAAATCGACATATTAACGAGGAAAGGGCTATTTTCCTCAAAATCACTGGAACAACTGAGACAGGTTTCCCCTCCTGTTGTTTGAAACCACGTTGAAAATAAAAAAAACATTTGTTAGTTAAAAGCTTAAATTCTCACATTTAGTGACGCATACCAGCTTTGTGTTAATTAAAATGTGCACTTTCACCTTCCACCATCGCACAACATATGAAACAGGTTAAATAGACACACATAACAAAACACCGTGAGTTCAGCATTGGCTTTGCGCTGCACAGGCAGGCTAACAGTCTTACTCTGACGCTAATGCTAACGTTAGCTAGCTTCCATAGTGTGATAAACCACTATCTCAAACACAAGTGTTCGTTTAAAGTCGGGGCTCACCTGAGTTATTGCCCTGCTGTACAAAACAGCAGCGTGGGTCGGTGACAGGGGCTGTTCCAGGCTTGTCTGAAAGGACACACGACCGGATACCAGCGTGAGTGCTTCTTAATGGGCTACCGGCTGTTCACCGCTAGGAATTGTGGGAGTTGAAGTTTCGGTTAGAAAGTAACAAGCACAAATGGGCTCATGATTGAGCCCATGTCAAGTTTGCCTCAGATACAAATTCTTTGCTGTCTTTGCTGCAAGTTGTCTGGTCTGGATTTTGTGAGGTGGAACATTAGCAGGCAAATTAACGTACAGAGCTTTATTTTTAACTTGAAACGAGGCAAGACTTTCCTTCTCAAGTCTGGATTTGGAATAGCTGGGAGCTGGGAATAGGTGGGCTGCTCCAAGATTGAAGCTGTCATTTTCAAATAATAGTCACGAATTAAAAAAAAAAAAAAGTCAGCAATGTAAATCATTTGTCTACCCTCCATCACTGCAAAAAAAAAAAACTGACTTGGGTGTTTGTGTGAAACTTTTCTCAAACAGATCTGTCTAACGTGGGATTCCTTAAAAGTAATGGGAAAAATGGGAAACAGCAGGAAAAGAGGCTGACTTTTACCATGACTGTCAGTGGTAAAGAAACACTATCATTCATCCAACTTAAAAAAAAAAACAAAAAAAAAAAACGTCTTCTTTATGATGACTGGGGCACCACTGTGCCACCAGATGCAGGGGTGCTGCCCTGAAAAGGTCGATAAACAGCCAATACATCAAACAGCCAAACTCTTGCAGATCAGCACTAGTGTCAGCGGCAGGTCAACTGATCGATAATTAGCCTGCTCTGGCCACAAACAGCAAACTAATGAGGTTGTCTTGAGTTGTCCCTCTTGAGCACTCAGACCTCTCCTTCAGTGTTTTGTTCCCCTGTTTCAGTTCTGCTCATCCCACAAAACATGTGTATGGAGAGAGCCAATAGCACTGTAAGGTTTGGCATGCTCTGTATGCATTAATGCAATTTTATTCAATTTCAAAACGACTGAGCCAGGGCTCAAAACACTCTGTGCCTGTAGTTTTCCAGGTCCAACAAACAGGAAGAACGAACCGAGGCTGAGCTCGCAGAGTCAGTGTGCGGAAAGGCTTTAACTTCTCCAGGTTAAAGCAAACAGCCAGGGTTTCAGTTGTCTGAGGTGCTGCTTTCAAACACTGTACACAGTTAATGAGAAACTGTACATTTTACCTATGTAAGCACCAAGGTACAAAAAAAAGCACCTTGTGAATTTTAGGACAAGAGGATGACACTTATCAGTGTCAACAGCTGAACATTTTCATGAACAACTGAACTCTCTGCAACCCTACTACAGTCCTTTTAAACCATTCTAAAATGAGCTGTTTCCCTGTTAATGGAAGAAGACAAAGTGAAGTGAGGGCAAGACTTTCACATTTTTGTGGTAGACTGGTACCAGTCTGTTGGCATAATATGTGAACACACTACCTACTGAAACACCACCAGTTTTAAATCCTTGTAGAAAGTTGACAATTTAGTTCTGATACATTGTTTGATGAAATTCTCTGAGTAACCTTTCACGAACAAATAAAAGGTTTTAATTTTCTCATTTCCTGCAGGAAAAAAAAAGTGTTTATGGTTAGCACAACCCTTATTGTGCTAACCATAAACTGCCTTTCCAAAAGTTGGTATTACTTCTCAAACGAGGACACTGAGCTACGCCATTGTCACACAAGATCTTACTTGCACTCTTTCAAACATGAAAATCTACATGAACAAGACACAATCTCAAATAACTTGCAGCTATTTGCTCCTTTCTGGACATCAAGTAGAATCCATTTAATGAAAAAAGTAAAATAAAATACAGAAATGTGAGTTTGAAATATCCTAATGTTTAATGAAAGGGTGATGTACTGATCAGCAAGAAAGGGGTACAGTAAAACTACGAGGGAAAGGGAAAAGAGCTTGGTACTCAAAACATGTCTGTCCATTTCAACTGCAATACGATTCAGTCCAAAAGAACTGCTTGCCATACCCTTGTGCACTAGCTTGTTGTGTGTCAAGGATGCAGGTGGAGGGCGCAGGGGAGGAGGCGCAAGGGTACTACAAAGATAAATGTGCTGTTGTTGTCACATAGAAGTAAAGGAAACGTAAGGGAAAAAACAATTCCTTCTAGTTTTAACTATATCCCTCTGATCAAAGTTCAAAATGGAAGCACCCACCACGCGTGTGGAGCTAACTGCTGGGACTGATCGCGACTTCCACTTTTCTTACATCTGGGGGTGGATAGGTTCTGTTTTTTTGTTTGTTTTTTCCTTTTTCTGTTGGTTCTTAAACCCTCTTCAGAGTGCACTCATACAGCATAGAGTTCGTAGATCTTCTTGGCGCAATACGCCAGGGCAGCCAGTGCTATCGTATTATGGAGTCTCTTTCTGTGGATGTCATCCCTGCGTACCAATACCACAGGCGTCGAGGAGGTGAGTGTATGCAGGGGCAGCCGTGAGAGTTTTTGGCTGTCATATTCCACCTGGTACTTGCAGCAAGGGTCAAACTGCCATGAGATCCCGTAGAGGGCAGCACAGGCCACACTGAGGGCGCCAGCGGGCAATGCCACATAGCGCGAGTATTCAGCGGGCAGTGAAAGTGGCGTCAAGAGGCAAGCAGCGCCTGACAACACGGCCGTCTTGTGCAGGCAGTTGCCCACTGTAATCCAACGGGCCGTCTCATCTCCGATGCGTGTGGGCTCAATAACAATGTATTTATACTGGGCCTCCAGTGCCTGCTCCAGCTCATACTCAAACTGGTCCTGCGCATTCTCCCCATTGTAGATCTCGTGCACAATGTAGCAGTCTGTCGCCGCCATCACTCCCCTGTGCAGAAATAGACAAACAGGCAGGGAACAGTGAGAGGAAGAGTAGAATATCAGGAGACTGATATGCCTAAACATTCCCAGCTAGTTATTATCTCGCAGTATTTCCCAACTGAATTTCCAGCAGGTTTACTATGTCAAAACAGTTGTAACTATTACTCCCATAACATACAAATAATAATTGACATGCATATATCAATTTGTTTTTGGTAAAGAAATACATAATACACACACACACACATCAAACATTTGAATACCCATTGTTTCAAATGTGTATGCTGGGACTGCACAAGTAAATTAATTAATATATTATTTATGTTATATTTCAAGTGACGTCCACAAAATACTTTGTCTGTCCAGCTACCAAAAACTTCCATTGTGAGAAATATGAATTAATCCTTAAAACGCTGCAATTCTGAGTCAGTCGCCAACACCTCTTTGATATTTTAGCTTTCCAAATAGAATAAAACAATTAACAGTTTTCTGTCGATCGTCGACTAATATTTCCGGTCCAAACACCCCTGGAAACGAATATTTTCACGCTTATTTGTAAATCATCGATAAGTATAACGAACACGCTTGTGTGGACACTCTGAGGCCTTCCAGTTCATGTTGACAAGATGACAAGCAAACCCTAATGACTAGAGAGATAACATGCTTATTTGGCTCAAAGACAGCGGGACGCTGGCGAAGGGGATAAAAAATTTGAAGTCACATTGAATACTAGTGAACATTATGTTAGGATCGCCGAGCGGGGAACATAATGTACATGAGTGTCGGTTAGATAACATCAGCTAACTCGCTTGCATAGTAGAAAGTTAGAGGAATGGGCAGCTAAGTTGAGGACCGATTTACTTTCAGCACAGGTCGACAAACACAGCGGACAACACTGTTAGCTCAGCCAGGACTTTGCAGCATGTGAGCCGAGGCACATCACATCAGCGCCCGAGCCAACATATAGTTAAACTCAACTTTTCCCGCAGTTAATCGGCTGGTGTGAAATAACCAAAACATCACATGAGCTGCTAGTTTGTTTCCTTGCTAACGCTAGCTAGCTGTACACGTTAGCCCGCTAACGTTAGCCAACCATGGGACAAAATTCTGACTTGTCGTGTTGGCATTCAACTTTAAATCCCCAACGGTATGCACGTTCGGAATCTGGCGAATGATGAAATCGACAAAACAATGCATTATATTGAAACATTTTCGTTTAATGGCCAAGATGTGAAGTAACTGACCTCTCCCTGCTTACTGGGACACCGCGCCTCCTTCCCAGCGACGCCATGTTGGAGATACAACCGTGATTGCAGTTGACGTATGACAGCACCCAGCCTTCTGGGTAATGTAGTGTATCAATGCCATCGGCGCATCGCTTAGTCTCTATTGTGAACTACTGTTCCCATGATGCTATGTAGACAGCGTACCTTTACATATTTTATAATTGCACATGGAAGTTTGAGAGGTCAGAGCATATTTTAAACAAACCTTACACTGATGAACGGCGGTGTTTTTTGTTTAGAACATAATAATTAATCAAGCAACTGAACTTCCACTAAATACAGGAGTTATTTAGATATTGTGTATATAATTGTGTACGTGGATTGCATGCACAGTTGAGTCGGCTGCAACATACTGTATACAGTATGTAATATAACGTCCCTCTACTTTTGTGATAGAGTTTGTGTTTTGTAGGCTTCTGGGTACTCACCCATATTGTGTGCTCGCGTGCTCTGTCTCTGTGTCCCCCGTGCGCTAGTGAGGGCTGCCTGTCCGCGTGCTGTAACCTGACGCCGGTTGGATGTAACAACTATAATGGCTCCGTTCAGGAATCTGAGATCAGCTGAAACCAAATGCTGCGCCAGTGCGTGACGTAGCCTATATCAATACAAATCTCATCAATAATGAATATCTTTAAAACGGTGATTCTGAATGTTTTCTGGACCCTCCATGACCCTTCAGGACCTCAGACATTTCAATCAAGAATCACTTCACCTGATGTGGGCAAACACACATCAGCACATCAAATAATCAATTAAGTCTTGTGTTGATTGTTAATCTACTAATCTTCATTTTCTAACATATAGGTCTGAATGCTGTTTCAGTGCCATCTCCACACAGCCAGGAATACACTGATGGAGAGATACTGAGTAATCTATGGATATTAAGTATAAAAACATTCTGGGTTCTGTAGCATCTAGTATTTACAACATCCCAGTACTGAAAGTTGGTATAGGATGCTTGGTCAGATCCTCAGGTTTGTTTACTTATTCTTTGATCGTACAGGTCCTAATTTAAATAAGAAAATAAAAGAAAAGTATATTTTATGTGGACCTTTAAAAAAATTTGGTGCATAGAGCAACTTGATGTATTTGGATAAATGAACAGGATCAACATATACAGCCCTAGTCCCACTAAAATACTCAAAATGCTGCTAATATTTCTGCAGACCCTCAATATGTGACCATGCCATTCTTGATACTGCCACCAGGCGGCGCCAGAGTACGGATTTTTCAAACACTATAACAAGTGGCTGGATTAACAACATATCAACACAGGGCTTGTGCTGTAATTGAGTTTGGAAATCGACTTTGATAAAGATAAGCAGCAAATATATACAACTCTTGCAGTCTGGTCTGTATTCACTCAAGGTTTGAAAAACTATTCTGGTACCTTGGGATTAAATCTGTAGTCTACACCATATAAATACTGAGAAAATGAATACTACTGTTCTGTTAGAAACAGACATTTTCACATTAATAATGTGATGAGTATTTGATTTATTTACTTATCGACAACAAGAAAGAAAAAAAAAGTCTCAAGCACAAAACAGTTAAGGATTGGTACATTTTCACACATTTGGTAGAACCACCTGCTCAAAACTGTTTAATCAGGTATTTGTTTCCTTTCAAGAAAATACACAAACAGAAATATAAACATAAAAAATGAAATAATACCTCAAATATCCTGGCCTATAAATAGGTGTGTGCCACCTAAGGGATGGTTTTACAAAAGGAAAGTAGTTTCCTACAATTTCCTCTCTGTGATTCTTAAAGCAGATGGTCTGCTTTACATGTTGATGTCTGCCCTGCCAACACAGTGTGTTGAGTAACCTGAGGTATTTTTCTCAACACTTTAGATTGTCAACAGCAAAAGCTCCTGAAGAGCCAAAAAAGGGAAAGTAACCCATTTAGTCAGTAAAATGATGACCTCTATCATTAGTTGGCTAAAGACACCTTGTGGGTAAGAAAAAAATTGATCAAATGACAAGAAAAAAAAACATAGAATGTAAATGCCCTGAATATAGTAGAGCTGCTTTTCAGCAGAGATATTTATTCATATCCAAACTGAAGTGTTGTGCTGCACAGTGACAAGCTTCAGACTCAATTTACCGTGTGTCTGTAACATTTAACGTGTACGATGGAGAAAATGGGTCAGACATCGAAGGTTGTGTTCTTTGGTGTACAAATCCCTGCACCTTTGATTTATCAATTTATGACTCCAATAATGGACAGTAAGTTTCTGTTACCAGGAAGAATGGAAGCAGACAGAGAAACAGTGGAACAAAATTGAGAATTTGGGAAAAGAAATGCCCTCTAAACACAAAAAAAATTACCCGTTACCCACCATATTTATGCCTACATCTTTTTGCAGTTACCAAGGGGGGGGGGGGGGGGGGGGGTAAATTAGCTTGTTTCAAAGATGCAATTAGCATTCACAACTTCTATACTAGCATATTAGCCCTAATTTCTAAGGGTGGGGAGAAAAAAACCCCCAAAACTCAAAGAATATAAAAAGGGGACTGAAATACAAAAGTCACCGTCATTTGAGAGTCAGTGAAGCCACCGTTGCTTCCATCCAAACCATCACAGAGAAAGATGCCTGGGCCGTTTATCCTGTAGTGCTGTTCACAACCAGTGAGTCCAAAGGAGGACAGAGAATTTGCAACATAGGATTGGACTCACATACGTCGTTCTCATTACATACCTAACACTTGCATATAGTCAGTGGTGGGTATACAACTTGGAGGTTTCTGTCTGAGGTAACAGGCTTCAGTTTTGGTTAGGTGGTTTGGTCATGTTTACAAGTCATGACCAGCTGATTCACTTCCTGTTTCTGGTGAGTGTGCATCCCCATGTTATGGACATAACTGGTCTGTCAACCCAACCTTCAGTTCACAGACATCTTCCCCATGAGATCAGTTGTCTCTGGATTCACTCAATGTTATGTTTAACAATGCCTGGAAGGTCCTTTATATATCAGCCTGTAACTCCAAAGCATGCTGCTGCTGCCACACAGTATTTATCTCCTGGGAGTTTATTTGTTGTTCTCTTCTCTTTCAGAGCCATGTGGGGTCATTGATAAATATGTTCAAAGTACTGAGGCTGAGGATTCTCTTTGACATATTTCTGAATGTACCAGCAGGTCAGGTGGGCTTTCAGATCCTCTTCTACCACAAAATCCATGGCTGCCTGCCATCACACAAGCAGAAAATCACATTTAAATTGTTCTGACAGGGACTTTATCAGGCAATATTTCATATGGTCATGGATTTTCACATGTAAGTACTTGTACAATGTGTACTGTACAAACAAAATACTGGTCTTCCATTTCACACCATTAAATTGTGCATGTGAACATGCCAAAAATGTATATGATCAAAATATAACAAATAGGGTTTTTTTCAGAAATGAACAGAATGGGAAACTCTGTCTCTTCTCTTAAGACTGAATCATAAAACTAACCAGTCTCTGTGAGCTTTACCTTGGCCAGGTGCTTGGCAATTCCTCTCCCTCTGTAAGCATCTGGAACTTCAGTGTGTTGCAAGTCCACTGTCTTTTTCCCAACATACTCGTACAGAAGAACAGCACGATCATGTGATCCTGAGGGCAGACAGAAGTGATAGATCTCAGTTGTGCTTAAGCTTTTCTCCACCCCCACCTGGTTGCCTACAGCTTACGTACATCAACTTAACCCCACCTTGTTATGTCATATTGAAAATACTTAAAACTTTCAGTGTGAATGTTTAAGGGCTAATTTCATATGGCAGATTCACTTAAATTGTTCACTGTGACAATGGACAACACGACAACGAAAAAAAAACTTGTACTACTACATGCATGCTACAAACTGTTATGCTAGATCAACTATAAAGTCTGGGCTTTTAAAGCTGTGTGTAAGCCCACTGCATAAGATATTGATCGAGCTGCAGTAGAAGCTTGCAGTCTACATATAATACTACAACATGGCTGCTCAATAAGGCAGGGCATGAGTAATTTGACATGGTGAACAACATCAACCAGTGAGCATTCAATCACCTCAAATTAAGAGGTTGAACTTGTTTGATATCCATGTACAGTGATACCGAAGGGTGCCACTATAGCTGCCAATATAGCTGGGCGGAAAGAGACAAGAAACTGATAAATATCTTCATTCAAGGAACATTGGCTTCCTCTTTTATTTTTAGCTGTGAACACATCTGACAATGCTGTATTGTGCAAGATCATCTAAATATTTAGATGATCAAAAATAATTTTCACAAAATGTTAAATGATATGCTTTAGTCTGTTGTACACTGAGCAAGTCAATGCCAAAACAGAGGGCAAAACAGGTGCCAAAACACATGAATGGGTATGGGTGATAAAATACAGGCCATGTTTAATCTGAGAATATGAAATGACTGGTGTTTTAAGCATAATTTATACAAGGTTGGGGGGAAAGGAACTAGGTTGTTATAAGGGAACTTCACTTTGAAGGATAACTGATAAATTCATAAATGTCTGTCAGAATGTCTTTTGTGGCTGGATGATGTTGAAGGCTGCTTGTTTGCTTTCAAGGATGAAGTGAAGAAAATGTTTTTGTCGGGCCAAAAAAAACAAACAAAAAAAAAACAAAAAAACAAAACAAAACAAGCTGGTGGAGTTTCAAGTCAAGGAAGTCAACAGCTTTGACCAAGTCGTCTGTTCAGTTCCTGACACGAAATAATATCTGAATAAACACGGTGACAGTCCGACCATGTGAAATGAATAACGCTTCTATCTCTGAAATGGCAGCTGGAGTTATCAATAAGGGCACGACGACGATGTTAGCAGCAAAGAAAGCTACACCAACCTCTGAGCTAGCATTAGCCAGCTAGCATGCTAATGTTTACATGTTGAACTTACCATTCAGTCTTATAACAAACTGCCGGCGCTTTTTATCGTGCTCCACCTGAATCTGAGAGTTATTTGCGTCGAAGACATTCGCCTGCGCTGCCTGTGCCATGGTAGCTCGCTAAAGTTGACGATGATTCCTGAGCCTCTCTATAGCGTTGCTAACCAGAAATGGCTAACATGGAATGATGAACGGTCAAAGCAAAACACTCCAGCCAACGAAATCAGCTGTGAGGTCACGTGACGCCCAGCCAATCACCGCTGGAGCTGCCGGAGCGCAGCAAACAGTGCACACATTTTAACTGAAATCAGTCCCAATTTAAAGATTTAGTTAACTATAATGTAATTTATGGTTATAGTTTTTATAACAAACGGGGGGAAAGGGGAAGAAGCACAGACTTTATATTAGACGGCTGAGATTAAATCAAACTGAGACTGCAGTAGTTTCATTGCAGTAAAGCTTACTACAATGAACTGAAAAAAAAAGATCAACATATGATACACTGTGTCACAATTGCATGTTTGATAACACCAGGATAATCTAATATTTAATATAACCACTTTAATATTATGAAATCACCTGTGACATCAGGCAGTTACAGCTACTTAGAGGTGCTTCATGGATATATTTAGCTAAGAATATCAATGGGAAACAGTTTATCACTTAAAATCAGAAAATTAATTAACTTGCTCCTGATTTACTTTAAATTGTTTAGCTAACGTGTTTCACAATGATACACAGTGTTCCATAATGAAATAACTGGAAATCATTCTACTTTTAAACTATGACTGATTTAAATATTCCAGTTTTTTTTTCCAATCTCCAATTCTACTTTTTCTTTTGATATAATGATTTTTTTCTGTTCATTTTAAATCTCAGTCTTCTGCTTTATACTTTATGCCTAGGCCGTACACAATTAAATGTTAGTTAGTTTAGGCACTGAATCTCTCATTGCATGATGTGGTGTTGGCAATTCAAGACTAGAATCTTTCTCACATCTAAACTGACATAATGCAGTAGTTTTTCTTGGTGTATAAAAAGTGCTTTTCTTCAGACAAGTAATGGGTCAGATCAGGTCACAGCTTACAGATCCACGGTGACAGCTGTGTCGCTGTGTATCCACAGCAGAGCAAATGCACAGTCAGCGGTCAAATCCCTCTCAGCTGTACATGAGTGAGTTCATGTGTTCACTTCTACTAATTTAGATTCTGCTGATGTAAAATAAGTACTTGATATGAACCTGATAGACTTTTAAAGTATTTCTAGACATTATTGGCAGGTACGTCAAGTTCACTAACATTACTGGGTAGTAATCCTGTTAAGCTGTTGGCCTAATCCTGCAAAACTCTAATAGAGTTTGTCAACTCTGGATGGGATTACGTGTGTGTGTTTCTTTGGGGCACTGCTGTATGGACCTGTTTGTGATTTCTTCATTCTGTTTTCTGCCAACATGAGAAGAAGCACGCTTGTTTTTGCAGACTGATAATTATGTCAGCCTTAAGTTCTCAATTTTAGCTTAGTGGTCCCACTTGGTGTATTCTCATTGTTCTGCTGAGAATGATGTCCAAGAAGGAAAGGTAAGTCAGTTTGATGTTTGCTTGTATTTACTCTTGATGGATATGGGTTTAATTAAAAAAAAAATCATAGGATTATAGACTCTATTGGCAGCTTCTATATTCCTCACACACGGCTGCCAAATCATGTTATGTTTCTTGGCAACATCTTGACAACTCTGTGTGATCAAACCAAGAGAAAAAGACCATTTGTTGCAGCAGTTATTTGACCACCAGTAATGATTTTGCATTGTGTTTTTTTTTTAAACAGTACAGCAGGCTTATTTAGGAAATAGCATGTTAAATTGTTGAGAGGGCATGAGGAGCACAGAAATTATCACTACCTCAAATTACCATTAACCTCATTAACTTCCATTAACACCCACAAACTGTTTATGAGATGCTGTACCAATAAAAAGTAATACTGTTGTATTTAGTGAAAGTGAAGTCTGCCAGGATGATTTATGCTGAACTGCTTTAATCTTATCAATAACAGGTGGCATGAGACTTTGATAAACTCTAAGACCAAGACACCTACACAGAAGAAAGGGGCAAAGGTAAGAACCAAATTCATATGGAAATTCAGAACTGATGGTCAGGTAATGACTTAGAGAAGTTTTGTTTGAACAGGAATCTTACCAGAGACATCACTGACTGATTCATTGCATTGATTAGACTCATTTCATCTTCAATGTCTCATCAATCTCATCATTTATATTCTGTGATAAAGTGTATAGTCTGTGATAAAACTGAGACAGGGACAGTAAAGATTATGTTTAAATGGTCAAATCATACCCAGTTTAACATAAGTTTATGTTATAAAATTGGCTACGTTTACAGTGTTTTGTGTTGTTCATTTAATGTGGTCACAGTTTCCTCAGAGTGGGTGCATATTTTTTGCGTGCATTCGGTTTGATTTATATGGCCATTAATGGCTGAAGATCAGATCAGTGCAGTTAAAACCTCCACAAGTCGCTAAGTCAGGACTCTTTGAGCCTCTTTTAATTGATTTCTCTGTCGTGTGGTCCGGCCACAGATTGATTGCCTCTGCAGTTGGTGAGGTTGCATATACTGAGACTGGAATAGACTGCCCATGTCTGATGGCTCTCCAGTGCTCAAGTGTGATTAAGTTTAATGTGTGTGTGTGTGTGTGTGTGTGCGTGTGCGTGTGTGTGTCCACGATCACAGTGTCGGTCAGATGGTACTTAAGCAAATTAAGTGATCTTGTGAGGATTAAAAGGTTCTGTCCAGCAGTTATTGGATTGTATGTGTCAAGGAGTCCAATCTGGGATGGGGGTGAGCAAGAGGTGCAATGTTTGACATCTAAATATTTTCTTCCCCATAACTGAAAAACAAACAGAGCTTTCTAGTGTTTTTTGGTGGCTTATTTTCTTAGACAATCACTATTTAGTCTCTGCTGTCACTCCCTTTCTTCTCTCTCCTAAAGGACCTAGCAGCACTAACAGTGCCTGTATTTAGTGGCGCTAAACAGGCTGGCAGCAGTACATCTAAACCCAGTGCTGGCTGTGGAAGGAGCAACAGCCTCAGCAGGAGAGGTAGTGACTCGACTGCGAGTGGCAGTAAAGTTGGTAGCAGCTTGAAAAGAGGCAGCCTCGGCCACCAAGGGGGCGTTGGCCACAAGGGTACCAGACAAGCATCTCACCCAGGAGGACCAGGTCTCCGCCTCTGCAGTAGCCGGAGCTTCTCGTCCCTCCACACCTCATCTCTCACTGCTGCTCCATTCATGAGGAGCAGTCGTTCTCTCAGCAGGCTCGACCAAAGATGCACTGGACAAGGTAAATTTATTCATGCTTGATTTATGATTGTTTCTTTGTATTTCTTAGCTACAAGCTCAAAAATTCTCTATATTTCTATAAATCTAAATGTGGTGGCTCATTTGGATTATTTGTGAGTTCTTACTCTGCAACAAAAGAGCTGATAAATAAAAAACAAAGAGAAAAAAAAGATTTTGTAAGCAAGTGATGATAAATACCACCACAGAAGCTTCCCCAACAGTTTCATAAACAGTTGTTTCTTGATTTTTTGTCTCTGAAACAGATTCAGACCATGCAGTTCCAAGCTCACAAATTAAAAAAGGACAAACTTCAGACAAGAAAGTCCTGTCGTCCTCTGTGGAGCAAATCAGGTTTGGTGTCAAATCAGGAAAAATGTTATTGTTGTCCCTTAAAAATGCTGTATTTCAGCTGAATGATAGATGGTAGCAATGTTCAGTCAGTAAAAACTGGTTTTGTCCATTCCATTGATGTTTTTGTCATTAAGGGATGACAAAGAGCAGTTTCATGGTGATGATGTGGGGAAAATGAAAACAAGCATCTCCTCTGAGCCACCGGAGTCTTCCTCCTCTCTGGTCTCCACCACTGCATGTCATCATCATGGCAACAAGGTAAAGGAGCAGGAACTTTTAGTTTTTGTATGTATAACTGTATGTGACCTGTCACTGCTGATGCTGTGATTGAGGCTCTATGGGCTATAGACATCAAGAAGTTAATGTGTAAGGACGTCTTGGACCCTTACATTTGGAAATTATTAATGTGGTCCCTCCACGTAACAGTAGACGTCACAGTGGCTGTAATCATCCAATTTCTAAGTTGTCAGAAATATCATAAATCAATAGTCAAATAAAAATATTTAGCACTCTCTTCAATATCCACAGCAATTGGCATGCTACAGGAATCCTTTATGTGCTCCGTGCTGTTTACCATTTATAGTACATTGCTTTTTTGAGTGATGAAGCTCTGATTAACTGGAATCAAATTAAAGATTCATGTCTTTTTGTTTGTATGTTTGTGCTTCTGCATGCATTTGTGCCAGTGCACTTGAGGCTTAGTCGGTTTGTGTATTTGTAATGCTTCTTATCCTTTTCATACCTTGGAAATTTGCATGTTTTGTCATTCCATAAATAATTACAAATTCATAAGATTATTTAGGAGTTTCTTCTAAACTAAACATGTAAACATGAGTTTAATGAAGTGGAAGTCACTGGGGTATTGAAGGACAGGAATTGCTTTGTTCAATTTTGGGACTCTTCCGTGGTTGCCCTTACATTGAATTTATAGTTTTATTTTCAACATTGCTTCATTTAAAACCAACTTTAAGAAATGCACCAAGAGAACGGGTTAAAATGAACTGAATGGATCCAATACATATAGATCTTGATGATCAAAGACTGTGTCTCACCACAATTAAACTCATTCTACAGTGAATCATGAATCAGATACTTCAGAATGGAATTTCCCAATGTTTTTGACTTGATGATGATTTACATTTATAAGAGAAGATCATTTGGAAATGAGGTAGAAAAAAACAGGGATGCAGCTTTACCCTTTTTTCTGTGCTAGGAATTAAAACGGTCTGTCCCTGATGTCTCTCGCTCGTCCCTCCCTCGGTACCGCTGGCTCAAATCCGTTGAGTGCAGAGGTGTTGAGGCCTTTGCTATTGTGAGTCTTATAATGACACATTCTCATATTCAGCTTGAGATTTGCTTACTCAGAAATATCACTTTTAAATTATAAATGTTGATATTCATTAATAAAGTTATATATATATATATATATATATATATATATATATATATATATATATATATATATATATATATATATATATATATATATATATATATATATATATATATATATATATATATATATAATTTGTGTATTATACCTCGTTTACACTCAACACTGAACAGGATTATAATGCACAGTATTTCTTTAATCTGGTAAATAAAATGCTTTACTTCTTCTTCAGCCTGATCTACTCAACTTTAAGAAAGGATGGATGATGCTGCAGGATGCATCTGGGCAGGTGAACTGGTCAATTCACTGTCACTTTAGGAGCTGAGGCAGTGATTTCAGTATTTACCAGCTGATCTTGTGCTTTCTCTTATTCTGCTCTGACTGTGAATGTGTCTCCTATAGTGGCAGAAACACTGGTTTGTCCTGACTGACCAAATGCTGAGGTTCTACAAAGATTCAGTTGCTGAGGAGGTGCGCTGGAAAACAAACAAACAAAAAAAGGATAACTGTACCTTACAGCTGAAGAAGAAGGTCATATGTCTCAGGATGTCTGTTGATCCTAGCAAATTTAAACAGTGAAAAGGTTAAAAAACAAATCATGAGCACTGGCATCAGAAACTCAGACATATGACACTCTACTCAACATTAACTGTGAGTGAATGTCTGAATGTAGGTTTATGAGACAGACATTTGCCCTAAGCTGTCTTGTCCCCTTATTGTTTATTTCAGGCAGCTGATGTGGACGGTGAGATAAACTTGTCCGCATGTTTTGACATCACAGAGTACCCAGCTCAGAAGGACTGTGGTTTTCAAATTCATGTGAGTTCAATAGCTGCTACAATTTACAGCCAAATAAATGAATGGTTCATATCTGGCAACATATATTTCATCACATTTGATGTGGTCTGAACTGTGATTAGTCACAAAAACATACAGGTAATTGGCCGGATTTTTAATTAGGTATGATTAAAGCATAGGTGGATTTCTTTTGTCACTGAACCCATATATTAATGGCTCATTAAATGTATAGAGCAATAAAATAAAGTTACTCCGCTGTACATAGGCAGGTAGGTCAAAGAATATGTGGCAGTGTCTAACCAATAAGAGTCAAGAATCTTTAAGCATTGCTTTTGGTTGAAATTGCTGGTTGGGGCTGGAATGGAGCTGATTTTCATGCACATATCAGTGTCTACCATGAATTGTGCATGGACTGTTTTGTGAGACATTTCATTTGTCTTGACTATTGACCTGGTATTTAACTTTGTGGTAGCATATAAACTGAGCTCTGTGTCTTTGTATTGAGGCTTTAAAAGTATGAACAAGGTTGAGTTTGGCTTGTGTTACTTTGTTCTTCAGCCTATTAGATTCTTAAATATCTGGTGCAGGGATTCACATTAAGGAATCTCCAAGGAGTCTCCATGATTCATGACTTGCTGTGGCCTCTCTGGGATCATGGGCTTTTTTTGCTGGCTCTTGATGTTGCAGGAGTGATGTCCTCAATCGTGTAGCAACAGTTCATTTTTGATGGTACCCTCAGTGTTCTTTACAAAACCTCTAACTACATGTTGCATCTTTGTTTAGTTAAGTATGTATCTCCATGAATTTTTTGCAGGGAGATACAACAGGGAGATACATACAATGACTTATACTTGAAATATGGCTTCATAATACACATGCAACCATAAATTGTCAAGCTTCTTCTATTTTCTCATTGCTGAAGTTAAATCAAGGTAATGGCAGTTTAAATCAACTCCGACTATGTGTAATGACCTTAGACACAACTGTAAACTAGCTTTCAATGCCATCAGATCTTTCATTGTACAGTGTAAAATTGAATAATATTTCTTTTTCCACAGACCAGAGATGGTGTGTACACGCTCTGTGCAATGACTGCTGGGATGAGACGCAACTGGGTCCAAGCAGTGTTGAAGAATGTGAGGCCCAGTCTTACATCTGATGTCACAAGGTAAAGTTGTTTTATTTCTAAAAGTGCTGCATAATTAGTATCAAATTTGTAGATGGGATCTGCCTTTAGGGGGGATTTTACTGAGCATTTATCTCATGAAGAACCATGACAAGCCAGCTTTACAAGTGTTTTACAAATAACCCTGTGTAAAGAAGTTTTTTTTTTGTATTCTTCACAGCTCCCTTTCAGAACAGAAAACTCAACAGAAATCACATCAACCAGATTCAGAGTCAGCAGAGGTTGTGTGGAAATCTGAACAACCGAGCAGTAGTTTGCAAGAGCACAAAACCAGTGACTGTGCAGAGGATTCACATCAACAGCAGAAAGAACAGGAGACCAAACTGCAGCCAGAAAAAGAGCACATCTCTGCTGCTGGAAACTCTGCTCCGTCTCCCATCAATCCTCCGCAGCAGGTGGAGGAGGGTGACGGTGCTTCCTATCATCAGTGTCAGCTTCTTGTTGGAACCACACAAAGTGGTGAGTCATTGAAGAAACTAAGACAAATAAGAAAAAAGTCATTTTTTTCAGTAATTGCTTTCAAAATAAAATTAAATCCAATTGGAAATGGATGTAGAGTCATACTGTGTAGGACTGTTACAGTTTGATTTATTATATAGAAGTATAATTATACTTTGAAATTGATTATTATTATCCTGATTATTACATTCAAGCAGTGAGTTCTCAATATAACACTGCTGAAATCCACAAAACATTGCATTTGTGAATTTAAAATGCTGCTTTGCATGAATGGTTCTTATGTGCTCACATAAGAACACATGCCACAAACATTAATTTGCTCCGCAGACATGTCATATCCATATCAGCATATTGCCTCAAATCATATGACACTGTACTCAGTTTATTTCTGTGCACCAGGTGTGACGAATGCATCATCGTGTGTTGAAGGAACTGGGAGTCACAGCTCCACCTCCACAGCGGTGCCATCAAATGATAACTGCTCTGATGATCAATCAAAAATCGGGAGTGAAACCAAGCAGAGCTGGCAGGAAGTTAAAACCACACCCCAGAGCGAGGTGCAACAAGTATCAATAAAAACCACCTCTGAGTGTACGAAAGACGAGGAAACACTGCCGTGTGAGCAGCAAACTGCACAGCTTGTCAAAGAGGTGAGACTTTGTGTGCGTGTTTATGCAATTCCTCCTCCACCTTAAAGATAGCTAAGCCACAAAAAATCTATTTTTTTTATACCAAATGAAGGTGTCACAGGCAGGACATAAAAAGCAACTCAAAACTATTTATCCACAGCTGGAACAAACACAGAAGGAACTGTCTCGACTCCAGCAGTTAAACAGGAATCTGCAGGAAGACCTACAACGCGAGCAAGAGATTCATTCAGGAGTAAGGGTTCGTCCACAGAAGACACTCTAAAACATAAATAATGGTTATTTTTTGTGGTGAAGAAAGTAATATTTCACCATGTATGGCACAGTTTGTCCTAATTAAAGTTTACATTTTTCCCTGCAGAATGATCTTATTTCAAACTCCTCAGAACATGCTCTGGCTTTAAAGCGACTACAGAAAATAAACCACGACCTCCGCATTGAGCTTGAGGCACAGAAGAGGAGTCAGGAGGAGGCCAAGGAAGCTGAACTACGCCGAAGAGTAGATCTCCTAGCTCAACAAGCTCAGTTACTGGTCACAGGTGATGCCACGGCACTTGCACAGGCTCATCTCGAGCAAGATCGACGGCGATTTCACGAGCAGCAGAAGGAGTGGGAGCACTGTATGTCCTTGCTGAAGTCCCAGCTGAGCACCAGTGAGGAGCAGAGGAGGGAGGGTGAGTCCCGCTTGACACAGCTGCAGCAGGAGTTGCAGAGCTATCACAACCTCCAGCAGGAGGCTGGTTGCTTGCAGAAACATCTCCACGAGTTGAAAACTCAGCTTTGTGCCAAAGAAGAAGCGCAGGCTCAAAAAGAGGCTCGACTGCAGAAGCACCTCATGCTCCTTCAAGCAAGTCAGGACAGAGAACGGAGGAGCTTGGCTGCTAGTCTGGCACAGGCTGAGCAACACTCACAAGACCTCCAGGAAAGGCTGGACAGGGCTGAGCAGCAGGTGGAGAGCCTGACTAAGACTCAGACCTGGACCAGAGAAATTGAGGAGGCTCAAGAGCAACTTCAAGAGGAGCTAGCATGTACAGTTTCTGCTGTACAGAAACTTCAAGACGAAAGAGACCAGCTCGAACGTCGCTGTCAAGAGCTGCAGAACCAGTTATCTGAGGCGGATGGGGAGGTGAGCAGGCTGCAGAGCCGCTTGAAAACAGATGAGACACACTACTACAATCTTGAGCACTCGTATGAGAGAGTTTGTGAGGAACTGCAGCTGGCCTTAGGGAAGGTGCAGCGAAGGGAGTCCGAAACACAAGACATACGAGAAGGCTACGAGAGACTCCTCGATAGGAAGGAGCAAGAGCTGAGTGAAGTTTTGTTGAAGATGGAAGTCTTGGGTAATAGCTTGGAGGAGACAGAAGTGAAGCTGAACGAAGTGTTGAAAGTTCGCAACTGTGCGTCTTCTCAGCTGTCGTCAGAGCCTGTTCAGCATAATGAGAGACAACAGCAGACAACTGAGCCTCTCGTTGTAAATGACAGCAGGCCAAAGGCAACAGACAGTGACCAGCTGTTTAACATCTCAAATACCATGGATGTGGTTCAGGCAAACATCAGCCATTCTCATGAGCATGCAAGAAATAGGTCTCGCTCGATTGACCCGTCGTACCAGTACATTGTCACTGCAGGAGATGACCCAGAAAGGTTTATGTCTGTGATCCAGATACTGGAAACTAAGCTTTATGTGACAGAGGAGAAGCTTAGAGACATCACGCAAAGACTGGAGGAACACCAGAGTCACATCAGCTGCCAGGACCCCCACCTTTGCTCCCAGCTCACTCAGAGCCGAGCCACTGCCCAGCACCTCAGTCTGCTGCTTCACAGTCAGGCCAAGCAGAGCCAGCGCTTTGCCCAGGAGACAGAGAACCGCTGCAGGATTTTGGTTGGCAGGTTTCAGGTTGCGCTGAACATCATACACACCTGCAGGGACAGACTTCAAGCCACTCAGATTAATATTACAGACTTTGAGAAGCAACTTGCCACTGTTGCTGCCTGCCTTCAGCAAGGCCAGAAAGATGCAGAGAAACAACAGCATGAATCACACCATGCCGGCAAAGGAGAGGACAGAATCCTCAATGATGAGACATTAGCTGGGGCTGATAGCAGCGATAGTGCTAAAAGTAAACTCTTTGATACATTAGCCTCAGAGAATGACATGGCTAGTGTTAGGAAGTGTTTAATAAGGGAATTATTTGTAGTAGAAAAAATTATATCTGTCCTTCAGAGTCGACGTGACATTAGCCAACTATCCTTAGTACCAAGAGAAGATGAGGGGGATGTGGCACACAGGTACAAAAACATAATCTCCCAAAGAATAGCCTTAAAAACAGAAAAAAGGACTCCGGGAAAAGCAGAATGTGACAGCGATGAACCTCTGGAAAGTGCCATTGGTAGAGCCTGTGCTGAAGCTGAGCTCATTTATGCTGCCTTAAAATTTCAGCAGCAGTATGAGAGCCTGATTCAAGTAGATAATCAAGAGTGTAAAAAGAAGAGTCTGGCTGATATCAATCCCCCGGAGTTGGCTCCCTATGAGGAGCAAGTGAAAGTAGAGGGCAGAGGTTTAGAGGATGTTAAACAACCAGCTGAAAAAGACCAAACTGGAGATAAAAAGGTGGAGGCTGAGAAAGAACCAGAGTGGTTAGAGAAACTTATATCCCGGCTGCAAAGAAGGGCGAAATTCTTAAACCATCTCTGCCAGGAGGTCTCTGATGGACCAGTCAGTGAGTGTAGTATGGACCATAGTGGGGAAAATGATTCTGCAGCAGACATAAATTGGATACAGGAGCAGGCAAAGTTGATTTATTTGTTAGACAGGCTGCACTTGGATTTAGAACAGGAGTTACAGCAAAACAAGGTGTTACAGCAGAAACTGCAAGCTTTGTGCAAAGAGCAAGACACCACATTAATGGGTGAGCAGGAGGCTTTTAATCACACCTTATGTCAGCTTCAGGAGGACAACAGAGTGCTGAGAGAAGAACTAGAGCATGCTGAGCAAAAGATAATATCTGTAGAGACTGGGAACCAGAGACTCCTGGAAAACATACAGAAATTTGAGGATTATCATGAGGAACGAATGCAAAAACTAGAGACAAAATTTCAAGAGAAGATAAGGGAACTGCAGCAGATCCATGAAGAGGAGATGAAGCACTTGCATGGTTACTATACCAAAGAGAAACAGACCAAAACCTGCAGAGAGGCACCTGCTTTCACTGAAAGTAACTCTTCCCCACCAGACCAGGCTGTGTTGGAGAGGAAAACAAAAGAGGAGCTTGGGAATCGGATGGTGGAAGGTCATGTGTTGAGAGAGGCTTACCAGAAAGACCTCGAAAAACCTGAGGTAACAAAGACCTTATTTCTCTATCGAAAACTTTAAATTTTAAAGTCCCTTTCTACATATATAGATGTATATAAAAAGTATGTAAAGGTTTTTTTAGGGGAGTTTTTCCATATCTGATTCAAGGGTCTAAGAACAGAGGGTGTTGTGTGCTCAGGTTATAAAGCACCTCGAGGAAAAATTGTGATACTGGGCTATACAAGTGAATGCTGAGTCGACTTGATATATATTCAACAAACTATTTTTAAATTTCAATACAGGATCACGATTTCACTGCTATGGAGGATATGCACAGGAAGCTGATAGGAGATCTACAGCAGCAGCATCAGACGGAGGTGGCAGCTCTTCGGAGGGAGAAAGACCAGCTGCTGCAGGAGGAGACGGCTGCTACCATGGCAGGTAAAAGTTGTTCAGCAAGCGGCTATACAAAAATAAAAGCATAAAAAGTTTAATTGATTGACAAAGCATTTATATTTATTTTGCTGTGATAAAAGAAGGACATCCCTGAGATAATATGGGGACAGATCTACTGAATTGCATTAGATGTATGAATGTTTTTTTTGGAAAAAGGAAGACTTAAGAATTAGTTTACAAGACGCTTTGTCCATCATGAAAAGTCAAAAATAAGTTTCACAAAGATGAACCAAAATGAAGTATCTGGCACATAATTATGCGACTTACAAGTTACCGCATCTTGTGTTTTACAGCAATTGTAGCAATGAGGAGAGCCCATAAACAGGAGCTTGAGAAAAACAGACAGTCTCAGCACATCAGGGAGAGTGCTGACATGACACAACTGCACACTGAATATGAGTGAGTATTTACTGATCCTTAGAAGAATTAATCAATAATTACTAATCATTGGGCCTGTGTCGGGGAAGCTGTTTTTCCCCAGTTCCTTTTTTTAAATTTACTTGTTATTGGTAACCCCATATATATCACCTCCTACTTGTACATTTTCTTTCAAAAATGTTGCTCAACTCACTGTACAACTTCAAGTGTGCTTCTGCTCTGCTTTGCCATTGCAGGAGGGAGATCCAGTTATTGCACAAGGAGCTTGAGTTGTTGTCAGTTCAGCACACACAGAAATGCCTGGAAAACTCTCATCTGAGCCAAGAGCTGCAGGATGAGAGAAAATCCTTAATGCAGTACCAAAAAGAAAGCCAGGAGCTCCAAAAGAAACAGGTAAGTTTCTTTTCACATAGCTTTCTCAGACAGTGTAGCTGAACATTGAACATATGCACATCTCAATAGGTACATAATAAATATTTGCACACCTAACATATACTTCTTTTACTGAAGAACCTTAATGTGTGGTTAATTATACTGTGTTGATGTAATTTATCATGCTACAGGTGATTGTGCGGGTGAGGGAGGCAGAAATGGAGTTTCTCAGACAGGAAGCTTCTTCACTCAGGGAAGAGTTGAAGATTGCTCGACTGGTACTGAAATCTCTTTGAGCCTCTGGGGATCTGGCTGAATAACAATCTCCAATTCTAGAAATCTTCTCAAATCATAATTTAAAAACATGATTCATTTTCACTTTACATTAGTGGGTGATTCTAAATATATTATTTATATGACAAGAGTAACTCTTAAACATTCTGTGACTTTACACTGACATGTCTGTGTGTGTAACAGGACAAAATATATGCCCAGAACAAGCTGAAGGCTCTCTACACCAACAGCCATGATGAACCCCATCATGATGTCAACAAACTCAGTGAAGACTTCAAGTTCGCCACTTGGTCTCCAGGCAGAGATGCTTCAGGACAGAGCCTCAGTGAGACACTTCTTACTCTCTGTACATTATAAAATCCACTAACAACAAACTGAGATTTCTATTCAAACACACATTCAAGTGTTCATTTCTTCACTTGATTAAGGAAAAATGCTGCCTATTGTCCTTTGTCAGCCCAAGGCTGAAGAGATTAATTTTTAGATTCACCTTAAAGGAATAGTTCAACATTTTGGGAAATTAGCTTGTTTGCAATCTTGCCCCAGAGTTAGATAAGAATGATATGAACCCACGGTCAGCAGCTGATTAGTTTAGCTTAGCATTAAAACTAGAAACAGGGGGAAACAACCTGGCTCTATCCATAGCTAACCTGTCTGCCTCTCTGTCTTTACTATACACTTTGTTTTCTCAGAGGAATCCATGACAAACACTGGTAATGCAGCTTTTCTGAAGAAAACAGAGAAATCATCCCTCACACGTCAGATCAGAGGAATGAGATCAAAGGTAAAAGTTTCTGCTGCATTAAAAGGAAGGTTTTTGGAGTCATTACTGATTGACTACATACATAAATGTGTACATGTCTGTAATTGTAGGTTGCAAGTCACGTATAATTGTTAGGCTTAGTGTTTTAATACAGTACAACTTACAACAGTAATTTAAAATTTGACACTAGTCTTATTTTCATAGGTAGAGTCATTCAGTGCTTTTATTGTGGTAAATCTTGTCTGTTAGGGTTACGGTTAGGGGTCAATGTTAATGGATCAATGCAGAATGTTCCCTTTATATAAACAATTTTTAACCCTTTTTAATCCCTCACTTCACAGTGAAGTGTTTCAGTCATACTAAGTATAGATTAACAGCTTTCACTCATCATTTCATCCCTTATTTTTTTTTCTTATTTCTTTTCTTATGTATGTTTGACTTGTAGAGTTTGAAAGACGGTCTTTCTATTCAGGAGAGGATGAAGCTGTTTGATTCATTCTGATCCAAAGAAGATAAAAAGTTGGAATCTGCAAATCAGAGTAAGACTGTTGTTTGGTTGGACCTATTTAAAGACAGAGGATAGATTTCTGTCTATTATGCATGTGTAATTTTTGTTATTACGCAATATGTGTAACTTTTTTTTACTGTTTAAAAAGTTGATTTGTTGTTGATGTGCTACATGCTGTGAAAAAGAGATGTCAAGTGTAGATTGTGTGTGTGTGTCTGTATGTGTGTGTGTGTGTGTGTATGTGTGTGTGTGTGTGTGAGAGAGAGAGAGAGAGAGAGAGAGAGAGAGAGAGAGAGAGAGAGAGAGCCACTAGAGGGAGCAACAAACACTGGCTTTTCTGGATAAACTGAATCTGATTTCTAAAGGTTTGCTTACTATGCAATATAACGGAGTAATCACAAATATGATATTTATGTGTTCACAGTACATTGCACAGTGTAGCTTACAGACACACTGCCAGCGTCTTCATTAAAAGATAACTCAGTGTGTTGCATCAGTTGTTATTAACATATTGTACCACTAGATGTAGCATAATGCAATATTTACTCTGTTTATACTTTTTAAACACTAAAATCTGTTTTCCAGTTACTGCAAACAGAAGCACTCATGGAACTGTTTTATGACCAAAAATATCTGAGCTGTAAAATAAAATAAGGAAAAGATTTTTTAGGAAGCTCACCTTTTTTTAAAATCAGTAAATGAAAATAAGAATGTAGATTTTGTATTCTGACATCATTTAGTTATGTAAACACAGACAATGAAGCGCTTTTGTCTGTAAACCAAATATTAAAACATACTGTTTATGTCTCCCTTTTGCTCTCTGACAACATCTGATTGTGAGAGCCTAAGCAAACAACTGTCTGCGATGCTGAAATAATAATAATGCCAAGTCAGGTAAATCAGAGCTTTCAGACAAATTCCAGTTTCCCAGTCATAATTACAACTTGGAAGCTGTAGTTGGGAACTACAATATATTTAAACAATTAAATTACTGTAATAAATAATTTCAGTATCTCATGCAGCAGCGGTATGAGAGAGAAGGAATGTACCAAACTCATCCAAATACTTCAGCTTCATACAGTAAATTAAAATGTCCCAGGGTTTACAGTTTGAGGACAAAGACCAGGTGTGGATACTCAGAGGACACCGTATGTGCTGATATACCCGATCTGGTGCAGCTTTAGTGAACATGCAGTGACAGTGTGTGACACAGTATGAACCTGCGGCTCTCAGGAGAGCCCTGCAGCATATGAGGAGGCTGGTGCAGGGAAACACTGATGTCTGCTCTCACGTACGTGGGGACACACATACCGTTAGTCACTGGCGGAGCATCAAGTCTGCACAGAGCCTGCAAGTGATTACACACTTCAGCAGGGTCTCCAACATCATACCACCTGTCG
The DNA here is from genome assembly GCF_017976425.1 of Toxotes jaculatrix. Lineage (NCBI taxonomy): Eukaryota > Metazoa > Chordata > Actinopteri > Toxotidae > Toxotes > Toxotes jaculatrix. The sequence goes on along the minus strand of NC_054411.1, from coordinate 13,422,220 downwards.
TGCAGAAGGAGAAGAGCCAGAGAAATCACTGGTTGCAAAGATCCCAAACATTCCACAATAACTTCTCAATGACTGTCTTGTTTCTGTCTTTTAAAAATATACTGTTTGCCTAAAGTGGCTCACATTACTGAGAGGCATGCCACAGCTTGCCTCAGATAACCCTTTAAAGCTTAGCATGTGAAAACCTAGAATTATCTAGAAGAATCTAGCTACAAGGAGAGTGTGTTTTCTTTCCTTACTTTAATTTAGTTCAACTTTATTCTATGGAAACAGATTCCTAACAATAAATCTCTACATCTCCAGAGATTTGATTTCTGCGTAAATTATAAATCACAGCTCCCCGTTGTCCTTGCAGAGGACCTAGATCTGATGTTGCTCTGTTCCTTGGAGTCACATTCCTGAAGAGGAATATTGCACCTCATTAAAACTCAACACTCATCTTTCCTTTCCTGTGACTACTGCATGTGAAACTCCAGCCATGTGAGCCAACACTTTGAAATAGCAAAGCTGATGCTTAATGTTTTGCATCATGGATATAATTCTGCACCTTTGAGGCTTTCTGACTTGCTGTGACGGTCAAAACAACATCAACACCAGTTCCTCACTTGTTCTCTGAAAATAAACATGGTCTTCACATCAGGCAGGTGAGAGTTTTCACCAAAAACATGAAAGTTCAGACTGGGTTCAAAGTTTGTCAGACAGAACAAAATAATCATGTACATGAAAGTTCAATCCTCACATTGGAAATAGTAGTTTACAGAATCATATTATTATATTGAAAAAGTCCACCTATTAGCTTTGGAAGCTTTCATCTGCTAATAAATACCGTAAAATGTGTTAGAAAAAGTCTGTCATTGGACAAAAGCTAAAACAATTATTCGATTAGTCGCAGAAAATTAATCTGCATTTTTTTGGTTCCACCTTCTCGAATCGAGTCATCTCAGAAATGTAAAGGAGTCTACTCTCATTTTAAAATTATTCAGCAGTGTAACAAAAGGGTCAATGTTTGCAGAAACTTTGAGAAGGACTGGAACAAAGGATCTAACCTTATCAGGCAGTCAGGTTATTTTTGTACTATTTCTTATTGGTACCAGCAGGCTGCAGTATGTAGCTCTCCTGAGGATGAAGTTTCTCATATTATTCTTGTAAAATGATATCTCTGAAAAAGTTAGGGAACCACGATGTTGCATGAATTCTGTCCCCATTCAACCATATAATTTCCTTTATAGCATATTTTATAACTTAAATTAACTGAAATACAGGTTAACTGAAACTAATTGTAAACCTAATAATAAACCTTTGACAAGATGTTTGTAAATAGTTCTCTTATACCTTGATTCCCATGTATTGTCCTGGATTTTATTTTTAGTTTCTTGAGATTAACTCTCAATGAGTAAGTGTGACATTTACTGTGAATACATGTTGAACAGAAAAGAGTGATTTTTAGTGGAAAAATAAACTTATCTCAGTTTGTTTCTGTATTCCTTTGTGTGTGATACAGTCTGTGTGTGTGTGAGCACCTGCGGGGTTTGTTCTGAGTCGAGCTGCCCCACAAACGCTGCCGGTCCTCATGACTGATCAGCGGATGATGTAAAAACACCAGTACACAGGTGCACCTGCTCAGGCTGTAAAAATAAGTGGCCCATTTAGTCATGCAAAGATCAATTACAGCAACCAGCACTGGAGCTGCTCTGATCAGCAAGCGCAGCCTGCTTCCCCAATGATACACTTCAGACATGTTTACACTGCCGCTGACAGGACCATAACCCCAATGATTATTTTGCCTTTCACATGTGACACAGGTCTGTGTTTTCAAATCAGCGTGACAAGCAGGGAGCTGTACAGATTTTTTTTTTTTTTGTCAAGTTTGGATCACAGTGTTACAAAATCAGGTCCAGAGGCGTGTGACCTACATGCAACTTGTTTGCTCAAACTCAAATTTGTCAGTGTTTCCATGACAATGGATGAATCCTACGTTGTTCACCTGAGACAAATATAAATTTGGCACCAACATCAATTTGGCAACACCAGCCACGGCACAGAGGGCTATAACGATGATGATGATGAGGACAATGAGCCTGACTGGTATTTGGAGAAGCACTTTAACGCAGTCAGCTTTTGTATGAGCTGTAAGTAAAATGTGTCAGCGACTAAGAAAGCATCGCTGGTCGTCATCTTGGAAAGCCATAAGCAATCATCCTGTATAGATCACCCAATAGGGACAACAATAAACTGGTGATAAAACATGGTTAATAATGCTGAGGATATTACATATCTTATAAATGCTTTTTAAAATTTCTGCTTCTTTCTTTTTTCTCTCTGTCTCTTTTTCTGGAACAGTCGCCTGGAAGCAGATCTGTCAAAGATTGAAAACTTTGTACAGACACTGAGACTTTTCACAAGGATCAGACCGTGACATTAAACTTTTTATCTGCTTTATAATGGAGAGTTAAACATTGCTTGTTATCAAAAACGTCCACACACTATCATTTCTTGTTTTTTTCGTGAAAAAAAGTTTCATTACTGTTTTTTTTTTTTTTTTGTAACTGAGTGCATACAGTGTGTCTCCTGACAGTAAAGAGAGTCCTGAGTCCTGGATTCACCCCCAGTCCTTTTTGTCCGTTTTGTGTGGAGCTAACACGTTACTCCCTGTGTTATATATTATGAGGCAGGATGTTGATTAGTCTGCTCTGGAGCATATTCCCTAACTGGAGCAGGGCGGTTGGTGAACAGCTCCCTAAAAAAAGCCCTGCTTCTTCTGCATGTGCAACACTTCTTTTTGTTGGGTGGGTGCACAACGCCTCTCTTCCCCACTCACAGGTTTGTTTTTATCGATGCTGGCTGCCAACAGAAACTCTCTCTACTGTATCTCTAGCTTTTGTGTTTGTTCTCTGTCTTCCTTGATCACGGCTGTGCTACACAGGCCTGCAACCATTTTGTTGGAGTTTTTTTGCAGCAAAGTTAGCTTTATTCCTAAAATGGAAGATTTAAAAAAAACAAGAAAGAAAGAAATTGTCCATAGAAGTTGCAAAAAAATAACTGGGCCACTGTAACCTAAAATGGCAGCAGTTTACATAGCAACTAAATGTAACAAGGTAACACTGGGGTAATACTATGCTAATACTGTAATTTTTAGTGTTGTTTTTAAACATGGACATTAAATGAGAAACTATTTCCATCGTCTGTGGGTCGGCACACTAAATTAGAGAAGAGTTCAGAGACAATAACACAAGTAAGTTAAAAACACAATGGCAGATAAATAGGTAGACTTACTGCACTATAGATGTAGCTTTAGATACTAGAACAATGGCCCCAAACTGCAGAAACACACAGTGAGCATGAACAGCAGGAGTGCTGGTGAGAGTGAACGAAACAGACGGTTACACAGTTGTATAATTGGAGTACCTGCCATGCTCCTGATCCTGAGTGTCCTGCCAGAACCAGATACGCTCATGTCTAACTGAGCTTTGAGTAAACATCCTGTGCTCTGACTGGTGTCTCCTGCACCACACAGGGACGACCACAACATAACATAATACCCCTGAAATTAATCAGGAGAGCGTGTGCTGACAATCCGAAAGGTGTTCAAAACGCTGCAGCTCGTGTCCTGAGTGTGGTCGAGCCTGGCCCACTTTGTCCTGCCGCAGTGGCAGGCGGCCTTTAAATAACTCGCTGGGTGCGAGGTATCGGCCGGGCTCTGGGCTCTCTCTGTCCCGATAGCACACTTCACATCCCCATCTGGTCTGCTATCTCCTAACTGAACCCATAACCCATTTACAGGCCTGACATCACAGTAACAGTACAGTTACAGTAACACAGTGTGGATGTAAAGCTACAACACACACACACATTCACTCACACACAGGAGCACACACACAAATCATGTTATATTTTAAGGTTTGAAATGTGTTGCATAAAAAGGTTTATCAGTTAATGACAAAACGTTTTCTGCTAAAGATTTTACTCAATGAAAAAAATCTTCTCTGTCTTCTAAACATCTGAGTCATTCATTCTATTCCAAACCAAAGTAGCCATTTTCATAGAGAGTGTGAAAAATCTGTAGTGTGATAACTGCTCCTTTAAGAAAGAATCTGGTCCTTCCTAATTCAAAACTCTATAGTCGCCTTAAATGGATTTTAGAATTACACTAAACACACTGTACATTCACATTGCTTTAAAAACATTATCTCATCTTGTGCGCTATACATATCCACGGATCCAACATCGCCAGCACTCACAAAGGTCAAATATTATTTCTATCATAATCAGAAAACTGATACTCAGACTACCACAGCTTAGCTTCCTTGGAGGCCGTCATGTTGTAGTGTCACCCACACACACCTTCCTCCCATGTCTCCGCTCTGTGACGGCCTCCAGTGAATCTGGGTCAGGACAGTACTGGAACTACAGATCAGCACTGTCTTATGAAACTCACGAAAGAAATACAAACTAATAAGCACAGAGCAGGTTTCTTTTTTTTTTTCCACACATATTAATGTTCTCCACAAAATGAATCATAATAACTTTGATGATCCTCTGACTATTCCTCAAGTGCCACCATGAGGTTTTCATTTTTAAATGAACGACCAGATGACATTTCCACTTATTCAGTGAAACATCTCAACGTGTAAATGGACTGACACAAAATTTGGTCAAGACATTCAAGAATTCCCAGTTTATTACCAAATACCTGCAAAACTAATGACATCCCCAAAGCAGCCCTGTGCCTATGTATAGCTGTCAGCATGGCTCTAGACTCTTTGCCTTGTTTTTACATTGGCTTTTCATTATCCGGCATGTTCAACAGGAGCTGCTTTGCTTTCTGAATGACTCAAAATGGAGACCACACCACCCACTCTGTGATCTGTTAGGTTTTAGTTAGAAAATAAAGACAACATTTCAGAGCATGATAGAGAATTGGAAGTGCGAATTAATTCTATAATCTCTGTCCTTAGATGTCTACGTGATGGTTAGATTTTACTTCTGGACCAATTATACACCCAATGTGTAAGCAGTGTGTCTATGGTTCTGGCTTTTCTGAAAAAAAGTGAGCTTAGAAATAAGTACTGGTCCACACATCCAGTAGTTGTGTTGTCTATTTTTAAAATAATACACCATGGTCACAGTCATGTTTACAAGGAAACATAACTGAACCCATTCAAACCCAGAGAAACCCAGTTTAACAAATGTATGTGTTCATATTCCGGTCATTTCTGGTCTGTCCAGTCCACATCAGTCCTGTTAAACTGGTTGGTTCTTTCAGCTCCAAGCATTGCTGACCAGCACTGGTGCAACACTTGGTAGGGGAAGAGCACATAGTCTCCAAATGCCAAGTATCTACAGTGACACTGTGAAAGGGAGGGGGAGGACGAGAGCTGAGCAGTGAGCAATAGTTCACTAGATGTGGGATACGGAGTGGGATCTGCAGCAGAACAAGATCAGATAGCAGATATACTAAGAAAGTGTGAGACACATGGAAGAAGAGAGACTGTCGACTGCACATGACTCTAAAATGAGCTGTGAGGAATTGATTTTTTGATTGGACTGGACCCCACAGGCCATGTGAGCCCTATATACATTTAATTTGGGATAGCTGTGATTAAGTCATTGTGCTATTTTGAGGGTCAAAATTATGACTTCGGCGCTTGACTAAAGTCATTTTCTAATTTCTGGTCTGATTCTGATCATCAGTGGGAGTCATTGTAATGCTCTCCTCACTGAGTGGAGAAAGAGACGTGTTAAAATTAGGGGACATAGACATGAAGGTGCTCTGCAGCCATTTACTTTTATGCCTCAGGAGGATAGAGTGGTTCTACCCATAACAGAAGAGAAGAGTTGAAGGAAGCCTGAGGAGAAACATGCAGCAGTTTGGATAAAGAAGATCGGGAGATCTGGAAGAAAAGGAAGGCGGGGAATCAACATTTATCGGAAACACTTGCACACAAGGTAAGCTGATTGTAATTTTATAGAGAAAAAGTATAAATGCATTACTCTAGTCAACACCTTCCAAAGATTTAGTGACTTGTGGAATGTCTATCTCTTTGTTCAGCTCAAACCTATTTGCAGAGTGATTTTCAGAGTGAATTTCAATGTGATAAATGTCAGCAGAGAAATAGACTGTGCTCCGGCGTTAAGATCACAGCCCAGCAGGCAGAGTGTGGCTCCTGAGAGAGCTGAGGAGCAGTCGCATAGAATATTGGATATTAATATCTCTTGGACACTCAACATCCTGCTTCCTAGCAACTAGAGCATTAAGAGACGGCAACCACTGCATAAAAAACAAACACACATGCCCATATACAAACACTCAATCACAAGCAAAAAAAAAAAAAAAATCAAAATCTCTTGTCATCAATTAGTCATTCCATAGTCTGTACTCTAAACTCTTTTTATCAGGCTGAGGGTTTCAAACACACCTCTACTTGAAACTGACATACCATGCTTGAATTTACATGACAAGTATATACTGTATTTACATTCATCACCTGCCATTTGATTACCTGCTGTATATCCAGGGTATTAATGTCTATCTATTCATAGCTATAGAGTATCCATGGTGAGGACACCTGCACGGCAGCCTTTCTGATCCTATTTGGAGGTTTTATTAAAGATGAAACCACGAGCTGCTTTACAGCTGTATGTACCGATGTACATAGTTCGACTGCGTCTTGTCTTTCTCAAAAAAAAAAAAAATCATCTTAACCATCTCTACCATATTTTCAGAGCTGCGTGTACTCAAATTTAGTGTTCTCGGATATCCAAAAAGACCAGCAATATAATCATAATCTATCTCCATACAAATTATCTATGAGATAAAAGTCACCACAGACAGTTGCTGACCAACATTTCACCTTCTGATGACGTGTGGTTGAAGTGCTTCCCTCCAGGTCCCTTAAGTCTACAGTGTGATGGTGTGGTAGTGTCTATTTTATGACTTCGAAATGACTGAAGTTCTATGAGAGCAAACTGTAGCCAAAGTCAGTAAATTAAACTTATAATAATTTAACAAAGATTCAGAACCTCAGAGATTCAAATAACGTGTGCTATGACACAAATTTCCATCAGAGCAGAAGACATAAGAACTACATTTTCTGCAGCATCTTTTGATGCTGATTTGATCATTCTAACTTTGGCACAGGTCTGTGATATTGTATTGTCAAGCCATGCTGGTGGTGTGGTTCTGTGTATAATGTCGGCCTGTCAGTTGGTTGGTCCACCACTTTGGTTCAGACTGAAATATCTCATCAGGTGCAAAATGGATTGCATGAAATTCTGAAATTCATGGTCCCAACAGGATGAATCCTGCAGACTTGGTGATACCCTGACTTCACCACCAGCATGTTGACATTTCTGGCTTTTAGTAAAATATCTCAACAACTATTAGATCCAGATTCTCATAAAATGTTTTACAGATATGCTATAGATGATGTGTCCTAATGATTCTGACAATCCCCTGACTTTTAGGGTAATATCACCATGAGGTTCACTTTGTGGCTTTAAGCAAAAACATCTAACCAACTATTTGATGGATTGCAATGAAATTTGGTTCAAGTATTTGAGCTCCCCTTGGGGTAAATGTTTATAACTTTGGTCATCCCTTAAGTTTAAGTTGCATTTTTTTAGACTGATTTAGGCGTAAACATAGAAATGTCACTTTATGGGACTTTAAAACTCACCATTCACAACATTCACACATTCATAAGACCATATGCAAAGTTTTATGTCACAAATCTGCTTGCTATATATTTTATATTTTTTCTTGCTTATTATATACAGTATAATACTGCTGCTTGATAGGCTATTATACAAACAAAGTGGTTGCCAGCAAATTAGCTGGAAATTATTTGGAAGAATCATAATAACTTTTATTTCTATCTCAGCAAAAGTTAGAAATAACAGCGCACTATGCTGGGTGTTCTGAAGGCTGCAGTTGGCAGAGATCAGGATATTTTTTCCATTAATGTGCTTAAAGCGGCCCCATTGATTCCTACCATCAAACCATTTGTTTCTGAAGCTGTTTCTTCTATGATACCCAATTCTGTGCCCCACAATTCTCTACCCATATTATTTTCCAATTCAGTATCACAGGGGAATCACACAGCCTCATCACTGTACTCCAGTGACTCTAATAGTTGTGCCAGCTGGAGGAAGGAGAAGATACGTCACATAAAATGGCAGGACATTGGATTAGCTGGCTATTTCTGTACCTTGTTGATCAGAGAAAAATGTATCTTATATACCAGAGTATTTCCAGTAGAGAAGGAGAGAAAGAGAGGTAAGACTGAAAATGAAATTCATATACATGCTATGAAATGATACATTAGAAATGAAATGTAATAACAGTATCTTTTAAAGCAAGGTTAAATGTCTTAGCCTGAAACAAAGTTGTCAAAAACAGAAGACAGTTTGAAAATCTGTTTATAATTTTAAATCTGTTTACAATAACTTTCATGTTTAGTGTGATATAAATAGTGTGGTATAAATTAATCAACATCTAGGCAGCTGCAAAACAGATTATTGCAAGTTTAAATCCCATTTTGACTGTACTGAGAGGAAAAAACAATCAAAGGAGTCCTCACTAAATCAACAGTGAAAAACAATTAAGTGAAAATACAGTGTGCTTTGGCTGGGAAAGCTTTGTAAACCGGAAGCTATTATTAGAAACCTGGTTCTAAAACTGTTAGCGATTACAGCGAGTGACTCCTGAGAGAAGCATGTTTTTACGTATCATAAATACCAGAAATCTGTCTTTAATGAGTAAAAATGGAAATGTGGAAAAGAGGAAATGTAGGATTAGAGAAAAAAATTTAATCTCATGCCAAAGGCCCATAAAGGGGAACTTGAAGTGTACATCATTTTCACTGGATTTGACCAGTGAACATGTTGCACAATGATAACATTGAGCACTTACCATCTACTGAGTTTGGACACTGTTCCACATTTGTTAATGTACTATAGGAGAGGTGTGAATTATAAATTCACTGTGTAGTTATCTTTTGCTTAAGAAAGCTCAAAATATTTTCCACTTTTCCTTTTGTGTCCTTGTACTTTAAAAAAATTATTGTGTAGACAGGTGATACATAATATTGCGTATTAATATTTTACCTGTGCTTCCTTTACAGGAAACTACAGTTGTGCCTCACGTCTCAATTCCAGCTGACACTGTGTGTGTTGGACGGGCAATTCCTGCGAGCCTGGTCAGTTTTGTATGAGCTGGGCTGATAGTGTGAAGCAAACGTGGCTGTGCCCCACTGAGGCATGAGTGTGGGAAGGGCCCACCACCACAGCTTCGTGTCCTGTGAAGAAGAAGGCCTGAGACTAAGTAACATGCCTGCTGTGTGCAGCTTCGGCAATGGCAAGATCCACACGAGACGCAAGTACCATGGGCGGTTCGTCACCAAGACTGGCCAATGCAACATCCACTTCTCAAACATGGATGAGAAGTCACAGCGGTACATATCTGACATTTTCACAACTTGTGTGGACATCCGCTGGCGATACATGTTCCTGCTGTTCAGCATGGTGTTTGTGATGTCCTGGTTAACATTTGGCATGGCATTCTGGGTCATTGGCCTCCTACACGGTGACATGGACCACGCTGGGGTGGACGACAATTTTGTTCCTTGTGTCACTCAGGTCAACACCTTTGTGGCAGCTTTCCTGTTCTCTATTGAGACCCAGACAACCATTGGGTATGGTGCTCGTTGTGTGACAGAGGAATGCCCGGCTGCTGTCTTCATGGTTGTCTTTCAGTCCATCATGGGCTGCATCATCGACGCCTTTATGATTGGGGCTATCATGGCCAAGATGGCGCGGCCCAAAAAGCGAGCACAGACTCTACTATTCAGCCACAACGCAGTCATCGCTTTACGCGATGGGAAGCTGTGTCTCATGTTTCGGGTTGCTAATTTAAGGAAGAGCCACATTGTGGAAGCTCATGTGCGCGCCCAGCTCGTCAAGCCCCGTTACACAGAGGAAGGCGAGTATATCCCCCTGGATCAGATTGACATGAACGTGGGCTATGACAAAGGCACAGACCGCCTGTTCCTGGTTGCACCCCTTACTGTCATACATGAGATTGATGAAGAAAGTCCCCTGTTTGGCATCAGTAAGCAAGATCTGGAAACATCTGATTTTGAGATCGTAATTATACTCGAAGGGCTGGTGGAAGCCACAGCCATGACGACGCAGGCACGCAGCTCCTACCTGTCCTCTGAGATCTTGTGGGGTCACCGCTTTGAGCCCGTCATCTTTGAGGAGAAGAGCCAGTACAGGATAGATTATGCCTATTTTCACAAAACATTTGAAGTTCCATCCACTCCTAGATGCAGTGCCAAGGAAATGGAGGAGAGAAAATTCCCAGCGTCTGGTGCCAACTCCTTCTGCTATGAGAATGAGCTGGCCTTCATCAGCAGGGATGAGGAGGATGAGGGAGAGGTAGAGAAAGAGGAAGACAGGAAGTGTTCAACAGAGCTGGTGAATGAGCCGACCACTCGTAGAGGTGAGCAAATGTCCTCAGGTAGAGAATCAGAGATTTAACCTTTGGCTGTTGCTTGTTTTGCTTGTTTTTGAGTGCAGAGCAATGCAGGTATCATGTGAAGAGCCCTGTGACTGTCACTCCACTGACATGAGGACACCACTGACGACATTACTGCTGCAGGTGCAGGATCAGCTGTACTGATCTCCATCATACAAGCAAGACTGAAACTCACATTTCTCACTGGATGAACTTTGCTTCCCTGAGATGGTTACTGAGCTTTATTGAATGCAAACAAAAACTGTAACGTTTCAGTTTGCAGATCTTAGAAATAAAATGCATGACTATAGCATAGTTTTGTATGGATATTTTGAGACATGTTTGATAATTTTGATGGGACTGTCTGTAGGTGCTGTTCACAGTCCTCCAAAATATGATCTACAACTGAGTGTGGAGTGAAATTGACACTTTGCAGATGACGTTTAGAAAACTTGGGAATATTTCTCCAGACTCATCTGGTACAAACAGATGTGGAGATCAACAGTGGATTTACGTGAACATTAAGACTCTAAATATTCTACATTATATAATGTCAGTGGCTGATGTGCATACATTCAGTATGGACTAGATGTAACTATGGGAGACACATGAAAAGGTAGAATTACAAACATCCATCACAAAACGGGAAAACACATTTATGCATACTAACAGGGAAAACTATCACTGTCTTTACATTTCAGCCATCAGGAAACCTTTGACCTGAGCAGTAGAGGAGTATGTAATTTCTTTAACAGTTTACTAGAAACTTTGTTGCTGGAGAGAAAGCAGATCGAATTTGCTAAGCCCTGCTTCCCTGTTACTTTCCCTGAAGTAACGCTGGATTAGGTATTACTATAGGTAAAGCTAGCAAGCCGGACACTCTAATGTTTGCAGCTTACGTTAGAGTCAAGAAACACACTGGTTAATCCATTCCTTACACAATTGCTTTTGTACTTTTGGTTTTGGAGAGGGTTAAAAAAGAGACACCAACTTCCACAGAACAACATTTGGAGAAATCCAAAGCTTGACAGGCCTGCTGAGCATTGTGACGTTTGCTAAGCTATGATTATGCAGTTGCTGGAGATAAGCGAATGGTCAACGAAAATTCACTTCAGTTCTTCTCAGATGCAGTATTTGTTCTGAACAGAAAGTCACAACTGTACACTATATTTCACAGATGAGACCTTGTCTCTTTATAAATGTTGTGCTGCAGGTCAAAAAGAAATCATTATGACCTGTATGAATCTAAAAATTCAAAATTACCAAAGACAAATGACACACACCTCAAAGCTGAGCCCTGTCTGTGACCTCAGGACATAAAAACAAAGCAAGAACAGGACAGTTTTACAGTAAAGTCTCACATTTTAGTATTTTGGAACGCCCCAACAGGCAATAGAAGAGTCTAATTTAAGTCATCTGCAGTGAAACCCTGTCATGTGCATGACCCATGGGAGACAAAGTGGAGTAATATCGTGTCACATCACTGCTCTATATTGAGTTAAAAGCCCAAAGCCAAAAAATGAAATAGGGAAGCCCTGACACACAACACCAAACACAGTATACACAGATATACAGTTTTACCATTTCTTCAAACACCTGAAAACTGATTTAAAGCCAACACATCAATGACTCTTGAATGTTTTAGATTTACACGGAACATATGTTTTGGTGCATTTATATGGTCTGTAATCACTTGTGCAAGATAGATATTTTTGTGACTGATCAGGAAGTCTTTAACCAGCTCTAACTCAGATTTAGATGCAGTATCGTGCAATGATAATGTCATTATAGCTAAACAGATAATACACTTAATCTCATGGATTTCAAAAGGTAACAGATTGTGAAAAAATAATTGGAAAAATTGCAAAGTTGAGTTTGAGGATTATGTCACCATGCATGATCTCAGAAATCAGAAATCAAACCATACCCTGAGAAAATTTGTTGGTATATTATTAAACCAACAGTTGTGAAAAACAGCGGCCCAGCAGGCATTCAGGAAACATTTGCTTAATTGTAATCATGTGTTTCGTACACACATACACGGCTCTGAGGGAGGACCGTGAGTGCCCTAGTTTCACTCTGGTCTGCTCATGCTGTGGCAGATCACACACGTGGCAACACGTAAATTAATTTGCTGCTTGGTAAAGTTACTGGCCTCCAAAAAAACCTTGGCTAGATGCACTTTATATTATTATATATTATTATTAATATGTTAATTTGGTTCTAGTATCGAGTTGATGTTATTTGTAACAGCTTTTGTTGTTTATCCGTGCCCTTGCAGTGGCATTATTTTCTTTCTTTCAAATAATGTACAAGTAATGAAGATATTAGGTCAGACTGTGTAACCACAGTTTCACTTATCCCAGGTGAGATGAATTAGTTGTCCCTCCACATTTCTCAAACTAAAAGCTCCACGAGGGTAAACTTATACACCTTACTGCCATTTCAGCAAATTCTGACACATTTGTATTTATATCTTGCTGACTTGTGCTGAAAACATCAGAATAGGCTTGTTCCAGAAAACAAATGGTGGTTCCATTGCCATTTGTGCCAAGAGCAGGGCCAAGGACTGCCTGTATGTATAACGAGAAGGAAGAACTCTAATCTGTACGTTTATCAGGCCATTATTGTAAATAAATTGTTTCTTTTCTTTTTTTTGGGAGGGGTTATAATCTTACTACACTAAGTGTTAATACATTGTTTAAAAGATCAGTGTGAATATCATAAGTTTCTTGAGCAAAAAAAAAAGAAAGTAGAAATACTCCCTTTGCTTTATTTGACTGAAATGACATAATAACATCTTCTGAATTGAATTACTTTGACCTCTTCTTGCTGTCTTCCACTAAATGCATTTGAAGCAATCTTGACTTTAAGTCGCACCTTACTTTCTCCTTGCAGGGTTTAGTTTGTTGTGTGAGACAACAACTTATAAATTGACAGACAAGTGATAAAAAAAATCTCCTGTTGATTACAACAATAAAATATATTTCACAAAGCCAAACAGTTTTCTTTTTCCTTCATCGTAGTCAAACACTGAGTACAGTAATAATTTAACAGTAAGCATCTGCTGAATGTATTTGTTATAGAGTTGTAACAAATAAGTGCAGCAGGGCGGGAAGGTGGGGAGCGAGCCGTTTGATAAACAAAGAGGAATGGACTGTAATTTATGGCTGTGATTTGGTGGGACGGTATCTGGTTGGGGTCAGAGGTGTATTCTTTCACTCTTATGCAACCATACAGGCACGTCTTTGCAAATGTACACACAAGACTTGGCAGTCCCGCTTGATTTCACTGCCCTGTAACCTTGAACACTGGAAAAGAGATCACATGCACACGAGCACACACACACACACACACACACACACACACGGAAACTTAACTTGGAATAGCTTTGTTAAATATTGTCAGATTGGCTAAACTGCTTGAGCAAAATGATGCTAAATTTAATATGTATCATCTGACAATTTTTGTTGATTTAAAAACAAAGGTTTAAAAATAATTGACACCTGAAAAAACTGACAGGTATTTTTACTGTAATACTATGACTATAGTGTAACAGGTTGTTCTTTCAAAGACAAATGCAAAGTTTTTATTGATAGTAAAGTTCCTGTAAAATTGATTAATCATTGTTTCTAAATGTTGGTGGCAAGTCTATCCATGCATAAGTTAGTTTAATAAGCTAGTTTAATTCAATTACCATTTACTTTATGACCTGTCTGCTGAAGAGTGGGTGTGCGAGACATTGAACTGTTATTCTGGCAACAGCAAGTCCGTCACAGTGACATTTAACAGAATAAACTGTTCTACCCTTTCATGCATTTAACTTTCTGGACTTTATCTTAAATGAATGTATAATTTCTAACTTTAAGCGAGCTGCATCCTCTGAGATGTACTGTGTGATGATGGAGGGAGCACTGAGAATAAACTGGGATGCTTCCCACCCACTCTGCAATGTTGGAGGATGAGAAGCCGTGGAGGGTCAGTCTTCCAACATGCAGAGTGGGTTGTTGAAAGGCAAATTTGGCCTTAATTGCAGCGGCTCTATTCTTTGCTGGTTTCCCGCAGCTGCCAGGAGGAGGTGGAGGGTGGAAAAAAAAAAGTAACATGATGCAACAGCTGCACTTCCTTTCCTTGAGCCACAACTCCAGACATTTTAGACCTAGATCATATACTTGCTGCATTTTCTATTAGCACTCAGGTCTGACCAAAACCACAGCAGCTGTTTTATTTCAGAGCTACTTTCTGCTGTTGATAAGCAAAAATGTTGTTGGTTTCTACCTTGATGAAAACTGGTCACACTGGAGTTTGAAAACTGTTAAACTCAAGATTTTACTAAGAGAGAGGGGGAGAATGTAAGTGAACTTAAATCATGCCCTCCTTGGTTCCGGTGACATGACATCTGTCCAGGACAGAACAAATCAAGGAAACCAATCTTAGCATCTTCTTGATATTGTATTGCAGATTCTATTTCCATTAACAGCAAAAATCAGACAGCTAAGGCAGTGTCGTGTTATTCTTTTGATGGGTGTGAACAGCCTAAAGGTTAGAGAGGTGAACTTGTGAATGGAAGATCGCTGCTAGGAAAAAACCCGCCCCGACTAGGAAAAACGGAGAAAGGAAACTGGTTTTAGAAATCAGGGTGGATTAGGCTGTAATTGAAACTATCCTCTGCTCCCGAGTGAATCTGTGCGATGGAGACCATATGAAGTTTTCATTATTTTTGAAGACAGATGAAAAAATCAAACAGAGCAATGTTGTGTCTGTCTTTAACCCCCTTATTTAACATTTGCAAGCAATATATAAACACTTAATGAGTAGTTAACACACTATGATGTAGTTGTAAGCTGATATACGGACATTTTAAATGTTTATCAACCACCTCGCAACTTACAGCCCTGACCTCGGCGGGTCAGGGCTGTTTTGGCAGCAAAAGGGGGACCAACACAATATTAGGCAGGTGGTCATAATGTAATGCCTGATTGGTGTGTACACACACACACACACACACAAATAGCTGAATGTTGCCTTTTGTAACATTATATTGGCAGTCAAAGTAATAATGTTATAAGCCGACAGTGTATCTCATGCTGCTGACGTCTCTACACTCTGAAGATGCTGTCAAAATGAACAATATGTGAACGGAGCACTTTGATGAGAAGGCGGAACAAATATCTCCCGACTGTCATCAGATCATCTCTACACGATTTGGCAAACATGACTCACAGCCTCAAGGATGTGAACACTGCTTTGAACGACATAGAATGGATGTGGCAGCTAAGGCCAGTGTCAGTGGTCACCAGTGACAGCACATATATATACATAACATATTTATATATATGTATATATGTGTGTGTGTGTGTGTGTATACACACACACATGTATATATATGTATATATAAACACACACACATTCAGAAACACTTCAAAACAGTTGCATCATGTAAAATGAAGACAATTTCAAGGAGACAAAAAGGTGACAGAATGAAACCCACAGTGATACATAGTGGTGGGAACATTCGGGTGTGGGGGTGTTTTCCTTCTCTGGAGTTGGACGCCTGCACTGAACTGACTACGCCCTGACCAAGGAGAAGCACTGATCCATTCTTCAGAGACATGCTACACCCTCTAGTTTGCATCTTTGTGGAGAAGGATTCATTCAGCAGCAGGATAGCGACCCCAACCACACATCCACGCTTTGCTAACTATCTGAAGAGCAAAGACGACCAAGGAGTCACAACTGTCATGGATTTTCCTCCACAGTCACCTGACCTCTACCGCACTGAACATTTATGGAGGTTCTTTAAGACTGAGAGAGCCAAGCGTTCTGTGACACCACGAGAAAGCCTCTGGAACATTGTCAAATCATGCTGGGATAACATGCGTCATCAGGTTTTGCACAAACTTGGATCAGCTTGAATGCATGCTGACAGGGTTATATGTTTATATATGTATATAACACTAGTAACTGGTTTTAATGTTGTCACTGATCAGTGTATACAAGCATTCACTCTCTGACTTTCTATCTCTTTAAGTTACTCTGCTTGTAGACACTCATCCTCCAGCTGAGCACATCACTCAGTAGTACTAGCTGCTCCAATCTCGACTCCTGCAGACATACAGTATTTGATTACAGCAACAGGCTGATTGGATTACAGGAGGCACTGACTCACATACCTACAGCAAACACAGAGCAACTGCAGAACTTCCTGTCAGCCTAGTTTAACACACTGAAATGATCCATTAAAGGACACAGTCAAAAACTATTAAGACACATCAAAAACCCTTCAGCAACATCTCTTCAGAGGGTTATTTCTCTCTCAGGCAGATGCTGCTTGTCTCTGTCGTCTAACCGAGATGTCCTGTTCAGTCTCAGCTCATCTCTTCTGGATACTGTTCCAACAATTTAGTAGAATATTATTGCTTTAAACTTTCACTGAAAAGACTGTAAAAGGAGGAAAGGAACAGTCTGTATGTAACTGTATTTAAGATACTGACAGAAGGTTAATTTTTAACATAAGAAGAACATATTATGACAAAGTAACCACTGTGATGCGACTTTGGATGATTTTCAATGTGGAATCTAGCTCATTGTCTTTTAAACCCTGATGAGTAATTTCTTATCTTCTGTACAGGCATACATACACAGATCTTTCTTGTTCAGGAGCTGAGTCTGAAAAACTGAGAATTCTCCCTCCCAAGGACATGCAACACTGTTCAACAGCAGAGAAGCACAACTTCTAGAGCCCAAATAACTAATAATAATCATTTTGACATAACTACTGCCACAGACCTGGAAAGAGGCTCTTGAAGCTTCTCTTTGCTGACCTCGTGTGGTATATACAGGTTATAACATGCAGCAGCAAGCAGTTGTAATTTTTTTTTCCATTTTGGGGAATCACCTGGTTAGCAATACCCACAAAACAAAGGAGGCATTTTTATTATTAAATACATTTTATTACATAAATGACATAATTTCACAGTCTGGTCTTAAAACACAGAGACTGTGTTACATAAGTATTTTGTTTGGGTGGAACTGAACAACAGAACCATGCATTCTTTCGAGTCCTCTCCTCTTCCTGTGCATGGGTTTGTGTATTTGTATTTTTCTAGAATGAATTCATTTGACTGGACACAGACTACCCCCCACCCCGGACTCAGCCCCCACTCACCCCCCACTCAGGCCCCAGCTCTCTCTTCAGAGTTCCCCCATCAGCCCCAGTTGCAGTGGTCTTCATCTGTAAAAGTCAGGATTTCTGTGACCAGGCCGGTACCGATGGTTCTGTTTCCGTCTCTCAGGGTGAACCTCTGGCCTTTCTCTAGAACCATTGGCTGGCGGAGAGTCAAAGTCAAGGAAGTGTCCTCCCCTGGCATCACCATTTCCTGAAACAGGATGAGAACGGCAAACAGGAGAATGGTTACTGTCCTTACAGAATCCTGTTGTTGTACGACGCTGTTTACAAATGTAAGAAGCTTAAAAATACATGTGTTTACGTTTTAAATATAAACTGTCATATCCTCACTGGGACAAATCAATACTGATGACCAGAAAAACAGAAACCACTGTACATGGTAATAAAATCCAACAGTCCTGCAATAAACACTTCCTTTCTTAAAGTTCTGAAATGAACTCTCCCAACTTTCACATCCCAAAATGCAGCATTATTTCCAATGTCAAAAGACATGAAAACACCAGCATGCCAATGATACATAGACACACACACACACGTACACGCACACAAACCTTGTCGGCGGGCAGAGTGACTCTGCAGGTCATGTCCCAGGTCAGAGAGAACATGACAGGCATGAAGTTGGAGACAAATGGTTTATGTCTGCCTCCCTCCTCCTTACTCAGAACATACACCTGTGATACAGGAAGTGCAAATATGTCCACAGAAACAAACACACACACACTAGTGTGTTAGTTACTGGATACAGACAGTTTTGTATTTCATTTTAAAATAGAATGAATGAAAAGCTATTTGTGCTATGTCACTAGATAAACAGTGTCTACTTCAGTGAATGACCTTGGTGTCATTACTGTAGCATCTGGCTGGTCTCCGAGTTTGTCTTTAAAACTGCTCTATGGCGAGAACAATTATTGGCTTATTTATAGCCACGCATTAGATGTGACTGCAGGCCTGTCTCTGGTTAAAAATTAACCATTTAGATTCACTGATTGTTCAGAAATACTACAAATGAATCAATAACAACTGTCTGCAACGTTGTGCTCTCAGACCTGGGCCTTGACTTTCTGGTGAGGCATGATGGATCCTGGTTTGCACATCACCATCCCCCTCCTCACATCCTCTCTCTTCAGGCCTCTGACCAGAGCGCCCAGGTTATCTCCTGCCTCTGCCCGGTCCAGAGACTTATGAAACATCTCGATACCTGAGCCCAACAGGACAGAGAGCAAAGCATTTTTTTCTTTATCTATATTTATATTCAGATTGAGAAAACTTTGTTGTCATTCACTTTTACGTTCAGGTATGTTTAAGGAACGAGATTTCATTGCACCAGCATGGAAAGATCACAGTATGGAAAGAAACATAATAAGGTGCAAAAAACAAAACAAAAGATAAAATAAAATAATTTGCCGTAAAATAAGGATAAAAAAAAAATAAAGTACAAATTATTTATAACGTAAGTAAGTCTTATTGCAGCGAAACTGTGCATACTTGCCAGTGAAGGTTGGTAGTGAAAACAGATAGTGAAGTAAGTTTTATATATATATATATATATATACTATTTTCTATGGCATTATAATATAATATATATAAACATATGCACACATTCATCTACATCAATCTATATATACATATTTATATACATAAATGATATAAAATGCATACTTTTATATTATTTATATATTTATGTAATTATTATTTTAGTATAAACGTGTACTACTCACCTGTAACCACAGACTTGAAGCTGCGATTGTGACCCAAAAACTCACAGTCGTCTCCCTTCTTGATGATACCCCTCTCCATTGTGCCTGACACCACTGTCCCCCTGCCTGAAAGAAGGGATGGACAATCCTCAAAATCAGATAAACTAAACCTTTTGTTCCTCCTTAATTGGGTTTAGCCTTAGAGCTCAGTGTTAGCAAGAGTTACATGCATTTCTTTCAGTTTTTTCCTACCTGGGATGGAATAAACCCCTTCAATGGGCAGAAGGAAAGGTTTCTCCAGCTCTCTCTTGGGCAGAGGGATGTAAGAATCAGCAATCTCCAACAGTTTCATCACTGCATTCACACCCAGTTCAGGCTCTCTGTTCTGAGATGGAGCAAAGAAAAAGAAAATAAATAAGAGAAAAAAAATTCAGTCACTGAATCAGTTAGTGTCATTTAGGCAAATGCTTTTGTTGACTAATTTTTTTCTTTATGTTCTTTTAACTACAGCTAATCAATCAGGCTCCACTAAGAGTACCTGACAGAGAAGGCAAACACCAGTGAATACAACACTGGTTAAAATCAGCAGATTAGCACAGTTATTCTCTAAACTCTTCTCTGAGTCACAATTTAATGCCAGCATCCCCTCACCTCCAGGGCGCAGAGGGCGGAGCCTATTACAACAGGTATGTTCTCGCCATCGTAGCCAAACTCTGTGAGCAGCTCACGGATCTCAATCTCCACCAGCTCCACCATCTCCTTGTCCTCCACGGCATCAGCCTTGTTGATGAAAACCACCACATGCTCAACACCGATCTGCCGGGCCAAAAGGAGGTGCTCGCGCGTCTGAGGCATCTGGCCGTCGGTGGCTGCCACCACCAGGATGCAGCCGTCCATCTGAGCTGTGCCTGTAATCATGTTCTGGAGAAGGAAAGCAGTCCTTGTTCTGATAAGTTCAAATGACAATGAGGCTGCATGTTATTCAGTGTTACTTGGTCGGGATGCATGCAGGTGGAAAAAAGATTACCTTGACGTAGTCAGCATGACCAGGGCAGTCTGTGTGAGCGTAATGTCTGTTGGCTGTGGTGTATTCTACGTGAGAGGCGTTAATGGTGATCCCTCTCGCCTTCTCCTCGGGGGCATTGTCAATGTCTTCATACTTTTTGTAGTGAGCACCACCAGCTTCAGCGAGCACTGAGAAAGGGAGATCACATCACTCAGATCAAGTTTTTGCAAGAGAAAACTAAGGAGCCTTTACTTTTTCACACAGGTCAGTGACACTAATTCATTCTCTGGACTAAATTAAATTATCAATTGTGTTGGTTTTTACATTCACTTAGGCCAGTGTGAGAGTAAAAACTTGGACGTCAGTGATTCCACCTTTTGTGATGGCTGCAGTCAGAGTGGTCTTGCCGTGATCAACATGGCCAATTGTGCCAATGTTTACATGGGGCTTGTCTCGGGAGTATGTCTTCTTAGCCTCTGCAGCAAAGGTCCGTCGACTGAGAGGCACAGCACACTGCGAGACAAGGACAAACCCAGGAATTAAACTGTTGAAAATTCAATATCATACAGCCTGTAGACTGTAGTTAGTGTGCATACTCACCAATCGGAAGGAGCTGTGCAGGAGGCTTGGAGAAGAAAGCTGAAGGGCTGAGAAGAACAATTCAAAACATGAGACCCATATAGGCTTAGATGGCTGATTATCTAACAGGATAATCCAGTGTAGCTGATCCTAAAATTCCAACACAATGTGTGATGATGGAGAGATGTCTCACAAACCCTATTAGCAGTGAGTTTCACACATCATCAAAATCTCTGCCAGAAACCACAAAGCCACAACTCACACATGTCACTGGGATGCAAAATCTCTTTCTGCATGGACAATTATTGAGAAGATTATTTTGAGGATCACTGAAATGTCAATATGAAATATGAAATGAGATGCTATATACCTGCTTCTTTTTGTCTATAATGTACTAAATTTCTATCTGCAAGTGCCAATTAAGAAACAGAGTACAAAAACCATTAAGTCATTTTACTTAGAAATGTTTAAATACTGTAACATAAGAACGACTGGGAAGCTAAAGCTGCTTTGCACCTGCATTGCTCAGTGTCCATCAGTAAATTCTGATGACCGGACTGAGCCTAAGTCAGAGGTTTGTATCACATTATAAAACCACACACTGGGTTGTATCTGACAGTAGCTCTGCAGCAGAATGACATGAAGCTAACAAACTCTTGGAACGAAAACGGAAGAGTCGTCAGAGTCATTATCCTTCAGATAAGCTTTGTTATTTAAACAGAAGACTTCAGTACCTGTCCAGCTATCTACAATATTAACATTATTTAAATAGTCGTTCATCAGTTAGACCTCATCCTCAGCTAGCAGTATAGTTAGCTAACATTCATTGGTAACGTGACCTTGCTCTGCGATCGGAAGAGACAGCATCATCTTACATTTCTACAGAAGCAAACAGTCTGTCCTTTTATGCGCACAACAAAACGGGATGTTATGAATAAAAAACCCCGTCAGAAATACATACAGAGTCAGACACTGAAAAAGAATAAAACTATTTTACCGGAGAAACATGCACGCAGCCCCACAAGCGCCGCCATCTTTGATGGTTAGACAAACCAAAGACGATCCAAAGATCAAGAGAGTAAGCGGCCAGTTACAAAGCTATCGCTTCCAGCAGGTCAGCTGACCGGCGATGCAAAACTCACTGCGACAGGGTTAGCAGTACTACTACGACTACTACTTCTTCTTCATTTTGTTCTACTTCTACCACTAGTACTAATAATAATACAAATAACAACGAAAATCTAGACACGATTCACTGACATCATTAACTAAGAAGAGAGATTTTACATTTTACTTTTTTTTTTTTTTTTTTTTACTTCTCACGGTTTTCACAAAGTTGTTGATAACCAAGAGGGAAGTGGTAAGAATCTGATACTTTGTATTTTATAAAACAATCATATATCATACATTATAACATATAAAATATCACAAACATCGTGACATAAGATATTCTGCACAGTATTTTATAACAGTTCACACTTGACACTGTCGCTCTGGGAATCTCGTGAGGTACTCCTCTCACTTTTACTCATACTCTCTGAACGTCGCTCGTAGAAACGTCACTGATTTACCTTAAATACGCTGATATACTTAAATCTGCTGTTATGACTTTTAAATAACCATGTTGTACTTCTGTGAGTTTTACTACACTGTAACTTTGAAGGACTGAATTGACGTAGAAAATGTGAAGACTGAAATGACCCTGAGGTGAGAAAAGACCACTGCAAAAGCGTTTTGCTTGCCGGTTTGGTTTGAGGTTTACGGTAAAGCATGGCAGCCCCCATGCCACTCGTGAGATCAGCTAGCTAGAATGTTCTAGCGCATTCGTATTTCTGTGTTTATAGGAGGAGTGAAGTTGTCTGTGAATCAGAGAGAAACCTTGTGTCCATTTGTTCAACACAGTTGTTTAGGACTCTTGAAAAGGTAAGGTGAAAATAAGCTGATTTTGCTAATGATGGTGTCCGTAACAAAGTAAAAATCTTTAATCTTAACCTGTTAGATGTTTCAGGCTGCTGTGTTTACATTATTATTATTTTATTTATTTATTATGATTCTGATGATGGAAATTAATTAGCACTCCCTAAATGTGTCCTGTGCTAAGCATCACTAGAGTAAAGTCATGTGAACTTCTCTGGATTAAATCAAGAAACTGACTGCTGGGTTTTTGAAATCCACTTCTCCTTGCCTTGCTGATTTTGTTTGTTTATTGTTTTGTTTTGTTTGACCCCCAGCTGTACACATCATGGCAGAAAATAGCCAGAACAGGAGATATCCCCAAAATCTTCAGGGGGTCCTGCAGTTGGCAGTGGAGGCTGGGTCAGCTGCAGAGGGACCTGCCCCTCTTGAACCCATGTCAGAGCAGGTAAGTACCTGGTAGTTATAGATTTCAAACATCAGAAGATGCTGCACAATGTAAGATGTGTATTACCATTGTTTCTCAAAGCACTTACCAGAACCACTTGATCCAAACTAAATTCAGTTTCAAAAAGGACAGTTCAATTTTAGGTTGAGTACTAGTTTTTACTTAGATCCATAACAACCTCCACCTTCTATCAGAGCTGAGAAACATGATAGTGCTGCATCTTTGTTCCAGAGGAAAACGTGGCTGAGAGAAGCTCTTGCAGAAGTCTGCAAAGGGCAGATGGATGAAGTGCAGCAGATGAAGCAGTGTCTGGCCGTCCTATGCAAAGAGGGAACGAGTGAAAGTGAGAGGGAGGGAGAGGAGCAAAGGGATGAAGAGGAGGATGAAGATGAGCGTGAATCAGCCTTTGAGATGCTGTCGGAGTTGTGTGAGAATTTGGACAACGCTAGAGGTTTGTGATAAACTGTATTGGATTTTATATCCTCCAAGCAGTTTAAAGACGCAAGCTGAACTTGCAGCAGCTATAAGGAGGGTGTGAGTATATTTACAGTTTGTTTCTCTACCCTGACCGTGCCCCCTCTGTCTCTGCTTCACAGACCTGATGATCCTTGGTGGACTAGAGTTGTGCCTCTCCCAGTATCTGTGTCATGTCCAAAGTGGTCTAAGGTGGCGTGCTGCCCAGCTGATTGCTTCCTGCGCTCAGAATATGCCACAGGTGCAGGTCCACTTGCTTAACATTGGGGCACTGCCAAAGCTGCTGCATCTGACAGACTCAGACCCCCACCCCACTGTCAGAGTAAAAGCCCTTTACGCTGTCTCTTGTGAGTATTTCTTGAGCTCTGGCACACAGAGGTAGACATCTCCTAAATAATATAACATTTAACATTTAAAGTAGACTGACATTCTGTGTCCATGGGCTGACATTCGGTACACAGCGTACCTCAGAATAACTGTTTCCTGTTGTGACTTTAGGTCTGGTCCGAGAGCAGGAGGTGGGACTCCAGATGTTCCTGTCCCACGATGGTTTCTCAGTGCTTATGCGAGGCATGCAGTCGGAGAACGAGAAGGTCAGGACCAAGTCAGCTTTCCTTCTGCTCAACCTGCTGACGTCACATCCTGAACAGAAAGGTACAAATGAGAGAAGCATTGTAAACAGCGTGGTTTTAAACTAATATTGGTATTATTAATTTAGTAATAATGCTATCAGAAAACCTCAAAGATGAATTTCAGACAGAATATTAGCTCTTGGCGGAGGTATTTCCTCTATGGAGTGCCACTTATGTTTTCAACTGTTGTTCTTCAGACCTAAGATTACTCAGCAAAGTCTCTTCCATATATATATAAAAAAAAAATCTGATTACTGTTTTATTGTGATAGAAGAGACTTGATGAACCCAATCGTCCTGGAGTAAGTGATGTCCTTCCACTCAGTGAAACTTGTTAAGAATGGTAGCACTGACAGTGTTACGTTGCTTCTTCCCTGAACCAAAACTGGGACTTTCATTCATTTTGGGTCTGATATATCTAAAACTTAATCACATTCCTATTTCCACCTTCCTGCAGACACAGTTGTCTCCATGGGTATGGTACAGCAGCTGGTATCTGTTCTCCGCACACCTCACTCACCTTTCCACGAGCATGTGCTTGGTGCCCTTTGTTGGTAAGGAACACTGTCAACCCTGCAGACTTCATCACTGACAAGTTTACATGAATTCATGGCTCTTATTAGTGATTATGTCGTTCCTTGTTTCCATGTCTGTCTAGTCTGGTGGAGGACTGTCCACAGGGGCTCAAAGACTGTATGAATCCTGCTCTGGGTCTGGAGGAGCTACTTAGACAGCGAGCCAGAGAGCTCCAAGGAAAGGAAGAAAGTCAGGTAGTTTATACTGAGCCTTCAGCAAAATACAGAGGCTGAAAACGGTGTGCACAATCAATTGATCACAATAATTGATCAGGATACGGTTAATGCAAATCATTTAGAATTCTAGGCCAGAATTGAAATAAATTAGAGATATCGATAAAAAACTATTCATAGTTTAGGCGTAGGCTTAAATCTTGTCAAGGAAACCTCTTTTAAAGTCACATTTTTGTTTCCAACAGGAAGAACTGGACTTCTGCGAGCGTTTGAGGGTCATGTGTTTCCGCGGGAAGCAGTCGGATGACAATGGGATGGATCGCTGAAGTCTTATTTACCTCAACTGTTTTGATATTAGTGCGCAAAAATGTAATAGATCATTTTTAATGATCTGTATCATGGATGTTTAGTAACATCCTTGTCTGCTATGACAGTTGCTGTCCATATTTTGCGTGTACTCCAGTAACTGGATTTTACCATGAATAACTGTAAATAACTGAGCTGTATAAAATACTTTTTTTTGTTCAGTCAACTGTTACTTCAGTCCAGTGTTTTCAGTTCTTTATATCCTCAATGTAATATCAAGCATCTCCATCAAAGGTTATATGTTTAGTATTGTCTATATTAATTGTTGAAATTTACATTACTTCAGTTACATGTTCACCATATTTATTTATTATTAACAAAACAAAAGCAACAAAACAATGGCTGCCACGGCACAACCTAAACTAAAACATGGATGTCGCACAAAATCACAGATTAAAATATTTCGGTACAAATCACAGATTACAGATGTTCTTCTAAACTGTTATTCACTGAGTTTCTTTTAGTCTTGTTTGTAGACGTATCTGTTTTAAAATTGACTGTCAGCATGATCACTGAAATATGAATTACAAAAAATTGGAAACCCATAACAAGGTAGCTTGCAAGATAGTCTTTTGCTCTATTTTTTCCAGCTGTAAAGCTTTGACTGAAGTAGCTGTCAAGTGTTGACCAGTAGGACAACTGTCCATGTTATGTTTATCTACCTCCTTTCCTTTATTTGATGGGTTCTTTAGAAAATCCCACAGAAAGTATTCAGGATTTTATCCAATAAGTAAATGTGAGGAGGGTCGTTCAGACTTTAGGGGTGCCACAGGGGACCTCCGTTTAGGACCTCTTCCATTTTGAAAAGTCGTCCTTACTCTCCACAGCTTTTACATCGCCCACAGCGATAAGTAGCTGTGCCAAATAATATGTCACCATCACAATAGTCTGACCATGATATATTGGTGCCGTCACCTTGAAAACTTGCAGAGCCAGTGACAGGTCAGACACTATGAAGAACAAGCTTCCTAACAGTGTTGCTGTGTGGTGGGTTCTAATAGCTAATGTCCCCATTAGAGTAATTAAGACAGTGTATACCCCCACAGCTGGAATTAGTAGATCTGAGTTTGGTGCCTTCTGCAGGAATGGATATAGATAGATATAGAAACCTCCTCCTGTCATGAACAGGATTAGGTATAGAAGACGGGTCCAGGAGGAAGAGGAATATGCTGCATAACGACTGGAGAGGAAGGTGAGTGAGTACATCAGATGAGCCACAGCAAAGGCACCCATTCCTGAAACAGATGTGTGAGATGTTGAGGATATACTAAGACAAAGGACTAAAATAAATCAAGTGCAGCTCTTATTTCTAAATGGTGTCCACTGCATCGTAATTCACATACAGAAAATTACAGTTCATGCTTCTTACCATGCAGAAAAAGCTCAGGCCATATCAAGCAACAGTCACCAACAGCAGAGAAGAGCAGTCCTCCTACAACACCCAGGACACTCTGACCTCCATTCCAGCTCAGCACTGTTGCAGCCAGTAGGAGGGTTGGTGCTGATTTGACAGCTGCAGACATGATGGACGGGGACGATTCAGGAGTCCACAGGTAGAAGTAGACAGCTGAGGACAAAAAGAAAGGCAAGAGAGAGAAGAACAGGGCACAGGACTGATAGAGAGTGAGTGAGGAGAAGACAGAAAGGGGGAGACATTTCACAGCTTGAATTTTCAAGAGTAATAATGGTTTTTGGCAATTTCATCCTTTCCAAGTGGAAAAGGTTGAAGAAAGTAAAAAACAATTATTGACCAATGACTGTAAGTAACAGTAAATGTTCTTTAGCTACCATATTTCTCCTCTGCCGCCTGTCATAGGCGTCTGTCTCAAGAATGTCCATCTTCTCAGAGTCAGCAGTGATGTGGCCTCTCACAGATGTCTCAGTTGGGTGAACCTGTCTCACTGGGCACCTTCTATTTTCTTTCTGGCCACCAACACATATATTTCCTCAATGTTCTCGTCTGTTCCCCTCGTCCCAAATCTCTAACGTGTCTCTCAGTCTGTTGCTATTTCACAGCAATGAACCTTGGACCGATCCTTTCTGTCTGATTGCTCTCTGATAATCAATGTTCTCCCTGGTTGAATTCTCATGGACAAATAGGTGACTTTTGACCTCTCTAGATGAAATGCATTGGTGACATCAGCACTTTAAGGGCAAAGTTGAACTAGTTGACTGACTGTGAATAGGAAACTTTCTCACTTTACATTTGAACTTCTGATGATTGTTGGTTACTAATTCTATTTTTCTTCCATATCTCTAAACCTTGGAGGCCAAGCAGAATGCAGTATTTCTGCATGCAATGACTAAGTATAGTAATGATAAAGCTTGGGGTTGGGTTAATGTCAAGGTGGGGGACGCCTACCAGGTAACATCCAGTTTTCAAAACCTAAAGCATTTAATGTGAAAGCAAAATTTCCAGGGCGGTGCCAGATTATTTGTCAGCAAGTGTGTATAATGAATTATGCGCCTCATTTGTACAAATTTTGATTGACAGATGATTTTATTAAAAAAAAAAAAAAATGTTGCATTTCTTGTGTTCACTAGATTTCTCCAAAAAGGCAAGAGCCACACTGTGTGATACTGGAACAGAAAAAAATCTGTTAATCTACATAAGAGCAATATATTTAATTTATTCAATTTTAATTTTTTTTAAGCATAGTTAAACTCACCATGTGAGACAAATAGATGTGAACATGTTTAGTGACGTACAGTGCATGTAATTTGAGAATCAACTGACTTCTCAACACTCAGGCAAAGTTTAGTGTTGTTGCACTTTACAGCAGATTCTTAATATATCTGAAACTGAAATTGTTTAAACAGATGAAGGGGGAGCCCTGTATGAGATAATTCCACAGTCTGAAGAACGGACAATAATTAACTACAACCTCTCTGAGTCGGACTTTGTACTGTGTTTTCCCACAATTCCTGGAGTTGTGGGCTGATAGTTGTGCCTCAAGTAGGGAGACAGCTCTGGAGGCGTGTGGGATTATCGGGGTGAGAGGAGCAATAAATATAGTGAGTGTTACACTGGTCAAGTGGATGATTGAGGGAGATGAGATGTGAAGTAAGGTCAAAGGCAGACGTATGTGTGGTGGTTTGTGTTTTCAAGTTGTTAGATGAATGTTGTGGGCTTTTATTAGCATGCTATCTCTCTCTCTGCACAGGACATGGCAACCAGCTCTTCTTCTATGAAGATTGGTATCGTAGGATTTGGACATCTAGGTCGGATCCCCCCCTCCAAATCCAAGACACACACTTTCGAAAATTAATCAATGCTTCTCATATTATCAGACTTGAAAGTGTCTAATGTCATTTTTTAAAGACAGCACTTGTGTGTATCTGTTTTAGGGCAGTACCTGGTGGAGAGAATTCTTAAAGATGGAGCTGCTCTTGGTTTGACTCTGGCTTTTGTTTGGAACAGAAATTGTGACAAGCTCAAAGGTTTAGTTCCTGATGAACTCATACTCAGTGATCTGTCAACTTTTGCAAACAGGTTCAAACCCACATACTGCAATATAAAACTCATATGCAAAACAGAATTAACATTTTACATAATGGCATCTCATTTTGAACTCCATCTTTCTGAAACTTTGATGAATACTGAATCACTGTGTGTTTTACAGGCAATGTGATGTGATTGTAGAAGTGTGCCATCCTCAGATAGTGAAAGAATTTGGGCTCCACTTCCTGTCTCAGTCCCATTTCATGGTGAGAATCTCATCTGTTCTCATGGGAATTTTGCTAAAATAAAATAAGTGCTGAAGGCATCTATTACAGAAAGTAAAAACACATAGTCGCAGAATCATGCCATTATGTTTTCTGCCTTTTTCTTTCTGCTCCTCTCAGGTGGGATCCCCCTCTGCCCTTTCTGACCCTGACCTGAATGAGAGGCTGCGTCAGGCAGCTCAGCAGCATGGTCGGACACTCTATGTCCCCAGTGGAGCATTATGGGGAGGCCAGGACATTCAGAGGCTGAATGATAGTGGAGCCTTAAAGGTAACACTGGGCTGGTGCAGTGTGCAGCTACACAGAAAGGGAGGAAAGTATGCAGTGGCCACTGTTAAAGTTTAGACTGTGAACTGCTTTGTGTTCAGCTTGAACAGTTTTTGGAGCATCAGTATTGACTTGCACATACAGCAATCATGAATGTCTCCGGTAAAAGTTTCTGTGTTCTGATTAAACTATTTCTTCTGTCTCATTCTTTTCAGGCCTTGTTTATAAGAATGTCCAAACATCCATCCTGCTTCAGGCTGACTGGAGACGTCCTCTCTGACTGGACAGAGGGAGAGGGCAGGAGAGTTTTATTCAGGGGCTCAGTGGCAGAGTTGTGCCCACTTGCTCCTAACAATGTTAACACCATGGCAGCAGCAGCTGTGGCAGCAGGAACACTCGGCTTTAGTGGTGTTCAGGGAGAGATTGTGTCTGACACAGCGTGAGTCTCATTAAAAATCTGACTGACTTAAAGCAGACCTTTCATATGTGCTTGAATTGTCCAGTTTCATGCCTCTGTACGTCCCCAGGTTAAGTGACTATCATGTGGTGGAGGTGGAGGTGACTGGGCCTGATGGCTTCTCAGTGCACACAGTGAGGAGGAATCCAGCCAGACTCGGGGCTGTAACTGGCAGTGCAACATACAACTCCTTCTGGAATAGTTTACTCAGTGAGTCCTGCATTGTTTCAAACTCTTCCTCTAAGATCCTGATGTAAAGCGCAATAAGGCAAACCAGTCACTGTTTCACACGGGCAAAGGTTTTGAAGTAGGGTGGGCAGGGTTCAAGTGTCTTAATGCAAACTTTAGAGAAAACTTTCCAGCTGCAGCTTTATTGTGGATAGAATCAGTGAAGCGTATTTATGAGAACATCTAATACATTTTTTGCTGCCAGCTATCTACAAAGCACTGGTGGAAGAAGTCCTCAGATCCTTTACTTAAGTAAATGTACCAGTGAAAAAAAATAATTACACGGAAAAGTTCAAAATCAGTTCATTCAAAATGCTTCGTATTACTAGCAAGTATCAAAAGTAAATCAACTCACTCTCCAGAAAATGGCCCCCGTGACTGATATGTTATTGTATATTACGGGTACATTTTTAGACTCTTAATGATCATGCATCAAAACATAAGTAGTACTTTTCTTTGAGCTTTTTTAGTGAAAAACTAGATGACTTTACCTCTTTCTACCTCAAACAGAGGTTGATAATTGTTGATAATGAAACCAGCTGAGAAGTTTTGGAGGGAAATGTTTCTTTGGTGAAAAGTGCTAACAACACATAGCTCTCTGAAAGGCAAAAAAGGGCCCTGACCAGACACTGTTTTGTTGAAAAGGGTCAAAAACAAACAATGTTTTAATCTTTAATAATGCATAGCATTAAAAAATCTTCATCTGAAAAGTAACTAGTAACCAGAGACACCAAATTCTAATGCAATAAATCTGTGATATAATTAACAGATTCAAAGTAAGATCTGGAGTTTGTATGTGTGCAAATAAGCGACATGTCATCGAGATTCTGATTTCAACCTTTATTGTCTTGTTTTTTTTTTCAGTTTGCAAAGGTCACGGGGGCAGGGTTTATTTATGCTGAAGCAGGTGAGGACTCCAGAGGATTACCCACAACACAGGAAGATGATCCACAGCAAAATTCCACATAGATTAGATGGTTTATGGGGGATAAGTTGTGTGGATGGTGGATCACTGGATCAGTATGTTACTGAGAATATGAAAACCCTTGGATATTTGTGTTCTAATAAACTGCATGCACACAAAGAAAGAGGAGCCTGTTATGATTTGTAAAACACTAACAGGTATACATATGTATAGATATATTTAAACTTTATTATAAGTTCATCTAGTGCAAGATTTTAACAAATGATAAAACCTTTACAGGGAGTGTGACTATATGCCTGGTAAAAACTATTTTTCTTCTTCCATAACAGTCAAGACATACTCTAGATCCTTTTACAGACATTTATCTTATGTCTTTTACCCAAAAACATGGTTGCCATGACATGACACAGTCCCTTTTTTACTCTGTCTCATCTCTTTTCATTGCACAAATAAATACTTGCTGAAACAAGCAAACCCAGGAATATCCATCTCCAACAAAAGCACACACACTGTACAGGAAAAACAGGAGTGTGAGGTTGTTTGTCGATGATCGTTCACTGAAAGGCTGTGATACAATAAGGCAGAGAAACAAAATGAAAAAAAACACACATCTGGCACTACTCGTGCTATGTGTTGCAGGTGCTGTGTGTGTGTGTTTTACATTTTATTTCCATTCTGGGAGGTTTTATAGTAAACAAGGCATTTAAAAGACAAGAAGAAAAAAAATGCTACAGTAAGGTGGACAGTTGAATTTGAAGCACTGAATTATCGTCACACTTTTAAGCCAAACAGAAGTGAAAAGAAAGGGTGCTATTTGTGGCTACTCACAGCAACGGACACTGTCTTTACATGGGCCTTTTTAGCTGGAGAGTAGCTGAATGTGTAAAGGTGACAAGCTGGTAAAAAGGAGGATTATGTTGTTTTCCCTGCTCTGACCCACCTTTGAATCAAGTATTAAAAATCCCTCCGGAGACTCGTGATAATCCTATGTTATTTTTTCAATGCTTTAGATTTATGTTATCCAGTGTTAGTACTCTACAAAATCCAGCAGTCCTGATTTTTTTTCCCCACATTGAGCTGTTGTTTAGCCCTTTCTAGCAGCTGCGTTTACTCCACAAAGCAAACCACTGGTTGCACTGCTGGTGTAACTGAAAGAATACCAAAACATATCAAACTGACAGATATCTTTAAAAATTCTGAGGTACGCACAGGTTGGGAAGACGCTGACAGTGATGCAATTTTTCACAACAAGCCAATATTAAATTTATCACTCGCATTCACAACCGCACTCATTTATAAAGTTTGCGAGTACATGGATGACTGCAACGATTTCCACACATAAAGTTTCACTAGTGAGGTTTAGCATGTACCGGATGTGTGCGTCTGTGTGTGTGTGTCTCAGTTTTTCTCACTTGTGACACCATTGCTGTTCCCGTTGGCCCCATGGACGGCAGGAGACTTGTTTTTGAATGGCGTGGTGTAGGGCTGGCGGATGTTTACCCGGTCCTTCTCTGCCTCCAGATCTTCGTCATAGCGTTCCTCTTCATCGTTGTCCTCAGCCTCACTGTGGTGGGGGGAGGAGTGGCGGGAGAGAGATGGAGATGGCGGCACAGAGGCAGGTCGGGGGTAACGGAAGCCTGAGGTCTGAGGGTGAGAACGAAGAATGGCTTTCAGAGGATGGAGCTGAAATGACTGTACTTCCATGAATGCAATAAATAATAATATCAAGTCCACGCCCCATCCAAAGACACACAACTTAACTTACTGAGGTGGGCTCATGAGGTTCATACAGGTAAGTGTCAGGGAAGGCTTTAGCCAGAGCCATATGACGAGCAGCTATGTAATACTAACGCAGAACAGGAGAAAAAGACACAACATTAATTCATCTCAAAGTTTTTTCATGAATAAAATCGATCTTTGGGATTTGTAATCTCACCCTGCCAAGGTATCTCCAGTCCAAGAGGTCACTCAGGCGCTCAGTCCGGTTCCTCTGGATGATCCGCTGGCGCCGGCTCTGTTTGCAGAACTGGAACAGGAAGGAAGTGAGCTGGTTACACGACTCATCGACCCCCCGATACCGCCTGTCCAGGATGTAAATACCTGCGAAAGGAAACAAGATGATGTGAACAAAAGATCCAGTTATCGATGTTTATCTTTATGAAGGAAAAACTGTGAGAATAATTGAGAATTTAAAACATAATGTCTAAAGAAACACACCATATGCTGAGGGGTCTGCTATGTGTTCCTCCATGAAGCAGCCAAAGCCTGACAGGTTAGTTGAGATCGATGGAATTCCCATGACTGTGCACTCAGCTGACAATGACAGAAGTGGTGAGGCTCGATTAACATTTTAATAGCATACATGCATGTGCAGACAGGCATACACCTTGTTGGCATACGAGTCGTACCAGGTGTGTAGCCCCAAGGCTCATAGTAAGAGGGGAAGACCCCGAGGTGGCAGCCTCTTACAAACTCCTCATAATCCATGGGAAGTAAAGGAGAGGTGGACGAAAGGAACTCTGGATGGAAGATTATCTAAAGGATAGAGAAGCCATTCATTATCAGAGCATGTTATACATATTTACTCTAACAAATAGTATGCAAATGAATGCATTATTACTTGTGTTTAGGATGCCACCCAAATAGTGTTTAAAAAAACAGAAGCACAAATACCAGAAGCGATTTTCAGGGGTATCATAGTGATCATTTCTTGTGGCTTAGGCCCTTTACAGACTGACATACCTTGACACGGTCAGCAGAGCTGTTGAAAAGCCCAATGCGGCGGACACAGTTAAGTATGGGGTCGCTGCTGTCCTCCAGCATGTTATGGGTGCAGACTGGAGGCTGGCACTGTCTCTGAGTCGCAAAGATGGCGCGCTTCATTATGGTGAAATCCTCTTTGTCCAGCATCTTTGATACATCTGGCAGCTGCCCACTAAATAACACAAACAGTTTTAGACCTACTGATGGAAGCGAATGTGTAAAATGATAAGCTTGAAAATTTGGGACCTTACAATTGAATACTGGACTGGAAGTAGTTAACTTACACTAGAAGTGACTCATAAAGTTTCTTTCCAAAGCGTTCCTTCACAGTCTGAGCAGTATCCCTGTCAGAGCCAAAGTAAAGAGAATGCATATACAATAAGATAACTACAAGAACTTTTCAGGTTGAAGTCAAGGTGTCTGATGGTGAAGAGAGACCAAAATATGTCTCAGTATGGATCAGCGTAGAACTTTGGCTCTCTGGCTCATGGTGTACACTTTTACATGTCAATGCTTCACCTTGTTTAATCGTGTTTAACCTCACCAGAGCTGTTTCCTGACTGCCTGGCCCTTTAAGGTCTCCACATTGAAGTTGTTTGTCCGAGCTGGCATGATGAAGAATGTAATGACGGTCACATCACTGTGGTTGACCTGCGACATGTAGACCATATAGAAATACAGACTTAAACACCCACATACAAACACATAAATACTTTATGTATTTATACAACATCTGTGGACACAACTACACCAACACACACACTTACTCTCAGTAGATAGTTGAGTCTGGCTAAAGACTCCAAGAAGATGTCGGCTCCTTTGTTAGAGAACTCATACCGTCCTGCTATGAAGAGGAACAAACACTTGTCCAGGTTGAAGTCAAGGTGCCTGATGGTCAAGACAAACCAAAATATGGATGAGGGTGGCATTTACAATGCAGACATTCAGTTAACACTATTTTCTATTATAACAGCTCAATATTGTTCATCATTTGTTTTGTCTCATCTTATATGACAATTTGATGAAAAGCTTGTAACCAACAAACCAACTCAGTGAAACTACTTATTTCTATTTTGTTTCTTTAAGATTCTGACAAGAAATTAGCAAACAGATATTTTCGAGTAAATTCAACAGAATATACTTATCATTACACAATGTACAAATAACACACATGGTGATTTTTATTATTGCTGCTAAAGTTTGGACTGTGTTGTGATATTGTGAAGCATGTTGCTGGCTCCCTGACCCATAGAAGTGTCCCCTGACGAACTCCTGAATCCGGCTCTTGCTCTGAGCATGGAGGTTTTGAAACTCGTGCATGGCTGAGAACTTCTTCACGTTGAGCCCGTTTGGAGTGACGATGTCTGCGGGTGACGGGAGAGATTAAGGGCATGTGATGGAAAACAGAGAAAGGCACAAAAAAAAATCTGTTAAACTCTAGTTAAATATCTAATTTGCTTAATTAAAACAATGACACGTTGAGACATTCAGCAAAAAAGTAGTGAGAAATATATTAAATTCTGCAAGACCTTCTCTCTCAGTCAGTGATAAATAAGAATAGAGTGAAATATCAAGGGAGTTTCTGAATGCAGTGTCATACATCAATTCACCTCCACACACCTGGTTTCCTCTTGAGCAGGTGCTCTGCCTCAATGGCTGTAATTTGTGACACAGTGGTGAAGACATGAGCACAGTGAGCAGCCGCCCGCTCCAAACAGTAGCGATGGTAGATCTGTCTGTCGCCTGCTTCCTTATCCACGTTGAACTGAATGACAGAGTGTAATGAGTTTGATTGCTTGTTGAATACATAATCCATTGCATTTCAAAGAATAAAAATAATCATTTTATTCCTTCTTGTTTATTTGATTTATTTTAAATGTATATATAGACACACACACACACGCACAAACACACACCTCTGAAAGGTTGTTATAAAAGTCCACATTTCCAGCACACAGGTATCGTCCCAGCAGCGTAGCGTGAGTGGTGAAGATGGTTGCAACAGGCAGCTGTCTCTGTCTACACAACACCAGGCCCAGACCTGCCAACCACTCATGGAAATGAGCCACAATGTGGGGAGGCTCCTCACTCTGAGCTGCGTACTGCGATATGGGAGAACACAGGGTCAGTGTGAACTACACACACACACACACACACACACACAATTTAATTTCATGTAAGTTCTTTTCAGTTGTGAGACACTTGGCCTGAGCTGCTGACCTCTCCCAGAAGCCAGGCCGTCAGGAAGCCAAACAGCACAGCGTCATTGGCCTCACGGTCGAACCAAGGCACGCCGATGCTAAAAAGATCCCAAAGCTCGCTCTTCCAGCGGTCCAGAGACCAGGCAGTGAACCCAACATCAATCAGAACAACATACGGACTGCCCTCAATAAGCCAGCGCCCAAAGTAGATCTGTAGTAGAAATGGAGAAAAGTACAAGAGGTGTAATAGTTAGTTCATACCACACCTCACCTATGGATGAGGGCATATTTTTTACTTTTTTCAAAATGATCACTTTAATTCTATTACATTCACACTATACATACTACACACTATTACATTCAAAGTATGTCTCTTCAAACTTAAAATATGACTAAAGAAGTATCGATTGATTTAACATGCTAATACAGGATATAAATATCTTTTAAGAAAAACAGTTCAGCCCAAAGGTTGTGTGATTCAAGGTAATCCAGACAGGCTTTGTTGAAAAGGGCACACTGTACCTTTAAAACAGTAACACTACCACTCCTATAGCCTTGACCCATGATTCCACAGTACTCTCAGAATGACACAGCACAAAACATTAAAAGTATCACACACACTGGCAGTTGTCTATTTCTGGAGTGTGTCTGTGTGAAGGAGTGAGAGACAGAGAGACATTGATACAACCTCTAACCTTTGCGAGGAAATGTCATGGTGTTGGGAGAAGTGGTCAGAGACAGAAGGCTGAGCAGTGAGCGTGGGTCAGATATTAAAGAGGGGCTAGGGGTGATCACTAAATGGGTTTTAAGTGTAGTGAACGTTCACCACATGTATTCACAAATCTCTCTCTATAATCGCTCCAGCTAGTGAAAATGACCGTCCTTGAGTGGAACATACATATTTAACTCAGAAGGTGTGTGTGTGTGTTTTCTGTGTACGTGTGGTAGTACCTTACACCCACTGGAGTTCATCTTGTCAATGGTTCTCTTCAGCACGGGGTTGGTGGGCTCGATCAGCTCCACCTGAGTGCGCACATTGCTTTCCACATAGGGACCCACCAGGAAATAGTTCTCCCCCCATTCCTCTGAGGTCAGACGGGCTTTGGTCTGGATGACGGTGTAGATGCCTCCAACTTCACACACGAAGCAAACACCAGCCACACGTACCCACACAAAGTCGAGACAAAGATATAATGTGATTCTGCCTGATGTGAGACATTATAGATTATTTATAGGTCTCTCATAAAACTTTCCATGAGAAGAATAAACTGTACTGTTTGATGTAAATGTCTGATGAGAGTGTGCACTAACCAACACACACCAAACACTTGCCTTTGTTAGCGACCTCCCAAGCAATTTCAAAAAGAACTGCGTCCTCCAAATCAAACTCCTCATCCCACTCCTCCAGTCCTGAGAGGGACGTGACAGACAGGCTGCGAGCCAGCGGCATGCTGGGTAAACACAGAACACACTCACTTGAGGCGGGCGCACCTTACAACTGTGTATTCATAGTACATAATCTCTGATGATGACTTTTGCCATTGGCACTTCTTAGACTTATTTACTCCCCCAACAAAAGGTGTGAGGAGTAATTCACATTGGAATACAAGGATTTTACATTAAAACAAGCCGCTTCTTTGTTTTCATTTTTATATAAAAAATTCAATCATATAACATCAACTTCAAGATTAAAAAAACAAAAGAAACAAAACAAAATTCATTGCTATTAGGACACTGACTTTAAACCATTGACTCAGTAACTTAAGGATTTTAATTTTTCTTTTTTTCTAATTTATAGATGTATAGATGTGTAAATGACACATTTTCTTTTTAAACAATGCAACTTTCTCCTAACAAGCATTGCCTCACACACCTGCAACAGACTGTTAGACAGTATGTTATCAATGATTCACACATCCTATTTCATAACTCCTATTACGTTATACTCCTGTGATGTAAACACAGCCTCTCTCAGTCTCAGTTCTTTTACAGTTTGAACAATCTTCATTCTCTGACAATCAAAATGGTAGTCAACCAGCTACAAAAAATACTTGGTCATTAATTATAATAATAATAATAATAATTATTATTATTATTATTATTATTTCAAAACTGAACTTTTGAAGCATGCACTGATCAGCCACAGCAGTTAAGCAGGTAACTGGTGTATGTTTTTCATTTTTCTGGTAATTTAATAACTTAACCTTTGGCTGTTTTCATGGTAAAACCTGGTCAAATGATCAATACTGAACAGTAGACAGAGTAATAGGGAACCTGCATACATGTGTGCATGTGTCATGTAGTTGCTCTCCGTATAATTTGAGATGGTCAAAGGGCTTCCTCTGGCTTCAGCTACATAACACGCACATGTACAGTCATGCATATCACATACTACATGAGTTTTTGTCTATAAAATCCACAAATCTGCTCTATGAGAACAAAATTTTCAGCCCACATTACTACACCAGGCCTCCGCTGAAAGGACCAAGACTCCTACTGTGACAGAAGAAGTTTAGCTATCCGTCTTCCCACCAGTAGTTGAGACATTTAAAAAGAGTAATTAAGAAAGGAGTGCATTCCACCTGAGTGAGTGTAAGAGGGAAAACACAACTGTGTTCAGTTCCTGCTTGCAGAAATGGTGCAACCTCCTGACGAAATAGGGAGTGGCGTGAGAAAGGATGGAGAGGTGGAGGAAGGCACAGACGAGGATATGGAACAGGTAGAAATTTGATCCAGCCATTTGCAAACATGTCGCAATCTCTCAAACTTAAGGCATGAAAAACCCCAAAAAACAAAGACACACACACACAAAAAAACGATGGGAACCTGTACAACAATCCTGGTCCACAAGAGGTTTTTGCTCTGTGTACACTACTGATGAACTAATCTCAAATTCCTAAGTGACATGCTAAGCTGTTACTGATAGCATTAGATCAAGAGGACACACAAAGTAATGGCCTGACTTTTGTGACAATTAGTCCATCACTGCCCAAACCTGATAAAAGCCCAGCTTGATAAAGGAGACTGTTTCAAATCCAAGTTCCCCCTTGACTGAACTATGTTTTTTCCACAAAATAAATTTAATTACTTCACTACATCTACTTCTGCTTCATTGAAAAATCTCAAATATATTGACATGACATGAAAATATATATATATTTTTTTCCCATTTTCAAAGATTACACAAGATTTCTCAGGCAACATCTATTCTCAGGGGATGTACTCTGGAGGTTTCAAGTTTCCACATCACACTTGAACCACGGCCGGCCAGCTTCACATGATGCCACAAAATCCTGCTCATGTCTCAAACTCAAGTTTAAAGTTAAGGTAGAGAAACTCCTTCCTCCAGCAAATGCATGTGAAAACAGTCTGACTTGTGTCAAACTACATCATTCAACTGAAGCAACAACAGGCATTTTTACACATACTATTAAACACCACAGCGCTGACACTGAGCTCCTGGTCATTTCTCCGGGGACCCCCCTGGGATTCCCTCGGGCTCAGCGTAGGCTTCCTCCCCTGCATGGGACACCACTTTATGGATGCTTTATAGTGTTCTATTAACACTCACATGGATATGCAATTACAATAATCACCATCATGCCCTGGTCCACTTTTATGTATATTTAGATTGTGCAGTCCAGAGGGCCTACGGGTCTGAGGACCAGAGCTCCCCCTTACATGCCAACTATGGAGGACGCATAACGCACACCTCGGGTAGCGGTTGCTCGTCCAAACGCTGCAGGAGATAACAGTATCATTAAATCAACAGCGGAACCGCCGGCTGAACATACATGCTGCTATGTGCATCTTCTGTGTTTTCTCGTGAGTTGTGGGGCGAACGTGACATCAGGCACCTACTGCAACCCAACTGCGGAAACGCGCAAAGGACACAGCGTCCTGGTGCGCGTCCGCGCCAATTGAGGAAGTATTCAACAATTGTCATTGTGGAAAATAAAACACAGATGTCTACTTACCCTTCGGTTTGTCCCAACTTCACGAAGATGAACAACACATAGACAGCTGTCGCAGTCAATCCAAAAAAGGAGAGCAGCGGAGAGTGAGAGGGAAGGGGGCGGCGGCTTTAGTTAAATGCCAGCGATTCACATTGGTTTGGTGCGTTTGCTGTCATACTGAGAGACGGGACGTCCGTGGCCTGCGATGCAGGAAGAAGGTTGGTATGGTGAATGAGGGGGTCTCTGCTGCCCCATTCATATTAATGAGCTTCACTCTCATTGGCCCCGGTCTCCTCTTTGTCTCCGCCTCTGCATACAACGTGACGGGAACTGGGTGTTTTCCTCAGCGGAGAGACGCAATTGGCTGAGACGAGGTTAAGTGGAGCTGCAGTGGTTGGTGAATTACCGTTTCATCCATTCAAAAGAGGGGAACAGCTTTTTGCCTGTGAGGAGGGAGAAGAGCAAGAGAGTTATTTATAATATCTTCTAAGGGTCATAGAAAGCATAGTTTGGAGAGTACAACATGACCAGTGACATTAAGACACCCAACCCCTCTACATACCTCGGTGATCTATCCTATAGTAACCTTATAGCTATTTTCCCCTGGCTGGTATTTGCTTAGCCCCACCACCATCCACCCTTGATGGCCTGACCACAACGGCCAAACGGTCAGGGTCTATATTGGTAAAGCTGCTGAAAGCAAGAGAATGCTCCTGCGATCCCAGTGTCAGTATCTCAGGCCCCTGATTTCAGGAAAAATCTGCCCTGCTGAAATGTGACTTATCGTAGCACTGTCCTCCTGCCAGCTTCAAAAACGTGTCTGCAGGGGGTAACAGAAGGCACCGCCAGATTTAAAAATTAACACATTTGCAGCAAGGGAACGTACTTATTACACTGTCGACATATCCAAAATGTTTTCGTTTTTACGTTACGTTTTGTGGGAGAGCTTCTGTGTATATTATTTAATGCTTTGAATAAAATAAATATAGAAAAGGGGTTTAGTTTGCTTGAGCTGTCATTCTCGGATCAAGGTATCATAGAAACAAAAATAAAATTCATTTTTTTTGTTTTTCTCTCTCTGATCGCACAGCCTTTTCCCTCCCTCGCTGCGTACACTCTGACGTAAATTTGCCGGGAACACACGGTCTTTTAATGTACTGGGTGCAGACAAGCCGCGTTCAACTTCCGTCTCGGAATTGGCTTTACAACGGAATTTCCGCCTTGCCCGTGTCGTCATTGTCTACTCCGTTTTTATTGGGCTTAGTAGCGATACGGATAATTTCCGCGCTTTCGGCGGTGAAAGTTCAGAAATTAAAGACGAGTGGCGGGAGCTATTGCCACTCGGGGGCTGTTGTGAAGAAGCAACTTTGCTAGGTAATCATAACCTCGTTAGAAACGCACTGGTCTGTGATAGTTGTGTTGTCAGGTTTCACGGAGAGATCGGTCCTACGGTTTGGTAAGATCAGCTTGTGGCGCGAGATTGTTGTGT
Source organism: Toxotes jaculatrix (assembly GCF_017976425.1). Lineage (NCBI taxonomy): Eukaryota > Metazoa > Chordata > Actinopteri > Toxotidae > Toxotes > Toxotes jaculatrix. Next base: position 13,380,639 of record NC_054411.1, on the reverse strand, counting down.
GTTTATACTCGCGCTTGCTATCTTGATGCTTTAGCTTGTTACAAAAGAAGGCAGCTGCCCCGGTTTGAACAAAACTCGACTTAAACTTTACCGCTGGAATGCCGAGGTTGATGTATGTTGTGTCTTTCAGCGAAATGTTGAATTTGCACCATTCGCACGTGGATAAGTTAATAACATTTGCCGCGAGCGCACTCAGTTGAAATAGCACTGACGCCCCCTGGGAGGACGCAACGTAGCCAACGACAGTATTAGACTGTGACCATACAAACGTCTTGTGTGAACTTAGCAAGGCACACCAGCAGCCATACTGTATACCTGCATAATGGAGGGATGTAATTTCATTTCCTGGGTGGTATTACCAACCACATCACATTCAGATTATTACATTTCTCCAACTAAGCTTGATTTAATGTAGCAAACGTATTAAGTGTTATTACCGCTGTATTACCATGTTACTACAACATTTTTCACAGACACTACTGTAACTTATTTGTTTCACAGTTATTCGCGTAGCCAGTATAGTTTCTTTGCATATCAAATATATGAGTTCATTTCTTTGTTTTTTTTTTTTGTCTCTAATCATCCTCCCCAACATGTCTTCTGCTTACAAAGTTTATTGTAGGCATGGATTATAAAAGACGTAATGGAGGCCCTTTCGGGGGTGGTGCATCTCAGGCCAAACGAGGTAAAACAGCTGGTGAATGGGAGGACAGTCCCTCACAGTTTGAAGAGGAATTGTCCATGTTTGATGAAACAGAGATGGAGGCAGAGGAGATGGAGGGACAGGCGGGCCATGATGTTATCCCTGTAGGTGAGTGTTGCACATGTTAGAGTCACACAGCACCCATCCCATGCAAAGTCTCTATGTCACATACTGATTATCATAATTAAACAACCACAGCTTCACACACTTCATTTTTCAGAACCTAACTACCTGTAGTTAGGTTGCAGTCAGAAATCACTATGAATGGCTAAATTAAGCACCATTTAAGTAATTCAGTCTTACTTTGAGTAAAGGAAGCATGCACAGCTTTGCACTGTGAGTAACGTGACTATGTGCTAGTTAACCATCATTCTAGGAAAATACTCCTATTGTGTTGGTCCAACTTCTGATAATTCTCTCAGTTCCTAGCTGTATTCATTGGCATAATGAATAATTCATTTTGGTTTTACTTCTGTCTTACTGCCCTGTCTGTCAGGTGACCTCTTCTCAACAAACCTTAACCCTCGCTGGCGGCGGCCTCATGCCCCTTCACTGGACCCATCATCTGATACTTTGGTGTTTCAGCAGATTGACCTTGACTACTATTTAGGTAATTATCAAAGAGGACTTGAGTTGAATCAAGAACCAAGATGACTTCTTTTGATATATATGCTGTTGTTAGAAGTACAAAAATGATGGTAAGTTTGCAAGAAACAATGGTATCAAAGTTGAGTTCCACTTTGGTGTTATGCAGGTGCTGCAGTGCCTGGCATGCCTGGCCAGTTACAGGGAAAAGTCCCCATCATTCGGATGTTTGGGGTGACCGACAGCGGCAACAGCGTTTGTTGCCATGTCCACGGTTTTGCGCCTTACTTCTATGTTCCTGCACCAAGTGGTCAGTATTTATTATTTTGTCAATATGTAAATGTGAGCGCTTTGTATTTGTGTCATATTTGCTCAATGCAATAGCTTTTAATCAGTTACTATTTAATCATTTTCTCAGTAGAACACATTTCTGTCTTCTGAGCTGCCACTTTTCTGAATGATTTCTGCTTTTGGGCGAGAAATAAAAATTAAAAAGTAATTATGTCCCTCTTTCTGCTTCCTTTGAAAAGGATTCACATCTGACAACCTGGGTGACTTTAAAAGAGAGTTGAACTCTGCTGTCCTAAAGGACATGCGCTCCAATAAAGACAACATCTCCGTCACGGTGTTGGCTGTGGACATTACTCGCAAAGAGAGTGAGTATAAGTGATGTGCAAAAACTTTTAATAATGTGTTTTTTTTAAAAATCAAAACTACATCTGATAATAACTTGGTGTGTGTATATAAATTGGTTATTGATGTTGTTTTACTTCTCTAGAAAGCTATGTACTAATAAAATAAAATGGATCTAAGCTTCTTTTTTACTGTTCCTACAGGCATGTATGGTTACCATGGGAAACGCATTCTGGATTTCTTGCGGATAACCATGGCGATGCCTCGTCTCATTGCCCCAGCAAAGAGACTGCTGGAGCAGGGCTTTAAGTTTGGACCTTTCCCTGCCCAAAATTACCCGTCCTACGAGGCAAATATAGATTTTGAAATCAGGTGTGTGTGTGTTATACAAATTCCACTTAACTCCCTGATGTGTCTGACTGAAGCCGGTCTAATTTTTATCAGGTTAAACATGGTGTTTGCAGTTTTTAGTCCTCTTTAGTTACCCTTTGTAACTAAAGATGTTGCTTCTTATAAATGGGTTTCTCTCAAAACAGCTGATAAGTATATATGATACTGCATATATCAGCTTAACGAGCCTCTCTGTGTTGTCAGGTTTATGGTAGACAGTGATGTGGTGGGATGCTGCTGGATTGAACTTCCCAAAGGCAAGTACAGAGTACGTGAGGAGAGGAGCACGGGGGACACAGATTTTCAGTACCCAGGCAAGGTAGGTCTTGTTCATGTCTTAACTACATGACACAGTCTGGTTTGTCAATAAGCTGCTCAGTAGTAGACCAAAATGGCTGTTCACTTCCTTTTTTATCAACACCGTTTGTGAACTTTATCCTCTTATTTTTGTCTTTCAGGTGTCCTTGTGTCAGTATGAGGTGGATGTGGGATGGACAGATTTGATAAGCCACCCAGCAGAGGGAGAATGGCAGAGGATTGCACCACTCAGGGTCCTGAGCTTTGACATTGAGTGTGCAGGAAGAAAAGGTGGGGTTCTCATTGTGCAGCATGCAATCTGTTACCCCAGCATGCTTTTTAAACACATAAACCAGTCCTGATCATAGCTGATGAAAAGCAAATGCAGAGTTTGACTTGGATGTTAACTCTTTTCTTTCCAGGAATCTTCCCAGAACCAGACAAAGATCCTGTGATTCAGATAGCGTCTATGGTCCAGCGTCAGGGTGAGACAGAGCCCTTCATTCGCACCGTGTTCACCCTCCAGTCCTGCGCCAGCATTGTGGGCTCTCAGATATTGTGCTTCACACAGGAGAAGCAGCTACTACAGGTAAATATGCTGGCTTCAGTGTTTCCTTCGTTTTCTTTTGTGATATTTTGTTATTCATCTGTCATGTCGTTCTGTGTCTGTTAATGTCTGTGTGAGCAGAGCTGGGCAGAGTTTTTGAGGACGGTGGACCCGGACATCATCACTGGATACAACATTCAAAACTTTGACTTTCCTTACTTGCTCAACAGAGCAGCTGCTTTAAAGGTTAGATGGAATCAGATTAATTTACTACTTTCATCCAGTACCAAGGCCTAAAATGTTCTTGACAGATTAAGTACCAGTTAAGAATCACTTAACTTCATCTGTAAAATGTATTTGTTATAGAAATACTTCAGATCTCCTTGTATGTTTGCACTAAAACATTCCTGCCTCCTCTCCTGTTTAATAAAACATGTTCTTTTCTGTTTAGGTGAATCTGTTTCCCTACTTGGGCCGAGTGCGAGGAATCAAGTCTGTCTTGCGAGACCTAAACTTCCAGAGCAAGCAGATGGGCCGCAGAGAGAACAAGACCATTAACATGGAAGGCCGGGTTCAGTTTGACCTGCTGCAGGTCGGAACTTACTATTGTAAAGTACAGTTATGCTATAGCAAGGTCACCGTAGATTAGGAAAAGACAGACATGAGTATAAATGGACTTTTGTGTCTGTTGAATCAGGTGCTCCTCCGGGATTATAAACTGCGTTCATACACACTGAACGCTGTGAGTTTCCACTTCCTGCAAGAACAGAAGGAGGATGTGCAGCACTCCATCATCACTGATCTGCAGGTAACCTTGTTGCACATATAAGAGAGCTTGCTGTCTTTGAGAGCTGTACAGATTTGACCTTTACTCAGTATTTAAATGTTTGGGCAACTTTTCTGTAATTAAAATTGAGTTTTGTCACTCATGTGCTGTTCTCCCTTTGTCGTCCACCTCAGAATGGCAACGAGCAGACTCGCAGACGTTTGGCTGTCTACTGCCTGAAAGACGCCTATCTCCCGCTGCGCCTGCTGCAGAAGCTCATGTGTGTGATTAACTACATGGAGATGGCCAGAGTGACAGGCGTGCCTCTCACATACCTGCTGTCAAGGGGACAGCAAATCAAAGTCGTCTCTCAGCTGCTAAGACAGGTAACAAAGGCAAACACATGGGATGGGCAAGTTATTGGATGCATGCAGATTTAAAGATGAAAACTCTTAAGTGTCTGTACACGTTTAGGCCATGAAACAAGACCTGGTCATGCCTGTTATAAAGACAGAAGGAGGAGAAGACTACACTGGAGCAACTGTCATTGAACCAGAGAAAGGGTATGCATGTCTGATGTTTGTCTATGTGAGTGTATGACTCACCTCTCTGTTCTTCTCTTTCTTGGTTTTAGTGGTTTTGCAGGAGCAGGTTTGTCGTATTCCTTCCAATCACCGCCTTCTTCTCTGTGCAGGTATTACAGCGTTCCCATTGCCACCCTGGATTTCTCCTCCCTGTATCCGTCCATCATGATGGCCCACAATCTGTGCTATACCACTTTGCTGCAGAAGGGCTCAGTGGCAAGCCTAGGGTGAGGATTTCTTTTTCATTACTGTGTGTGGGGTTATCTTGAAAATCTGCAAGCAATTTACTTTTGTTAGTTTACAGTTTTTTTTTCCTCCTTGGACAGCAACTTGAATCGACAGCCAAAAAAAACTGAAAAGATCTAAACTGCTTAAGTTTCCCCTCAATATTGTTTTCTTTTAGCTGAAATGTTTAGCCAGCCTACAGACTGTTGTAGCTCGAACTAACACCAAAATGCATCCACACAATACAGTTCAACTTAAGCTAGTTTAATCAATTTTGAGTCATTGTTTCTTAATAAACAAGTATACGTTCATAACGGTTAAAATGCATTTATGTCTAGTGTTAATAATGTGAACTAATACCTGAAATGGTTCTGTGTCTTCAGCCTGTCACCAGAGGACTTCATCAAGACTCCGACTGGTGATCACTTTGTGAAGAGCTCGGTGAGGAAAGGACTTCTACCCGAGATCCTGGAGAACCTGCTGTCTGCCAGAAAGAGGTTTGAACACAACAACAAATTGACCTGAACTTCTGAGTAGTTAGCGATTCTGTAAACAGCTTCAGTAGAGTGGTACCTTAAAATTTTAATTTGCTGCTAAATCTTATTAGCTTTTCAATCCTCTGATTCACAGGTAGAGTTTAACGTGTTTCCTCTTGCTGTAATAATGTTCATATTTATTCAGGAAAAATACAAAATATGTGCACCAAAACAATCTTGTGATCTAAACTCAAACAACTTAGAGGTTAAGTATTTTAATGACCAGATATGATTTCCTTCTCAGCTTGTCCCTCGGTCTGTCCACAGGGCCAAAGCAGAGCTGAAGAAGGAAACTGACCCTTTTAAGAAGCAGGTTCTGGATGGCCGTCAGCTGGCCCTCAAAATCAGTGCAAACTCTGTCTATGGCTTCACAGGGGCCCAGGTGGGCAAGCTGCCCTGCTTAGAGATCTCCCAGGTGAGCACTTGACCCTGCATGACAACTCTGGAATAATTATGTTGTTCGGACCTGATTTAAGTGACTGCATTGCATGTATACACCCAAAAGGAGGGTCAAAGGTTACGTGATTGTACTGTACTGTTGTACTGCAAATCCACTTTTAAACACGTCAAATGTTTACAATTCTGGTCCCACACAACTGTTTCTCATTCATCCTAAAAGAAGTCGTTCCCACTTGACTTGTCACTCTTTCCTCTGTTCTGCACAGATGTGAAGTCAGCGCACAAGCGGTAAACAGCAAAGATGTAGGGCGAAGATTAGCGTTGAAATAGAAACCACCGAACAGGTGGAGAGAGACAAATGTTTAGAATTAAACACACAGACCTGCTGTTTTGTAAAAAGTTGACCTAGTTAGATACACAACACCCTCACAGAGAGTTGAGGCAACTTCATGAGCAGTTTTGCCCAGTGTTTCTTTCAGTCACTGAAACTCTGACCTATAATGTGGCTGAAGGTTTTGCTCCATGGCCAATGAAAGCTCATTCTGACACCACAGATAATTTAATTATAAACTTAATTAAATCTTTTCTCTTGTCTTATCCAGAGCGTCACAGGTTTTGGAAGGCAAATGATTGAACAAACCAAACAGCTGGTGGAGTCCAAGTACACCATTTCCAATGGTTACCAAGGTGATGCCAAGGTTAGAAATACACATGGCTGCCCTCTACTAATGCTGAACTCTTATTAACTTATTATTATGAACTTTTATTTCAGTATCAGTGAACATATCAGATTTGTTCTTCTCTGTAATTCAAACACTGATGTGTATTTGTGTGGGTTTGTTTTAATCTGTTAAGGTCATTTATGGGGACACAGACTCTGTAATGGTCAAACTTGGAGTTGCAACAGTAAGGGACGCCATGGATATTGGGAAGGAGGCAGCAGAGTGGGTGTCGTCCCATTTCACACCGCCCATCAAACTGGAATTTGAGAAGGTACAATTTAAGTCCAAATCCTTTTATCAAGAGTGGGTGTTGCAGATGTTTACCTGCTCAGAAGCCAGTGTGCCTTCTTAAACATTCACAAAACATTAAAAAGTTCACACAAAAGCAAACAGTAGTCAAGGTTTACTCAGCTTTTGTTAAACGAGTTTCCTGGAGAGATGGAGCGTTCTCTCACCTAATGCAAGTTTATTTTTGTCACTTCCACAGGTGTACTACCCATACCTGCTGATCAACAAGAAGCGCTATGCCGGCCTGTATTTCTCTTCCAGTGCAGACACACATGATAAGATGGACTGTAAAGGCATTGAGACTGTCCGCAGAGACAACTGCCCTCTGGTGGCCAACCTCATCAACACCTGTCTGCAGAAAATCCTCATAGACAGGTACACACATGCTGATCACACACCAGTGCTTTTTTTTTTTTTAGCCGTACTCATTCATTCCTTCATATTTTCATTTATTGAATAGAACTCCATAAGTAATCGTGCAATGGAAAATTGTGACATACATTGTTTGTTATTTTATCAGATTTTTGGCTTCTAAAAAAAGTTAAACTCAGAATTTCAGTCGCTTACCTGACTTTCTGTCCTATTGCCTGGTTGAAGAGAGCTGTTGATATGGTGCAAAGCTAATCACAGCCGATGTGATGTGTTGTTAGGGATCCGCAGGGTGCAGTGGCTCATGCCAAAGAAGTGATCTCAGACCTGCTGTGCAACCGCATCGACATCAGCCAGCTGGTCATCACCAAGGAGCTAACGCGCACCGCCCAGGAGTACGCTGGCAAACAGGCACACGTGGAACTGGCAGAGAGGTCTGGTTAACCACTTATCAGACACTGAGACATTTCAAATAATGCTCAAAGGGAAAATATTGTGCATGATAAATGTTTGAGCGTGAACTAATATTGATGTTTTACAGGATGAGGAAAAGAGATGCCGGTAGCGCCCCCAACCTGGGAGACCGAGTTCCATACGTCATCATCAAGGCTGCGAAGGGAGTCGCAGCATACATGAAGTCAGAGGTCTGTAGTGTCATCACTCTTTGTTTCTAATGAGCATGTTACATTTGTGCAGCCCCTTTCCGTATAATGAAGATTTAATCCTGACAATAATCCAGATTCTTCCACGTGTTGCTTCAGGACCCGATCTATGTGCTGGAGAACAACATTCCCATTGACACACAGTACTACCTGGAACAGCAGCTGTCCAAGCCCCTGCTGAGAATATTTGAGCCCATCCTGGGAGAGAGCAAGGCAGAGAGCGTCCTGCTCAGTGAGTGCAAATGCGCACACACATCCTAGCCTTGCTATTATAATTTATGCAATTAGCTTTTGAGCATTTGTCATTATTCTTGACATTTTAAAGCATCAACTTCTGATAATAGTAATCTATAGACTAATCAAATATATTCAGCACCTGGACTCACACAGTTTGTACAGTTTGGGCCAAGAAATGACAAAAGCGCAAACTGTCTTACCAGAAGATATAATGAAGATGTACTAGTTGAATGAATGAAACTTAATTTGTTCTGTTATCCTCCTAAATTTTTGGAATCTTAACATCTCTTTTGACTGTGTGTTGTCTTTCAGAGGGTGACCACACACGCTGTAAGACTGTGCTGACCTCGAAGGTCGGGGGCCTCATGGCATTTGCTCAGAAGAGGAGCACCTGTATCGGCTGCAAAGCTGTGCTCAAGACGGACAGTATGTGTGCTTATTATTTAAAGATGTTTTTTCCTCTGCTTTGATATGCCCTATGTGAGTTTAGGTGACACTTTTCTTACATTTGTAACGTGTGTCATTGCAGCGGCTGTGTGTGATTTCTGTAAGAAGAGGGAGTCTGAGCTGTATCAAAAGGAGGTAGGCAAGATGCTAAATGACTTTAACATTTACTTTAATGTTTTGGTTTTCTTCATTAACAGGGGTCAGATGTATATTTGGTTTAAGTCCCTGCTCTGAATGTGTTTGGGGGAAAAAAAAGCTTTAATGTCTTATTTTCTGGCAGTTCATTCTTCATCACATTGTTTTAAATTTGTTAACAGACAAATTTAGGCGTTAATATGCATAAACAAATGTTGAATGTGTCACTAACCTTTAGGCTGTAAATTGCAGATCTTTCACCTGAACACGCTGGAGGAACGCTTCTCTCGTCTGTGGACTCAGTGTCAGCGTTGTCAAGGCTCCCTCCATGAGGATGTGCTCTGTACCAGGTACATATTATACACAATACATAAGCACATGTTTAGTATAAGTTTGCGTTTATTGTGGCTGAGCACACACTGGCAGTCCTTTACATCCAGTAACACTGTCCCTCCTCACTCCTCTGCAGCCGGGATTGTCCCATCTTCTACATGAGGAAGAAGGTTCAGAAAGATTTGGATGATCAGAGCAAGCTGGTGTCTCGTTTTGGATGGTGAGAAGGGGCCATGTACACACGCAGATTCCTCTTTTGCCTCATTTCAGTTAACTTTGGACTCTTTTTGTTTTTTTTTCTACGTTTTTTGGTGCTTGTGAAAATGCATATAAATATCGCACTATTTCTATATTTTCTAATATGAGTAAAATGACATTACGTAGCACCTTTTTGTAAAATAAAATCAAAAAGCAATCTATTCTTTTTGGGCTTTCAGGTTTGATCATTACTTATTTAACAGTCCTTGGAAAAAAAAAAAAAAATATATATATATATATATATTTGGGGTGATTACAAACAGGATACTGAACCACACTACTGTCTGACACCTGACAGTGAATGTAGTGATGTGGCCTGTATGCGAAGAGGTTTACGGTGGGTGAACCTGTTCAGAGGTACAGTCCCTAATCTTAATTTGACATCAAAGTAAAAGTGCGTAGTTTTACGGAAATGAAAAGAGGAACCTAATTGCCTTCCTCTTCAGCGCTATTGTCTCACTGTAACCTCGTAAACCACATCCCTTCCTCTTCACTGATTTGGTACATGAGAACAAAAACTCGGATCATCTTTTGCTGGCACAAACTGAGAGGGAAAAGTGGATGTAGTGTAAAAAAAAAAAAAAAAAAGGTGTAACTGCACCACATTGTCAACTTAGCTTGTGTGTTTCAAATAAGATCTTTTCACTACGTCTCTTTTGAGAATACATTTGTCCCCTCGATAACTCCTTACAGGTAAAGATCCACCTCGAAGGAACAGAACAGACACGATGAGGCTAAAGGCTACAGACATTTACTTGTTCATTACAGCAGAGTGCATTGCAGACTTTACACAGCTGTCAGTGACAGACTTGTTCAGATCAAATCAAGTTCTTGTTACTCCATACTTTTACAATGGAATTACACTAAGTCCAGATAATGAGACAGGCATTAGGAGCCTGCTGGTTTTACACCAAAGAAAAGTAGGAATCCGTCATGGAAGGACTCACTTCTGTTAGCAGGATACACCTCAGCTGAAAGTTAGCACATTGAACTTTGATGTGATTTTAGTAACTATGTAGTCAGCAGTTTCTTAATGCAGATGTTGGGTTCAATTGGGGCAAACTGGTCATAATGCTACAAAAATAGAAATTTAACCATCTCTTAGATTTAAGAGTGATGGTGATTATCAAAGAACAAAAACACTGCTATAAAAAAAAATGGTTGCGCTACTGAATATGCTTATCCAGCATCAAGTATGATCAGATACCGTGACTGTTGCTGTGAGACTGCTAGGTTTAACACTGGTTTCAGTGGTTTCATGTATTACCACACTGATATTTGCACACACACTACATGCTCTGTTAAGAGCGTGGTGTTGCATCGACTGTTCTAACTTCAACCAACACTGGGACTGACATAAAACTTGCATTAAACAGTGGACTTTGGAATACAGTGTAACTGTGGAGCAAGAAATCAGGGCTGATGCTCAAAATGATAAGTTAATTGATGCTGTGAAATTATGGAAACAGGCATCAGATTTCAAACCAATCATTTGACGCAGCTCTCAGTCTGCTATTCCTCAG